>NW_012110097.1:430593-437538 GCF_000951045.1 Mandrillus leucophaeus
GTTTCACTATGTTGATGAGGCTGGTCTCAAACTCCTGACCTCAGGTGCTCTGCCCACCTCAACCTTCCAAAGTGCTGGGATTACAGGCATGAGCAACCACGCCCAACCCGCAGCAAAATTCTTACTGAGCAGCTTGTCACTATGTTGTTGACTTTTGTGCTTAGGGGGAAGGATATGCCACTACCCTTGGATTTAAAGGACAGCCACAGAATCTGGCACCTCAGCCAGGTGATGCTCCTCCCCAGGTGATGCTCCCCCACCAGGTGATGCTCCCCCCCAGGTGATGCTCCCCCCCAGGTGATGCTCCTCCACTAGGTGATGCTCCTCCACCACGTGATACTTGCCTGCCAGGTGATACTTCCCCGCCAGGCAATGCTCCCCCCCCAGGTGATGCTCCCCCTAGGATGATGCTCCCCACCAGGTGATACTCCCCTTCGAGGTGATGCTCCCCCCAGGTGATGCTCCTCCACCAGGTGATGCCCCTGCCAGGTGATTCTTCCCCACCAGGCAATGCTCCCCTCCAGGTGATGCTCCCCCCCGGTGATTCTTCCCCGCCAGGCAATGCTCCCCCTCAGGTGATGCTCCCCCCCAGGTGATTCTTCCCCGCCAGGCAATGCTCCCCCCCAGGTGATGCTCCCCGCCAGGTGATGCTCCCCTACCAGGCCGTACTCCTCTGTGGCTTCTACTCTGCAGAATACCTACTTGAGCTGGAAGATCATTCCCCGTTATGGTTGTTAGTGGAGAAGCTGGTAGCAGCATTATCCCCCTTCAACAGAATAATTTTTATGTCAAGGGTCTCAGCTATAAGCAGTAGAAGAAATCAGTTCCCAGTTTGTATCCTAATAAAGGAAAGATTCTCTCTGCTCACATTGCGATGAGGTCCTGCCTAGAGAAGAATGCTCCATTGAACCCCTGATTCCAGGCTGACCCAGAGGATTGGGGGGACAGGGAATACTCCCACCACCTGGAGAGGGGCAGACTGTCAGCCCTGACTGGTGCTCAGCCCACACCATGCTGCTGCTACCAGGAGAGCAGGGATGCCCCGCAGGTAATGGGGTGGCAGGGGCCAGGCTGGATGCCCACCACGGGCCATGGCAGGCGAGCTCAGGCCTTGGTGCCACACTGTGGCCTGCTATGTCCATGGATGCCAACAGGATCCTGTAGTGGAGGACAGCCATTCCAGAGCAGAGGCTGCACAAACATGCTCCCTGCAACCTTCTGCAGCTGAGGGTGCTGTGTGAGCGTCCTTGGAGTCTCTCCTAGGCAGCAGGGCCAGTCCACGCTCTGTTGGAGGCTGGAGACTCCAGGCCTGCAGCTCCTGCCCTGACGCCCATCTGGGCTCAGATCCTGGCTCTCCACAAGACGTCCTAGAGGGTCACCAGCAGGATACCGGAAATGAGCTTGCATCTTCCCACATACATGCATGCACACATGCACAAACACATACACACATATAAACACACTTGTGCACATGTATCCATGCGCATGCACACACATCACATCCATGCACCGAGTTTACACACCCGTGCACATGCATGGGCACCCCCACACACACATGCACTCCCCACAGCTTAACTGTGCCGGTAAGGCGAGTGGACGCCAGTCTTCTCTCCCTGTAGCCTGACATTTCCACAATGCACCTTTACAGCCCCCACTCAGAGGTGAAGCCTCTCCCTAGCCCGGGACGCTGGGCATGGCACTAGCTCCAGCCTGGGCTCCAGGGGCTCACACACATCTACTTGCCATCTTGGACCCTGTGAGCTCCCTGAGGACAGGCCCAGGCCAGCTGCGGGGAGGATGAGAGGCCCAGTGGAGCCCAGCTGAGCTGTCAAGCCAGGGTTGTCCCAGGGCAGCCAGCCCCAAGCCAACCCCGTGTGTGTGAGTGCCCCGCCAAGCAGAGTCCCCAAGTCCAAGCTGGCAACAGACAGGAGCAGAGAACTGGGGTGGGGGTTCAGACTGTTGTTACTGTGGCAATGGGTGCGAGATACAGTGGGTGGGGACAGGGACTCTCCTATTGGCATGAAAGCATAGTGAACACTCAACACACCCAGAAAGAAGAGAGTCTTCTAAATGGCTGGGCTGTGCAGGGTGCCCACCTGCTCCCCTGCGCCGAAAAATAAAATCCCTGCTGCGAGAATCAGGTAAGCCCCGCCTGTCCATGTGCAGCCTTGTAACAGGAGCCTAATGAAGGCCACAGAGGGCTCCTGAGAAGGCCTGGCCTGATGGGCAATGGGAACCTGGCTCCCTGTCCTGTTCCCATCCTTCAGGCCTGATGCGAACAGGATGCAGGTGCCTGTGGGGCTCCTGGCACTGACCCATGGCACCCTGGGCCAAAAATGACTTCGAGGACCACCCCTCGGGTCCAGCCGGCCACCTGGGCTCATTCTCGAGGTCTGGCCTTGGCCTCTTCTGCCAGTCCCACCTGTGTCAGTGTCGGGCCACTAGGACTGCAGTCCTTGAAGCCTCTGTCCCCAGGCCAGCAGCCACCACCACCTAACCTACCTGCACCTGGGTTTCCGGCCCTGCACAGTTCCTCCTGCCACAGTGGCCCAGGCTAATGTATTTCCAGCAGCATTTCCACTTCCATCACCCCTACCCTGCCCAGGAGCTGAGGGGTTCCCAGTCACTCTGGGGTTAAGGGCCAGCCCCATACCTACTATGGACAGACCTCCATCCACCGCAGGCCCCTGGTGCCCGCTGCGTGGGGTCCCTTCAGTGACCAAGTGACTCGGCATGGATGCTGGACGTGCACAAGCAGACGGTGTCTGGAGCCTCCATGGACCCAGCACTGGGGAGCAAGGGGACGTCACAGGAGGGGACCCTGCACCTAGGAGGGAGTGGGGAGGGACTGCTGAAGCCAAGGAGTGCCACAGAGGAGCCGGTGTGACTCAGGGACCCCAGCAGAGCCCCTCCACAGCCCCAGTCCCAGCTGTCCCTGGCCTGGAGGGCACCGCGTTCCCAGCTCACCGCTCCTTCTTGCTCATCTCTGAACCCATCCAGCAGCAGCCCCCAGGGAGCCAGGCTCCCAGCACCACTGTTGCTAAGGGCCACGCCTGCCTTTCCATGCCATGTGTTGTCTTCACTCCTGCCTGCATCTAGCCAGCCCCTGAGGCCGAGCGACGTCCTTGTTTCTCCTTCCGTGCCCCCACAATGGCCAGGAGCCAGGGACCAAGCCTGCCAGATACCTGAGAAATGATGGAAATGGACAAGCCCCAGATCACCCTCCTCACTTTCAATCTGTACCAGGGAAGGATTTAGAACTAAATATTCCATTGGCCTGGAGGGGCCTGACCAGGAGGTCTGGGAGAATTGAAGAACCTCCCCCCTCCCCCTCCTCTTCTCCCTCCCTCTCCCCCGTCCTCTCCTCTCCTCTCCCCTCCCCTCCCTCTCTCTCTCTCTCTCTCTCTCTCTCGCTCTCGCTCTCGCTCTTGCTCTCACTCTCACTCTTTCTCACTCAGACATGCCACGTCTGACTCAAAGCCCAGTGGTAACAGTCAACGAAGGCCAAGGCTCTGTGGAGACAAAACCTCTGGGTAAGCCAGTGATCACCCTGCCATTTCTGTCCTGCTGGTGGCCAGGCCACAGGAGAACCACACCCAGCTCGGCCCAAACCAACACCTGGCCACTTTCCAGTTGGTGCCTCCAGGACCCCTGGGGGCTCCTCCATTGTCTGCATGTCCAGTCACCAGCCTGGGACCTCCAGGGGCCAGCGGGGCAGCAGGCATGGGCAGGAGAGGAGGTGAGAGAAGTCACAGGTCCCCATCCTGTCCCCAAGCACAGCCCTGAGCAGGCTCAGGAAAGACCAAGGCAGGGAGCAGGGATCTGAGTCATCGAGCACCCACTTTGCCCTGAGCACCATTCCACATGCCAGGGATACAGGAGGGAGGCAAGGGCAGCCAGACGTCCTGGTAGGATGAAGAGACAGTGAGAGAGTGAGGCAGGGAAGTATAGACAGAAACAGAGATACAGAGATAGAGACACTGAAGCAGAGATATAGAGAGACAGAGAGACACAGACAGAAAGAGACTAAGAGAGAGAAACAGACAGAGACAGAGAGAGGGGTAGCGAGGCTCCCGAGAAACCCTTCCCTTAGTCAGAGGGAGAGTGTAGGGGGAAGGCGGGCTGTGGAGTCGGAGGAGTGTGAGGGAGGCAGTGGAAGGGGTGGGCCAGGCAGCATCCAGGCAGGGGTGAGAAGGGCCTGAGAGAGCTGGGCAGAGCAAGTGCACCTGCCATCACTCAGGGGCCACTTCTGCCGCCATGGTGGGGAGCCCTGCGGACCTAGCCTGGGAGGGCCTGGGAGATGCCACTGCAGGCTGCAGGAGGTGTGACCTGGGTTGTGGATTAAAAAGACACACCCCCAACCCAGGAGAGCTGGGTGGGAGGGGAGGTGGCTGTGGGTGAAAGGGCAGGAGGGAGCCTTCGGTGATGGCTGTTCTGCATCTGGCTGTGGGTGCTTGTGGTAGAATTGTCCAGAACTCGACATGCCCACATGAACACAGACAGGTGCACACAAAACTGAAGCCAGAACAAGGCTCGTGGTGTATCAATGGGATATCCCAGCTGTGCTACTGCACTCCAATTTTGCAAGATGCTCCTGCTGTGGGGAACAGGGCAGGGTACACGGGGTCTCTCTGTACCACCCCTCGCCATTGCCTGTGAGCCCGTAACTCTCTCAAAATGTATTTTAAGCATCCCATCGCTGGCACATGGAAAAGAGGATGTAACAGCCTATGTAGATGCCTGGAGGTGAGGCAGCTCTGCAGGAGACCAGGACCTGGGCCGGAAGGGCACGTGGAGAAGGGGTCAGGGTAACACTGGGACACATGGGGACTGTGGGCAGAGGGAGCAGGGCTTCGGAGAAGCAGGGACGGGGTGGCTTCCAGGGGCTTTCACAGGCGAGAAGAGAGAGGGAAACAGTTTTCTACCCAGGGTGCCTAGTCCCAGGGCTGTGTCACCCCAGACTCTGGCTGAATTCCCCCAAAATAGCAAGGTTTTGTGTGGAAATTGAGCGACCTTATAACTTTGACAGGTCATTTGAGTTTGGGAACAAGGCTAGTTTGCCAAAATGATTCTTCCCTCTTTAATTAAAATCTTTTATTAACTGCCAAGCTAATACCTTCCCCTAAGACAGACGAGATAATGAGCCCACATCCATCAGCCCAGGCGAGCAGCCGTCCACAGAGGCTGGGGTGGACTCAGGAGAGGGGAGCCAGCCCCCACAGACACCCCACGCTCTCGCTGCAGGGACAGCCCCAAACGCAGGCAGGAGTCCCATTCAGGACACACATCAGCCCTGTCAGAAGGTCCCTGCCAGAAACAGGGTGGCCCAGCCAGTGGCCTCCAGCCCAGCACTTTGCAGGTTGCAATGTCCCTCACCACTTCTACTGCCATGCACTCGGAGAGGCCACAGGGCCGCCTTAAGGGCAGGGCCCGGTCCCAGTGGGTCCCAGCTTGCTCTCTCGGTCACTGAGTAGGGCAGGTTTTGGAGGCCAACAGGAACCACCCCTGGGCCTCAGGAGCCTCTGTTAGGGCCATAGCCATTAGCACAGACAGAGCACCAGGCACAGGGACAAAGGCCCAACACAGCCCGGTCCAGATCCAGCCTGACACAGGGGCAGGCTCTGGTAAGGGACTGTCCACCAGCCTGGTTCACCCCTCAGTGGCGGTCCTAACCCCATCTTTATTTCACTTCACTAGAAACATTTCAAACACAGACAAGAATAGGGACCCACACAACAAGTGCCCAAGTGTACACCAGCAGCCTATAACCACACCCCTCCTAACCCCTTATACAATACCTATGAGTCTACACTGACAGAATGATCGAATAGATGAGTAAATGCAGAGAAGGCTGTGCAGTGGCTCATGTCTGTAATCCCAGCACTTTGGGAGGCCAAAGAGGGAGGATCACTTGAGCTCAGGAGTTCAAGACCAGCTTGGGCAACATAGCAAAACTTTGTATTTTTTTACAAAAAATACAAAATAATTAACCAGGTGTGATGACGGCTGTGGTCCCAGCTACTTGGGAGGCTAAGGTAGGAGGATCGCTTGAGCCCAGGAGATCGAGGCTGTAGTGAGCTGTGTTCACACAACTGCACTCCAGCCTGGGTGACAGAGCGATACCCTGTCTCCAAAAGAAAAAAAATGAAGAAAAGAGATGAGTATGCAGACGTCTCCACGTAGAACTCAGCAATTTATGGGCTACTTCCCCTCAGGGACACTCATTCGGTGTGGGCTGCACACAGGGACTTCCAACGACACCCTATAGAAGGAGGGAGAAAGCAGAACTGGGGTGGAGACCGGGCAGGTGACCAAGGTCAGCGCCGCAGCGAGAAGTCGTGTCAGCAGCATAGCCTCGATGTGACGGGAGCGGGGTGGCGCTTTGCCCCTGAGGGCTTCCTCCCAAAACACCGCTGCCCCAACCTCACCGTGAGAAAACCCGTCGAGAAAGCCTTCACAATACTCTTCACACTGTCACGGTCACCAGAGACAAGCAGAGTCCGAGAAATGCTGCAGCCAAGGAGCGTGAGGACATGGCGGTCTGGTGGGATCCTGGGACAGAAAGGGGACCTCAGCTGTATGGACTCTAGCTAATAGTAACGTGTCACTATTTGTTCATTCATTAGAACAAATGCACCTCACCTGTGCAAGATGTTCACGGGGCAGGTAGTGGGGGGAGCAGGGAGTGTAATAAGAACTCTGGACTACCTGCTCACTTTTTCTGCAAATATAGAACTGCTCTAAAAATAAAGCCGACCAGTGTTTTAAAAAGCCGAACCTCAACTGTCCCCAAGGTCCCTTGGCTCCCCTCTTCGAGGGGACGCAGAAGGTTCACTGGGGCTAAGGAACAAAAAACTCCTGGGGAGGGCCGACTCTGGGGAGGGGAGGCCAGGCCTGCGGGGCCCTGCTGCTCGAGTGCTGGGGCCCAGGCCCGGTGGCTGCAGG
>NW_012110097.1:438923-442260 GCF_000951045.1 Mandrillus leucophaeus
CCCAGGAGCGCGCGCCCGGAGCCTGAGCAGCCCCTCCCAGCGCAGACCCCTGACCCCACCCCTGTGCGCCCCAGGGCCCGGGAGAGGGGACAGAAACAGGATGGGAAGCAAGGGGGGCACACGTGGGCGGGCGATCTGTTCCCTGAAGCTCCCAAGACCCAGGACTTTCTAAATTCACAAGGCAGCCTTCACGGCCACTGGTAGGTGTATTTGTCAAGGTAGGAGGACAGGACACGGTTTAACGTTTGTTCGCTTGACTTAAAACTTCCAGTATTTGCGGCCGGGTGCGGTGGCTCACGCCTGTAATCCCAACACTTTGGGAGGCCGAAGCGGGCCGGATCACGAGGTCAGAAGATCGAGACCATCCTGGCTAACACTGTGAAACCCCGTCTCTACTAAAAATACAAAAAATTAAGCTGGGGGTGATGGCACGCACCTGTAGTCCCAGCTACTCGGGAAGCCGAGGCAGGAGAATAGCGTGAACCCGGGAGGCGGAGCTTGCAGTGAGCCGAGATCGCACCACAGTAGATAGAACCCTCCCGCCCGCGTCAGACCTGACTTCAGGCAGAATCTGTCCCCGCCCCAGGCCTGAGCACAGTGCTTGCTGTGATCCGGGAGAAGCAAGATCCGGAGCGGGTTTGAACCCTCGGCTGAGCCACTCGCCCCCGGGATGAGAGCTTTGGCAAATTCCTGAGCTTGTTTCCCTACCGGCAAAAATAACACCCAAAATGCCATCGTACTGGGGGGTCCTCAGCAGGTTCTAAATAAGCACCATGCTTGGGGCAGGGCATGGCCTTCACGGTGGGCTGCTCCTGTGGTGCCAGCGTTCTCTCCTTCCAGCAAAGCCGGTCCTGGGCACCTCCTCACCCTCTCTGCCTACCATTAGGACCAGTATGGGCCCATTCACAGCCCATCACTCCACCCTCCACACAGTGCTGTCCCTGGCCACCCAGAGGAACACGTCTCCCTCCCAAGCCACAGAAGGCAATTCACTGACTCCTCACACCTCACAGAGGTTAAGAGGGCCAACTGCAGCCAGGAGGCCCAGGGTCAAATCCTGGTCCACCAGGTACTATGACCAGAAGCAGTTTGCTTCACCCATGCCTCAGTTTCCCCATCTGTCAAATGGGGCTGATGATGCCTACCTTATAGGGTTGTGGTGAGAATTAGATGACTTAATACAGTGTCAACTATTCAGGACAGCACCTGTTTGCTGTGGTAGTTTCAGCGTCGGTTGGAGAGTATGGTCCCCGCAGGAATGCACATAGAACAAGGGGTCACAGGTGACCGGGTGTGTGTTTCCCTAGTGAGAAGTTCGGAGCAAGTTCAAAGAGAAGATCATGGTTAAGGTGAGTGGCCCTTTAACAGAATCTCCAGGAAAGGAGAACCCTGGGATCAGGGCCTGAGCTCCCCAACCTCCTTCAGCCACACTGCTTGAAGCAGGACTGGCTTTCCAGGCCTGCCACCTGTGCGGTCCTGCACTCAGGACTACATTCGGTTTCACGTTCTGCTATCATCATCTCAAAATTCTTAATAATTTTATCTGAACGCGTGCTGTTAGTGCAGAGGCACCACAGAGCACGTGGGTGAGCAGAGAACTGGCTACTCCTTGCCACCCGGCTAACATGCAGGGTTCACGATGCACCAGAAGCAGCGTTCCAGTGGGCCCCAGCGTCAGGCGTGACAAGACTCAAGGCGAGGGCAACCTCAGCGTGTAACTGGCTATGACAGGAGAGCTGGAGCTGACAGCCCTGGCACCACACTTTCCAATCACACCAGAACTTGCTTCCAGCCCAGAAAGAGAGCAACTGCATTCTAAGAAACACGGATGACGGAGTAAATCATCATATCCTCTCTGCCTTGTCTCTTGCCTGTACTAGCCAACTACTCACTGAAGATGACACAGAAGGCAGGCAATGAGAGGGCAACCCACAGCTCCTTCTCTCTCTCTTGCCTCAGCCTGAAGGCAGTGCTCGCTGAGGGAATGTGCACAGATCAAGAGCATTTCCTTTTGTGCAGTGCCTCCAGCATCCTGGCAGAAGCTGAGACAGACATTAATGGGCCAGCTCAGGTACCCCACACACAAGTTAAATGCTCTTATATTTGCATTTGAAATTGCCACTGCACAGTGTAAAGAAAAGCAGAAACGTTCATGTTAATGACTTAAATTTCTAATTTTTCTTTACTTAGAATATTAAGTAGCAAATAATAAACACCAGGGGGAAAAGCTTTGTATCTCAGCACCTCCAAGGGCACATTTTGCCTGCTTCCTGAACAAGCCCTAAAATTTATACACCTGGACCTGCATGCAGGCCCTGCCCTGTGATATAGGAGACTCCTTCCCTAACAGCGGACGGGGAAACAGCAGAGGGCTGCAGCCCCGATGGGAACCCAGGGCTCCAGGACTCCTGGGCTTAGCTGCAGGAGGCGGGCAAAACCTGTCGTCATCCCAGAGCGTGCCCAGCGGGATGTTATTTTCAACAGGAACATGCTTTCTTACACTTAAGTGTGTGAAACTACACACACTTCCTGCACCTCAGTGTATGGGGTTCAGGGATGGAGACAGAATGGGCCACCACCTCCCATCTCAGCCTCTCTGCTCAGGACCATCCCTGCCAGATCCTACGCTGCTTCTCATCAGCAACTTTAGACAGCCAAGCGTGCTGCAGCATGGGACGCGCTCCTACCCACCAGGAGCCTCTGATTCTGGGACAAGACTCCTGGCATGAGGAAGACCCACAGATCCTCCTACCTGTACCCACCAAGGGCAAATGTCCTGGAACCTTCCTCCAGACCTAAAGGCAAAATAGAGGGATAGGTTGGGGCTCAGAAAATGATACCCAAGGCCTGGGGTTTTGGCACACTGAGTACTAGGAACTTCAGGACACCAGAAGGGCCTCAGAAGCAAGGGCTCTCTAACCCCCTCTGGCCCCTTCTGCCTCCACCCCACCCACCTCAAGGTAGGCCACAGGAAGTAGAATGCCTCTTCCCCAGTGCAGGTCACAGAAACCAGAACCCCTCTCATGCAAGGCCAGCCATAAAAACCTAGAAATATGGCCAGGTGCTGTGGCTCACACCTTGTAATCCCAGCACTTTGGGAGGCTGAGGCGGGTGGATCACTTGAGGTCAGGAGTTCGAGACCAGCCTGGCCAACATGGCGAAACCCCGTCTCTACTAAAAATACAAAAACTAGCCAGGCATGGTGGTACATGCCTGTAATCCCAGCTACTGGGGAGGTTGAGGCAGGAGAATTGCTTGAACCCAGGAGGTGGAGGTTGCAGTGAGCCAAGATTACGCCACTGCACTCCAGCCTGGGGCACAAGAGCAAAACTCTGTG
>NW_012110097.1:444185-447677 GCF_000951045.1 Mandrillus leucophaeus
ATCTTAGGCCGGGCATGGTGGCTCAGGCCTGTAATCCCAACACTGTGGGAGGATCACTTGAGCCCAGGAGATTGAGACTAGCCTGGGCAACAGAGTGAGACTTCATGTCTACAAAAAAAATCAAAACACAGCCGGGCATGGTGGCACATGCCTGTCATCTCAGCTACTGAGGAGGCTGAGGTGGGAGGATCTTGAACCTGGGAGGTCAAGGATGCCGTGAGCCATGATTGCACCACTGCACTCCAGCCTGAGTGACAGAGGAGACCCTGTCTCAAACAAAAAAAAAGAAAGAAAGGAAGGAAAAGAAAGCTGATTTTACTTTAAAAACTAAACCAGAAATCATGTTTCATATTGCAATCTTAAGCTTTTAACTTTTGACTGTCAAGATAGGTCTTATTTGTGTAATTCTTTCCAATAAGACAGATCATGATTACCAAGTGCTTAAAATGTATTACAGTTGTTTCAGAGATTAAACATTTTCTAAGTTAATAAAATGAGACTTTCTAATTATAAAAACATGCTATTTTTTAGTCTACTCCTCAGTAGACTTACGACATTTTTGTAAAGAATGGAAATGGCAATAATTTTTCTCCTTCCTTCTTGATGATCAATCCAGTGAGACCAAGGTGGACTTCCTGATGCTTCTGCAAGACTCAGCGTTCAACCAAAAAAAGGCAAAAGCATGTAAGTCACACGTGGGCAAGGCAACTGAACCCACCAGGTCCTGTTATTTTAATAAGGAGCATTTACATTATGATAGCAAGTTTCAACACGTTCATCAACAAGGCGGTCTTCAAATCAGTCAACCCCCGGAGTTTAGAAAACAGAGTCATGAGGAAGAGCTGCTCGGCTGT
This sequence comes from Mandrillus leucophaeus, assembly GCF_000951045.1. NCBI lineage: Eukaryota > Metazoa > Chordata > Mammalia > Primates > Cercopithecidae > Mandrillus > Mandrillus leucophaeus. Next base: position 445,040 of record NW_012110097.1, read on the forward strand.
AGGAAGTAGGGTTAATGCCCTCTAATCCTCAGGAAAGGGGCAGACTGAAGCCAGAGCCAGAATCCTGGCAATTCACCAGTTTCTCATCATAGGTAAAAAGGCAACTGCATCCCACACAGCTCTGAGGGGGAGGCCTCCCAGGAGGGGCAAGCCTAAGGTTTGGGTGTCCCAGACCCTGGATGGAAGCCCCAGCTCCCAACCTGTAGCTGTGCCCTTGAGAGAGCTGCTTTCTCCCCTCACCTGCAAAGGAGAATTCCACAAACTACCTAACCTGTTTCATTGGTTTTAGTTTTCCTTTCCATTTTTGATCAAGAGTTTTTATTTAAAAATAAAAAAAGTTCATTCCTGCAGGCTTATTTCCCCTAAACAGATACCAATTCCCTAAGAAGCCTTCCTACAAAGAAGGCACAAACACACAAGTCAGGAGGAGTGAACAGCTCTGTCTGTATGAGGGCCGTTCTGGTTCCTATTCAACCGGCCTCTTCTAGAAAGGAAATTCTGACATGTGAGGTTTGGCTTCTAAGAGTTAACAGGCAAACAGATGGCAGCCCTCATCATTGAGAGCCTCCCCACAGCACCAGCTCTATCCTAAGCACCATGCAGCTTTAACCTGGCAGGATGCCACACGAAACCCCACTACAGACTCAACAGAGCAGGCCGAGAAAGGGAGGGCAGGCAGAGCTGGCCACAGGCTCTGGCCTGGGTCCATGCTCCCAAAAGCATAGCAGTGCTTCTCAGGACAGAAATGTGTCCAGACATGAAAACTCTCCATACAAAACCTGCCTGAACGGTCCCTCCCACCATAAGCACCCAACAAGGCCTCACGTGTGGGACAACATCCAAATGTCACATTGTCACCTTTCCTTGTGAACTGAACAGATTTCTCAAATTCAGAAAAAAACTTTGTCTCTAGAATTTGAGGATCAGAGAGGATTTCAATTCTGATAAAACATTTCTACAAGAGCAGGCTCAATTATAAACCCATACACAAACTCTCTTTTTGTTAGAAAATTCAATAGGGGAAGTTCAGCTGGGCTCAAGAATCTTACTTTACTTTCTAAAATACACTAATAAAATCAGATTACGAATGGCCAACAGTTCGCTTGCATGAACAAGATCTCTTGACCTTCTCCATGTCTGGCCAAAAACAACTAGAAAATAGAAATATGCTGCATTGTCACCCCAACTTACCTGGAGTCAGCGGAGCCAATGACCATCAGAATTTAAGAGGATAAATTCATATAGGACACAGGGGCAACTCCCCAAAAACTCTCAACACTCATCCTGACTCAAACCAGGATGGCTCAACAAAGGATAATGTCACTGGTATCTTATGTCCTACAGGAGTCAACCAAAGGAAAGGAGGTCTTTCTAAAGTGCACTAACCACATGACCTTATCAGAGCAATGGCCTCTGGCCAGAACAGTGCTTCCTAAATTGGAGGTAGCCATTTATGTTGAAAGTTGTGCATTTTATTTATTTGTATGTGCATTAGAAAAAAACGGGCTTACTGAATCTGTGATGGCAAAGATATTCTTGCGTAGGATAAAGTGAAGTTAAAAGTTGACTTAGAAAATATACTAGGACAGTTGGCACTTAAAGAAAAAGCAGTATGCAAATGATTTGTTTGAGATAAGTATACAAAAAAAGTACGGAGCCCTCCTCCATGACACACACATCCCTGCAGCCAATGGCTTCATAAAATTTCAGTTAAAATTCTATTTGTATCTGCATTTAAAAAGTTTTATTTATACAATGATTTTCATTTTAAATAGAAACAAGGAAGTTGTCATGGACCAATGCTCTAAAGAGCCTTATTTAATTACACAGAACGCCAAGAAAATCCACCACCATAGGCATCCTAACACCTAGCAGGGAAGCAAGGCCTCATCGAGCTTTATGACTTGTACAGACCAGCCTCTGTCACACACAAATACAGCACTCTACTCCTTACACAATCAAAACAGAGAAAAACAGCCTGAGCTGAAGAGACAGCAACAGTGTGCAGGTGGTGGGCTAATCTTACCTAGGCCTAGGAATAGATGCATTTCATCCTGTTTATTCTTGTCTGAATTACTGACTTCTGCTTCGCTTTCCTTATCACCACCAGACAGTGCCAGCATCTTAACTGCCTAAACAGGGTGGGGTAATATATGAAGAGAATGTCACAAGTACAAAAAAAACTAAGAACCATGAGGTGAATTTAGCCATCCCATTTGAAGCCTGCTTGTGGAAGCCTAGTGAAGCAACTATTTCTCAAATATGTTAGATTCAGGATCAAAAATACTGTTAAAATTTTCATGGACTTCAAACTGTTCTCAATAGGAGGACCAAAGGACCTTGAAAGACCAAATCAATGTTTATTATAAACAAGTGGACCAAGTGTGGTGGTCCTACCTGTATATTCCAGCACTTTGGGAGGCTGAAGCAGGAGACCTCATCTCTACAAGAAATAAAAAAATTAGGTGGGCATGGTGGTGGCAGCCTGTGGTCCCAGTTACTCAGGAGGCTGAGGCAGAAGGATCGCTAAGCCCCGAGAAGTTGAGGCTGCAGTGGGCCATAATCGTGCCACTGCACTCCAGCCTGGGTGACAGAGCCAGACTCCGTCTTAAAAAAAAAAAAAAAAAAAAAAAAAAAA
>NW_012110097.1:448202-452664 GCF_000951045.1 Mandrillus leucophaeus
TTTTTTTTTTCCCTTTTCTTTAGTACTGAGACATAACCTTAAAGCAAATTGCAGAAGCCTTTTCCCTTAATCTTAAAATAGACTCCACACCCCTCCCCCTTCTCACCGTATACCCTCTTCACATGTGTCTGTGAGCTAGTCTCTAATTACGTGCTTATTTCGAAGTTCTAGGGGCTAATCTTGTGACAGACCAAGCGTGGAAACCCAGCTGCAAAATCCCAGAGCTTACCTCAAGGTGGGCAGTCAAATCTGGCCACTCGTTGAGATGATGCCAACCCACACTCCAGGTGGATTGAGGCCCAGGACAGCCACCAGAACAAGACACACATTGTACTCAGCACAACCCCTGCACGCCTCCCATTTCAAGTCCCCTCCTGTCCCCGCTTTCTAAACCCTTGCCTTCTCCCCAGAAATTCAAAGTCGTTACTTTGGGTGGGAATCCAGCCATATCCCCATGACTAGCTCTGGTTAACCGTCATTTTCTTTCTACCAGACCTTGCTCTTGTCAACTGGACTCTGTAACTGGCAAGCAGCCGGACCCGTGTTCCACTACAGGAGCCGGCCACAAAAACATCCTCCATAGTACTTTATCTGAAAGTGTTCCCAGACCTTCATCCCAGAAGAGCCCTGTCCTGTACCTGGAAGGAAGGAATGCTACACAGGGGGCAAGGTTTTCCCATCCAGTCTACGATTAGATTCTTCCCTTCTGTCCAATCACATTTCTGCATGGCCACCCACTCTTCGTTGAATCTGAGTGTGAACATGCAGTTTCTCTTGGGTCTTTATTTCTGAAGGCTCCTGTATCACCTAAGTCTTTACATAAATTTTATTTTTCCTTGGTAATCTATTAAAGGAGCGTTGGCTGTGCCCCTTGTGATGGGTGAAGAAAGGTATCCTCCTTTCTGCCCCTACAGACAGGTGACGGGGTTCTCGAGGGCATCCAAGCTCCTTCTGGCTTTTCTCCATTATATCGGGGCTCTTCCTTTTAAGCACAAAACATAGGACAAGAGCATAAAAATCTATTTTAATTCCTTTACAAATTACCATACATGCCTTCGTCCTAAATGGACGGCTCCCATATCCAGGTTACAAGCTTGGGCTCAACGACAGGGCTAGGAGTTAGGGAACTCGTTCCTGGGGACAGCAGGCTGGTAGACAGGGGCAGAGAAATGCTTACCTCACCTTCGACCACATGGCAGGCATCCCCCAGGCAACCCCGAACAAGGGCAGGCTCTCTAGGAGTTCATACGGAAATCTGTAACTTCCTCAAACAAAACTTGATTTTTTGAGAAAAGATTAAATTAACACTGTACCACTGACAACCAATGACAAGATGAATGACAGTGGGGAGAACAGGTCTTTTCCAGTCAAAATGTGCAGGTCCTCGCAATTTTTTTTTTCCCCGAGACAGGCTCTTATTTTGTCACCCAAGCTGGGATGCAATGGCACGATCACTGGAGCCTTGACCTCCTGGGCTCAAGCAATCCTCCTATCTCAGCTCCCCAAGTAGCTGGGACTACAGGTGCACACCACCATGACCAGTTAATTTTTTATTTTTTGTAGAGATGAGGTTTCGCCATGTTGCTCAGGCTGGTCTCAAACTCCTGAGCTCAAGCAACCCACCCGCCTCTGCCTCCCAAAGTGCTGGGATTACAGGCATGAGCCATTGTGCCCAGCCTGGCACTTAATTTGTAAAAGCCACATCATTTCTAACAGGAAGGTAAAAATACCAGGTCATTTCAGAAGCCCCAGACTTGGGCAACTCCACTCACTAACGCAGTGTGCTACCTCAAAGCCAGTGTGGCATGAGGCTTCAAGTACAGCACTGGGGCTGCGCTGAGGGATCCTGGTTCAAATCCCCACTCCTAGCCCTAGAACCTTACAGTGACCTAAGTGCACCAAGACTCCCTCAAGGTATTCTGCTGCTTTCAGTGACAGTGCATGTGCCCAGCCCATGAGCTAACTGAACTCATTTCTTCTGAATCTGAACGTCTCCAAATATCAGACAAAGCTGTATGAAAAAAGCCCCCAAGACTCTGAAACTAGAATGGGATGCTAGTTATAAAACTTCTCTTTAAAGTTACCCATCCTGGTGAATGAGGCACCAGGAAGCTACTGCAGCTTGTGTCTGATTCGGAAAGGTGGATACCTTTCCTCATCCATCACAAGGGGCACAGCCGACACTCTTATAACAAAAGAGATTAACAAGAGAAAAGCATAAGATTTATTTAAGTCTTACGTGACACAGGAGCCTTCAGAAATGAAGACCCAAAGACTCAAGAGAAACTGTCCATGTTTACACTGATTCAATGATCAGTGGATGGCCATGAGGAAATGTGACTAGATAAAAAGGGAAGGGTCTAGGTCCTCCAACTCAACATCTGAAATGTGTATAAAACAAGAATTCATCTGCAAAAAATCAAATTACTTTAGAAAGGTTTAAATTTTGAAAAGTCACAACTGTCAAATTTAAGAAAACCAATCTTAGGCCGGGCATGGTGGCTCAGGCCTGTAATCCCAACACTGTGGGAGGATCACTTGAGCCCAGGAGATTGAGACTAGCCTGGGCAACAGAGTGAGACTTCATGTCTACAAAAAAAATCAAAACACAGCCGGGCATGGTGGCACATGCCTGTCATCTCAGCTACTGAGGAGGCTGAGGTGGGAGGATCTTGAACCTGGGAGGTCAAGGATGCCGTGAGCCATGATTGCACCACTGCACTCCAGCCTGAGTGACAGAGGAGACCCTGTCTCAAACAAAAAAAAAGAAAGAAAGGAAGGAAAAGAAAGCTGATTTTACTTTAAAAACTAAACCAGAAATCATGTTTCATATTGCAATCTTAAGCTTTTAACTTTTGACTGTCAAGATAGGTCTTATTTGTGTAATTCTTTCCAATAAGACAGATCATGATTACCAAGTGCTTAAAATGTATTACAGTTGTTTCAGAGATTAAACATTTTCTAAGTTAATAAAATGAGACTTTCTAATTATAAAAACATGCTATTTTTTAGTCTACTCCTCAGTAGACTTACGACATTTTTGTAAAGAATGGAAATGGCAATAATTTTTCTCCTTCCTTCTTGATGATCAATCCAGTGAGACCAAGGTGGACTTCCTGATGCTTCTGCAAGACTCAGCGTTCAACCAAAAAAAGGCAAAAGCATGTAAGTCACACGTGGGCAAGGCAACTGAACCCACCAGGTCCTGTTATTTTAATAAGGAGCATTTACATTATGATAGCAAGTTTCAACACGTTCATCAACAAGGCGGTCTTCAAATCAGTCAACCCCCGGAGTTTAGAAAACAGAGTCATGAGGAAGAGCTGCTCGGCTGTAGGAAGTAGGGTTAATGCCCTCTAATCCTCAGGAAAGGGGCAGACTGAAGCCAGAGCCAGAATCCTGGCAATTCACCAGTTTCTCATCATAGGTAAAAAGGCAACTGCATCCCACACAGCTCTGAGGGGGAGGCCTCCCAGGAGGGGCAAGCCTAAGGTTTGGGTGTCCCAGACCCTGGATGGAAGCCCCAGCTCCCAACCTGTAGCTGTGCCCTTGAGAGAGCTGCTTTCTCCCCTCACCTGCAAAGGAGAATTCCACAAACTACCTAACCTGTTTCATTGGTTTTAGTTTTCCTTTCCATTTTTGATCAAGAGTTTTTATTTAAAAATAAAAAAAGTTCATTCCTGCAGGCTTATTTCCCCTAAACAGATACCAATTCCCTAAGAAGCCTTCCTACAAAGAAGGCACAAACACACAAGTCAGGAGGAGTGAACAGCTCTGTCTGTATGAGGGCCGTTCTGGTTCCTATTCAACCGGCCTCTTCTAGAAAGGAAATTCTGACATGTGAGGTTTGGCTTCTAAGAGTTAACAGGCAAACAGATGGCAGCCCTCATCATTGAGAGCCTCCCCACAGCACCAGCTCTATCCTAAGCACCATGCAGCTTTAACCTGGCAGGATGCCACACGAAACCCCACTACAGACTCAACAGAGCAGGCCGAGAAAGGGAGGGCAGGCAGAGCTGGCCACAGGCTCTGGCCTGGGTCCATGCTCCCAAAAGCATAGCAGTGCTTCTCAGGACAGAAATGTGTCCAGACATGAAAACTCTCCATACAAAACCTGCCTGAACGGTCCCTCCCACCATAAGCACCCAACAAGGCCTCACGTGTGGGACAACATCCAAATGTCACATTGTCACCTTTCCTTGTGAACTGAACAGATTTCTCAAATTCAGAAAAAAACTTTGTCTCTAGAATTTGAGGATCAGAGAGGATTTCAATTCTGATAAAACATTTCTACAAGAGCAGGCTCAATTATAAACCCATACACAAACTCTCTTTTTGTTAGAAAATTCAATAGGGGAAGTTCAGCTGGGCTCAAGAATCTTACTTTACTTTCTAAAATACACTAATAAAATCAGATTACGAATGGCCAACAGTTCGCTTGCATGAACAAGATCTCTTGACC
>NW_012110097.1:457741-487805 GCF_000951045.1 Mandrillus leucophaeus
AGTGATGCTTACAACAAATGACAATACTTTTCCATTCTTTGTCATGACTATCCACTCTTCTAGACCTTATGAAAAAGTGCTTGTTGTATCACATTCAATGAGGAATCATTTTCCTCTGAAATGTTTCTTGATAATTCACTACTGGTGCCTTGTGAAATGAGAGTCTAAACCTGCAGACATCCTACACTGCCTCTGCAATTTAACCAGTGCCGAGCTCAGCAATGACATCAGAAACTAATTTCCGTTGTTTTTCCTAAGCTGTAAAGAGATCTTTCACCAGCGAGGGGAGCCATTGTGTTGGCAAAGGAGTTGTCCTAAATACTGTTGTGTACTGCATTCCGCCACAGTTCTCCATTTTCTGAAGACTGCCTTTCTTAACTGCTAGAAGATACTCATGTACTAAGAAAAAGAGATTTAATGTGGGTTAATTATAGTAGCTGTATGTTTAATATTGCTGTAAAGATATACTTTTTTCATACAATTATTGTTAATAATTTGAAGATGTTTATTGCATTCTATTTTTGGTGGGAAAAAAAATGTAACATACATTTATTTAGCACGACATTGTGAAATACACAAAACATGTAACTGAGTAAGCAGGAATTTTCTATTCCTAGTCCATTTCTGAGGACTAAATCATGAACTGCTTCCAATGTAATTAAATATTTCTTGCAATAGTTGGGCACCAAGTTTAAGATTTATTAATTTTCTCCTCTCAGTATAGGCAGCAATTCACCATTTTCTTTCAGTTCCTAAAAATGAAAAACAACAATAATAATATGTATATGCATATATAAAAAGATGGAAACATCTAAACAATCACAGCTTGTATGTATATCTGAGAACCAAAAGAAACACTTATTGGATTAAAACTCCAGTCTTTTAACACTCTCAAACTAAATGTACCATAAAACCTGAATACACTATCAGGTTAAAAAAATAACAAGGTATTCTTGGCCAAGTGTGGTGGCTCACAAATGTAATCCCAGCATTTTGGGAGGCCGAGACAAGCAGATCACTTGAGGCCAGGAGTTCAAGACCAGCCTGACCAACATGGTGAAATCTGTCTCTTAAAAAATAAATAAATAAGGCTGGACACAGTGGCTCATGCCTGTAATCCCAGCACTTTGGGAGGTCGAGGTGGGCAGATCACCTGAGGTCAGGAGTTCAAGAACAGCCCGGCCAACATGGTGAAATCCTGTCCCTACTAAAAATACAAAAATTAGCCGGGCATGGTGGCGGGTGCCTGTAATCCCAGCTACTCAGGAGGCTGAGACAGGGAGAACCTCTTGAACCTGGGAAGCAAAGGTTGTAGTGAGCCAAGATCATGCAATTGCACTCCAGCCTGGGCTAGAGCGAGACTCCATCTCATTCATTCATTCATAAATAAATAAATAAATAAATGAAGTTAAGGTATCCTAAAACCAACAGATTGTTTAGTATTAGGAAATGGAGCAACCGGAGTCAATGAAGCCCCCTATTTAAACTACAGCAATAAATAAGGAAAATAAATCAAGTGACTTTCAAGGTTGAAGAATGAAGCAACATGGCTAGGCGCAATGGCTCACACCTATAATCCCAGCACTTTAAGAGGCCAAGGGGGCAGATCACTTGAAGTCAGGAGTTCAAGGCCAGCCTGGCCAACATGACAAAACCCATCTTTACTAAAAACACAAAAATTAGCCAGGTGGGTGTGGTGGCATGTGCCTGTAATTCTAGCTACTTAAGAGGCTGAGGCATGAAAATTGCTTGAACCCAGGAGGTGGAGGGTGCAGTGACCCAAGAGCCAAGATCACCCCACTGCACTCCAGCCTGGGTGACAGAGTGAGACTCTGTCTCCAAAAAAAACAAAAAACAAACAAACAGAAAAAGCAGTGTGACGTTAAAAGCCTACTCAAATCTGATGCTTGTTCCCCTCCCGTTCTTCCACTCACAGAGAGGAAACAGGCTTTGCTATTGAAACCCAACCTGGCAATACATCTCTGTCTCAGGAAAAGCAGAAACCATCAAAAAGACCTAACAATTCAGAAACACACATGGCATCAAAAGAGCTACCACTAGATTGACTGGAACTGCAGTACAGGCACCATGCTCCTTGTGCCTGTTTTTCAGATTTAAAATCTGGAGTATAGACCCCAAGTTTGAAAGGAGAGGCATGATAAATAAAATTTTCTGGTTTAAACAAACATTTAATATGATATAACATCTCAGGTTATCACTGAGCAGTGTAAACATCAATCAATAAAACCATTAAAATCCGTATGACTTCCTCTCTGGATGAAATTCAAATAGGAATGATGCTGTCACACAAAACCCAGACGGCTTTGTCATGTCTAGGGATCTTCTTCTACTATTCAACGAGCAGACACCCTGCCGCTCCAAGGGACCGAGCAGGACTTTTCTGAGCACACGCTCAAGGAGGCAGAGAGAGGACCATGCAGCTGAGTGGGCAAGGGCAGGTGGCCCTCAGGTGGATCTGGACTCAATGGATTACTAGTGATGGGATGGTTGACAACTCACTTGACCTCTCCATGTCTCTGTTTCCTCACTCTTCTACTGACAGAAGAATTCTGCTCTCTGAGGCTGCTTGGGAGATTACGTGAAGCAGCCTCTTAAAGCACCAAAGCAGTGTGCCTGGAACACTGGGAGTACGCCAAATAAGGAAGTCCTCACCATCCTCACTGCTGTTAATGTGAGTCAGCAGGTGAAACATCTAAACCTAACCAAACCAAATCTTCTAAATCTCTCTCAACAAACTGTGTTAAGTACAAACATTCTGCAACAGCAGCAGTGAACCGTTTACTCTTCAGAGGCAGTAACAACTCACAATTTTCTCAGGACACTAGATTGGCTGAGTAACGAAATCATTATTCAGTCACTCATTCAACAAAACAAATGCTCATTGCTCCAAAGAGGCCAGCCAGATTAGACCATTTCAAACATCTTTTAATTGAACTGAACATGAAGAACTGCATTCTGCAAGAAACAGATCAAAATGGCATCGAAAGAGCTATTCCATGTATCTTCTCAAGGAAAAACGTTAACAATATCACACATTTCAAATGTGTATGTTCTTAGCAGGTGAACATAAAAAAATCATATAACACTCTGTTATATAACTAAAAAGAAGTTATCCACGCAGCTTAGCTTTAGAATTAAATGAGATTTATTGATTGTATCTTCCCAAGAGTTACCAATGGCTAAGGTACAGGCTATAAAACATTCAGACAAGAACAGGCTCAAGAGTATTTGGGGTGTGAGTACTGTTTGTGTCTTACAAAAATAAGATTTTATATATATATATATATATATAGAGAGAGAGAGAGAGAGAGAGAGAGAGAGACAAAGGGAGGGAGGGAGGGAACGGGAGGAGAAACAAATGCAGATCTGTTTTTGCTGCTTCAGGGCTATACAAGAGCTATATATAGTCTTAAACATTTTTTCCTCCAGAAGTGAGACCGTTCCCCAGGAAAAATGTCTCACTGGCTTGTTGAAGAAGTATGAGATCAAACCTGGAACTCACAGGAAACAAAAGAGGCCACCACAGGACAAAAACAGCCTCTGCAGTCAATGGAGCTCAAGCTTTGTTTCTATAAAACATATTGGTCCAAAGTGCTGATGTCATTTCAGTGGTACACTAGTGCTTCACTTTACAAAAGCATGTGTTAAAAACTTTTATTTTGGCCGGGCGCGGTGGCTCACGCCTGTAATCCCAGCACTTTGGGAGGCCAAGGCGGGCGGATCACCTGAGGTCAGCAGTTCAAGACCAGCGTGGTCAACATGGTGAAACCCCATCTCTACTAACAATAGAAAAATTAGTGGGGCGTGGTGGTGTGCGCCTGTAATCCCAGCTGCTCGGGAGGCTGAGGCAGGAGAACAACATGAACCTGGCAGGCAAAGGCTGCAGTGAGCCAAGATTGCACCATTGCACTCCAGCGGGGCAACAAGAGTGAAATTCCATCTCAAAAAAAAAAAAAAAGATTTACAACATAACTAGAAGTAGTACTACTTGCTATTTGTTTTCCACATAAAAAGTCGGAAGATCTGACCTCACAGAAAATTCTCTAATGGACTGAGGCAAGAGGAAGGTCTGAGGGCAGTCGGCAGCCCACCTTTTGGGGCAGTTTTGTTCTTGTCCCCGAGCAGAACCTGGCATTCCTGCCCAACATTCCTGTCTAGCTCCTCTCTATACCCACCCGGCTACCACCCTCCTCGATACCACCATGCCCACAGTGGGCCTGGGGTGCAGTGGGGCCTGTGGGTAGATATTAAAGCTACAGCTTCTGTTTACTGTTTTGGGCTAATCAAAGAGCTATGGAGCACACAGGTGCTAGTTGGTGGGCCTGCCCTAAATTCTAGACATTAAATATGAGCAAAGTCATGTCCATTTAAAACTCAAGCAAGAAGTAAAGTCACTTATTCATCCAACAACCATTTACTGAACTCCTAAAATACACAAAGCATCAGGAAGGACCCAAGATACATAAGAAATGGTGTCTTCTCTAAAACACTTACAATCTAACAGATAACAGATTTCCAAACATCTGAAAACCAAAAAGCGACCTACATTTTTTCTCTCGGGGGACCAGGGGCAGTGATCTTCAGCCTCTGTGGCAAGGATGGGCAGCATTGGGCCATAGGCCTCACACTGCTGTCAGTCCATGCACCCAAGGGCAGGTGAGTAAGGCAAGAAAAAATAATTTGTTGGCTGGGAGCTGAAGCAGGATCTCACAAGGACCCTGAGTGGCAGGTAAGATCACCCCACAGAAAGGGGATGAAATGGCTAGTTCAGGTGTGGAAGTAAGAACCGGCTGCCAGGTGGGGACAGTGAGAATGGCAGGGTACTTATGCACACAGAAACGGTGATACTGGTCTAGAAATGCCTGAGAGTCAGGCTGGAAACAGGAGTCAAAAACAACTCTCAAGTTTCCATTCAATATGAAATCATTTTTAAACACACCAAAGTCTTCTCCGTTCTTTAGAAGAGCAGAAGAACTGACTTACCTTCACGATATCCAATCCTCCCACCAGCTCCCCTTTCACATACAGCTGAGGGTACGTTGGCCAATTTGAGTAGGCTTTTAATCCTTGCCGAACCTAAAGAAACAACAGGAGTCCGGAAACCATCCTGTCAGGCCCTTATGATTAAAGCTAAGACAAAGGTGAAACATCAGACACAGAACTTACTTCTTCATCCTCCAATATATCGAATGTTTCATATTCAACACTGGAAAAAAGAGAAGACATTTTAACTGGAAATACAGTTAAATCAAATTGTAAAACCTCTATGCATTTGATGTTTTTAAAATAATCAAGAAAACTATTTGGTTGCTAACAAAATGTACTACAGACCAATGGAAATGATTTTACTTCTTAATCTGTCTGGTACTACACAGAATTAGTCATTCCAAGATACGACTTTATCTAGATTTTTCTCCGGACAATATTGGGTTAGACCAGGGATGGGGAAACGTCTTCTTAAAGAGTGAGACAGTAAACACTTCAGGCTTTAGAGGCCAGTCTCTGTTTTAACTGCTCAGTTCTGCTGGGCAGCACAAAAGCAGCCACAGACAACATATAAATGAAGGGATGTGGCTATGTGCCAATATAAATTTATTTACAAAAATGGGCAGCCACCTGCAACTTGCCAACCCCTGGGTCAGACCCACATCCCCATCTGCACAAGCCTTCATTAACTGAACACTCTCATCCACTTCTAATATCTAATCCACCCCCGGCTGTTGCTTCTTAACCTCCTGGAAGCTGCCCGTGGAGCAGGAAGTAGTAGTGCTCGTGGACGGAGGCTGGAGGGCTCAGCAGCCAGATGACAACCACGCTGCCAGTTCCCTCCACCTTAGCAGGAGACATGCTTTCCACACTTAAACTTATTTCAGAGAGGGCGCTGTTTTTAATGTACAAAAGGCCAATGAAAGCTTTGTGGCTTTATGCCGTACAATGAACATTACTCGTACAAAGAAAAATCACTGCATGAATGTCCAACTGTATCTACTCAGAGTGATTTCACCGTTAGGTGGTCAGGTATTAGCAAGCATGTATGCCTAAATCCTTGCAGGGTGCCTGAGGGTACAGGTGCAATTCCCAAAGGTGGTCAAAGAAAATGCTACATGTAAAAAAAATCTAGACTTTCCATAAAACTGAAACCATCACAGGGAAATCTTGTTTATTGAGCAAAAAAGTTCCCACGGAAACTGTCTATGGGGCAGGGAACAGTAAAAAAAAAAAAAAAAAAAAAAAAAAACTAAATGACAGGATAAATCAGAAGCAATTACCAAAAAAGGAATGTTTGAAAGAAGAGCAAAAAAGGACCCCAATGTAAACCTAATGTTTTTTTAAAAACCCAATGTAAGTCTTTGTTCAAGCTGAACTAACCAAAGGTGGCAGATCTCTTAATACTGTGATAAAAACAATGAGTTATAAAACTATTCATAAAGGATCCAGGAAGCAGTGGGCCCAAGTGTATGTATGTGGAGTCCTAACAGCCAATACACTTCCTCCTAAGAGTTATTCATAAAGGGTACCTTTCAAACCTCAATATATACTTGGTTCTCAGCCACTCATGCATGTGTATTTTGGCTACTAAAGGAAAAGATAAGAAATGAGAAAAAGTAAAAAGGAGTTTTCTCCACATACTTTGACTCCAAACAAGAGCATGGTCTGTTCACATTAAAAGAAGCTGAGGTCCTGGATGGCCTCACTCATCCTAGAGCCAATCATGCTTAGCAAGTCCGGAGCTGGGAGTCATTCTCTCCCAAAGTAGCCTCCTGCTCTCTAAGACAACAGGGTGCTTTCAATACAATGGAGATCAGACAGATATGGGACAGAAAGCCAAGTTACCAAGATGTTCCACCACAGACATGAGCTGGGTCAGGCCCAGTGTGTCGGCTCAGAAGACACCTGAGGAACCTGGTGCTGCTTAGGCAGGGATGGACTGTGTGTGTCTCACTGTGGGGCTGCAGGGAGGGTTGACAAAGAAAAAGCAAAATGACCAAAAAACAAGCCAGCCCCCACTGTATGGCCCAGGGCAGGAGTGAAGAAAGGAACAGGCTGGAAGTTACCATCACAATACACTCACTGTACTTGCCTCTATAAAATGTCATAATAATCTGAAGAAAACAACATCTTTTTTTTTTTTTTTGAGACAGAGTCTCACTGTCACCCAAGTGGGAGTGCAGTGGCTTGGCTTCAGCTCACCGAAATCCACCTCCTGGGCTCAAGTGATTCTCCCAGCCTCGGCCTCCTGAGTGGCTGGGATTATAGGCGTGTAGGCATGTGCCACCACACCCAGCTAATTTTTGTATTTTTAGTAGAGGCGGGGTTTCTCCATGTTCACCAGGCTGGTCTTGAACTCCTGACCTCAAGTGATCAGCCCACCTCGGCCTCCCAAAGTGCTGGGATTACGGGTGTGAGCCACTGTGCCTGGCCCCATATTATTTTTATGTCCCTGAAATTGTATTCAGCATGTGTGCTATTCAACTGACGATTTTCAATAGATCTTTGAAGTATATCAAAGATTATTTGAAAGTAATTTATTTAAAGTTACAGTTAGAATATATGATTTTTAAAAGATGCAATTATGAAATAATGAGAAATAAACAAAAATATTTGACAAACCCTACAGAACATGTGCTATATATCTCCAAATAAGTGCTTTTGTTTTTAACCACAAAAATCAATGGCAGTGTTCTTACCTGACAGCTTCACCACTGAGCACATTAAAACTAGGAGCACTGCAATTTAACTTGCATTACACCTCTCAGATCCAGGTAATGGACCTTAATATGCACCCCTCAGCTTTTTGTATTATTTAGCAACTAGGATATTTGAGAAAAATTAAAAACTACCTATAATATGTTCTCCCTGAAATATATTTATGCATGGTGAGGACTCAGTTACACATCCTCCTCTGGGAAAGTAGACAAATAGTTATTCCAAAGGTTGCCTAAGGACCTCCTTTATGTTACTAATAGGTTGACACTAGCCAGAAAATACTATTTTGGTCTAAGTTAAGGCATTCATAAAATTATACAGCAAAAATAATGAAAAGATACAAATATTTATGGATATAGACATTACAACTGAGAAGCACCAGTGGCAGAACGGAAAAGTTGAAATATTTTTTTCTTTTTTTTGAGACAGGGTCTTGCTCTGTCACCCAGGCTGAGTGCAGTGGTGCAATCACGGCTCACTACAGCCTCACCCTCCAAGACTCCAGTGATCCTACCACCTCAGTCTCTCAAGCAGCTGGGACCACAGACGTATGCGACCATGCCTGGCTTATTTTTTTATTTTTTGTGGAGAAGGGGTCTCACTATGTTGTCCAGGCTGGTCTCAAACACCTGGGCTCAAGCAATCTTCCTGTCTCAGCCTTCCAAAGTGCTAGGATTATAGACGTGAGCTACTACGCCTGGCCAGGTTGGAATTTTTTGGGTTTTGTTTTTTTTTTTTTTGAGTTTTAAAAGTTTAACTTTATTTTTTTTACTAAGGTCCAGAAATTTCTGTAAGACAAGTACATTAATGAAATGTTTCCAAAGAAATACTGAACAATATACACTCTAGTTTGCTGAGGGGTCCAGCTCAAAAGTTCAAACCTAATTCTTGTGCAATAAAAATCAGCATGGATAGCAGATGATCTAGAATACACTGTGTTTTGAAATCCACAGCTGGTTTCATTTTTAACCATAATGAAAAACCAGTACTCCTATTCCATCAAATGTGTTTTATAAGCAATAATAAATTCAGATCCACTGTATTATGCAACACACATCTTTGGAAAGCAACATCAACAGTGAGATCAGATCAGTAGAAATATACACAATGAAAAGAAATACACAAAGTACTGTAGTTTTATTAAAAACTACTACTTGAGAAAGAAATCTTTCCACAAATAGCATACAACTGTAGAATGATGAAAGGATTTGGGAAAGCTTTACGAAAGCTTAATTCCAATTCTATCTTCCTGAGAGTGGTGGCAAAGGGTATTTCCTTCCTTCTCTGGGACATCTGAAAACAACATTTACATACCCAGTACTATTTAGTATTTCCAGAATTTGTTTGCTGAATCCACATTTTGCTTCCTAGATGAAAAAAAAATTTGTAAAGATTACATTTTTTATATGACCCAAGCAGCACGGTTGTACCTAAAACTCTGTCAACCAGCACAGCACTTGTCCATCGTGGTTGCCACTGCTTTCACTCAGCTAGCAGAGCTTCTGCTAATCCCTTCTTCAAGTACGAACCATCTGCACATCAACCCAGGCACACGTGACCCACAGACTTACTTTGGTTTGTAACCACTTGAGATGACATGTGTTTCAACAGTTTATAATCTCTGTGGTCAAAAAGTTCCTCTAAGTGAAACCTAGATTTTCTACAAAGATTTCAGTTCATTCTTCACTTCACTCATGCAAAATGATCTTAACTCACTTAGTCTTTTTGCAATGATTATGACAATTATTTTCCCATTTCCAACTGGACTCTGACTCCTTTTTTTTTTTTTTTTTTTTTTTTTGAGACGGAGTCTCACTCTGTCGCCCAGGCTGGAGTGCAATCTCGGCTCACTGCGACGTCCACTTCCCAGGTTCAAGCAATTCTCCTGCCTCAGCCTCCAGAGTAGCTGGGACTACAGGCGCACGCCACCACGCCCCGCTAACTTTTAGTATTTTTAGTAAAGATGGGGTTTCACCATGATGGCCAGGATGGTCTCGATCTCTTGACCTCAGGATCCACCTGCCTTGGCCTCCCAAAGTGCTGGGATTACAGGCATGAGCCACCACGCCCGGCCTCATTTATTTTTACATTACAGAATACTAACACTTTTTTGAGTTTATGAAAATCTTAAGCTTTTTTCATGCCACAGGACTCCAAATTCCAGCAATCTTGTGGAAAAGATACAGTACCATGTAAACATTTTAATAGCCCTAATAACACTGTTTCCAAAATGTATTAAAACTTTCTAGGTTTCCAGAAAAAAACAGTTTTGAGAATAAATATCCGCTTAAACAATTACCAAGAATAAGAAAAAAATGTCACTTTATCATTACTAGGAATTATTAACTTCCTCTATTGTTTCAATACACTGAAGCAAAACCAAAGAATTTAGGATCTAACCTAGTGATTCCAAAATGCTGAAATTTATATTAACATTTTATTTGTTACTGTTACTTTCATTACCTAATTATATTAACCAATTAGTTATGTTAACTAATTAGCTTCATTATACCAGTTATGTTAACTTACACACTAGTTATGGCAACCAGAGTCTGCCCTGTGAAGAAGTATTGAGTCCCTTTCCCAATGAGCAAAGTGGCAAAGTGGTTCTCTGTGTCACTTGCCCAGTGCATCTGGCTAACAAGTGAGGCAGTTTCTTTATTCCAACAGCCTCACCTTTCAAAGCTTTGGTATCTTTATCTCTAAAATAGGCCAAACTCTGTCCAACCCTGCCTACTTCAACAACTGATTGAGAATTAAATAGAGGTTCAATTGCTATGAAAACTACAAAATATGGTATAAATGTGTATGGCTGGTTTCTGGAAATTACCACTCTGATCTCAATCTGAAAGAAAATTAGTTCTGCTCAAACTATTAGTGGAAGTAATCTATCAAACTTGATATTCAAAATGACGCACAATCAATATGCACTTTCGTCAAAAAGCTACAAGAACCATCCCATTACAAATGAGAATTGCTGACCATTTCACTCATTCATCAAACACACACAGAGCACACCTGCTACAGCCAGGGTCTGCTCCTCCACTGTCACAAAAGGACGATCTAGGGGTGCAAACCCAAGCACGACCAGGTTCCCTGAATTCAGGAAGTCCAGTGACTCAGCTGCACACTCCAGCAGTCCACAAACTCCAACAAAGGATAATGAAATAACAACTCATACAACCAGTAAAGTGTTAACAGTGTTGACCACGTTAGCTGACAAAGTTTGGCAGCAGAAAGAAATGCACCCCACTGAGATGTTGATGATAAAGTCAAGCAAAATGTAGATTACTTTGTTTGATCTCCGTAAGCACCAATTAAGGCCTGGATAACTTCCTGATACCGCTACAGCTTCATTAGCTAAAGCTAGGAAAAAGAGATTTAACTGTCCCCTTGTTGCAGATGTTAACATCAAAAGAAATTACAAATAAAACCATTTTTGAGTTCTTTACCTGTTTGTTTCCTTTCATAAAGAGCATCACAGAAGCTTTATTTGTCAGCACTTTGAGCCTAAAGAGAGAAAATTGATATAAAACGGCTCAGCTCAATTATGCAACACCACTTTTCCTCCGCTTCGTGAGTAACATGCATATTTGAGGGATGGCAGGATGACAGTTCACAGCTTTGAGTGGTATTAAACAAGCAAATGCGTTGACATTTTCCTTGATTTCATTCTCTCCCTAAGCCACTGTAAAACACAATATGGCTTTTAAGGCAAAGAATGTTCCTTCAAGTTGCAATTTAAGCCCATCAACTCACAGTAATAAAAAAATAATAATAATAACCAATTCAGTAAGGAATTGTTCAATAAGGGGCCTATATATTAAGCCCATCCAAAACTTCCAGAACTAGATCTTGTGAGCACCATCTTCCATCATGATGCTGCACACCACTGTACACGTGTAAAGCTCACAAGGCCAGACTGCAGGGTGACAGCGTTAAACCTCAGAACATCAACTAATGCCAGATGCTAAAATCAAACACTTTTATCTTAACATTATATTTTATACAGTCTTGCCAACATCATAATCTAATATGTTATCAGAAATTTTAATTATCTGTATACAGCCACAAGTTTAGTCACAAATCTCAGGAAAAGTCAGTGTTGGGACGACAGGTCACTAAAGAACCTAAGCTCCATGGGGTCACGCCACCATGTTCTCCCAATTCAAGGCTCAAAAATCTCCTTATAAACGAATCCCAAATGAAATGCATAAATCATGTACAAAGCTGTATCACTTACATTGCCAACTGAGTGGGATTAGCTCAAGTTCAGAAAAATATGAATGGATACAGGAATACGATGCTGACCCTGACAACCCAATAACTAACCCAGCCACCTGGATACAGGGAACCACAGCTCACAATGTACTGCCAAAATACACGTCACAAGTCCATGAACTCCACTTCCTGCACTCTGCTCACTAGGAGCCCTTTAAATTATTACTCATAATATGCTGAATTTTACTTTCTACATAATTCTAGCCAGTTACCTTTCAGTGTCCACAAGCACAGATTTAGAAACAGCACATTTAGGAAAACAAAGGTCCAATGGAGACAAGGCCATTAACAGCAGCAAGTGTACTCAGCAGAGAAGGAAAATCAACTGAACAGCGAATACAAGCATATAAAAAGCACAGCTGTCCTTGGAGAACACACAGCCTCCATGGGCCATGGGCATCACCAGGCTACAGGCAACAACCACACATGAAGACGCCCAGAGTCAACAAAGGGATGCGGAGCATCACTTTCTCACGAAGAACGCAGAAAATGGTACAAACCACAGGACAGAATGCAGTACTCAAAGATCAGCCTTACATATGTGGAATGGAGCATTATTTATAGAAATTATTAATTAACAACAGACAAATGAGGTATTTATTATTATTACACACTTTTAGAAATTCTCAAGATGTTACATGGCAAAAAAAAATTACCAAAGGAAGGTTTATCTTACAATCTCCAGCCCCAACTATGAATGGCTGATTGCTGATATAGTAAGTTCCTCTTTAAAGTTCTATATTAATTCACATTTACTGCAATAAAAATCCTATTAAGTTGCCTTATACACCAAAGCCCAACATTTCTGTAAGAGAACTTCTCCAAAAGCCAAGTGAGATCCTTGACAAAACAAATACATGTTTCACAGCCCCAAAACCTGCTCATGTAAGTTCTCGTGGTCTAGAAAGGCCATGAGAAGTGCCCAAAGCTTGTTGCGAGGTGATGAGCTTTTCACACTCACCACTTGTCACTCAGTGCTCTGGCGCTGGGGCAGCACCCGCAGCAGTCACCAAGGCTGCACCCAGGAAAACACGAGTGTGCTGAGGTTACGCCAAGGAGCAGTGACAAGACAACTGGACCCTGGCTCTGAAATGCAGAGAGGTAAGCAAAATTTGGTTGTTCCACAGAAACAATGACATTTCTATAAAAGCAAAGAAGATCCTCCACATGATCATTAAGTTGGTGCTAAAATTTCTCCAATCCAAATTAGATTTGCCAAAGTTTGCATGGCTAGTTTGACTAAACAATGAAATTATGACCTCTGGCATACAAATACCAAATCCTTGATTTCCACACAGAAAGAGCAATGCAAAACCTGAGGACTTTAAAATATTTTTAACATATTAAATGATAGACTATTTAAAACTTTCCAAAACACTTACCTTTCCTCTAATTTGGGAGCTTTGGGACAAATTGTATCTAGTTCTTCAGATGCTTCTAGCTCCTAAAATAAGCACACATGTCAGTTTTCTTAAAAAAAAATTATTATAACATAAATCTCCTTGATCACACCATAACACAACTTATTGATCAATCAACTAATCAGAAATACTGTGTATTCATTACAGGTTCTTATTAGTAAATATAGATTCATAAGAAATTTGTATCTTAGATTTATCACTGTAAAAAGTATGCTCTAAATGGAATTTATTTACAAAGCACAGACTTCTCAATTCTAACCTTAATTATATCAAGTCCTCCTATGAGCTCTCCAGAAACATAGAGCTGAGGATAAGTAGGCCAATTGGAATAGGCTTTGAGTCCCTGTCGAACCTCTTCATCTGAGAAGATATCAAAACTGCTAAACTGAATATTATGTTTGTGAAGAATTTCCACCATCTGCTTGCTGAAACCTGTACACAAAAGAAGAAAATAAAGCACTTAGCTTCTCTCTCTCGAAACACATACACATGATAATACATTAGTTCAGCATACATATCATCTAATGGACATAGACGCCTGCCTTATTTTGCTGGTGATTTAATTAGCATGGCTGAATAGTATACAAACAGAAAATAAATTCCTGGAACCCCTTATTTGGCCTTGAACCATATCACACACTCAGATATGACTTAACTTTTTGACACAACTGTGAGTATTAAAAAAAAAAAAAAAGTAGTATGTATATTTATTAAAGTTACTCTTCAATATCATGGACATTTTTTGTCACAGAAGAAATAGCACTAGCCAAAAAGCAGAGACCTGAGGGTGATGGTGCATACCCATAATCCCAGAGGCTGGGGAGACTTGAGGTAAGAGGATCACTTGAGACCAGAAGTCTGAGGTTGGAGCAAGCTATGAGATTGTCACTGCACTCCAGCCTCCAGTTTGAGTGATAGAGCGAGACCCTGTCTTTAAAAAAAACCAGAAATCTGAATCTGACACCTGCTCCCTCCACCCACCAAGGTGACACATGATGAGGCCATAGGTGGCCTCCGCTCAGCACTTTCCTAGTAATCAGGAGACTGACCTGACGCTCTGGACAGTCCCTCCCAGCCTTCCTGTTGTGAACCTGTAAGAATCAATTCTGGGCAGAGGAAAAAAATTCTACAATTGTTATTTTTAACTACTACTTGACTATACTAAAAACCCAATGCTGTTTCGTTTCTACTGCCATTTTACTACTTCCTGAGTTCCCACTTCGATAGTTCTCAATCTTCACTGTCTCTAAGTAGGATAAATTAAAAATCAAGAAGGCATGTGTTCTCCTGCAGTCTGAAATACACACAGTACATTGAATTTTAAAGCTATCTTCTCTGTTGTTATATATGAACCATCAATAGATTGACGGTATTCTTTCTCATCTCATAACTTGACAGTTTCTTTTTTAAAACTATTTACATTCCCTAAAGTATGTAATGTAATTTTTTTTACTACACTATAGTGACAATTTTATGTTCCATGATTTTATTATACTTTTGTGACACATTTTTATTCTGTACTTTTTTGACATCATCTTATTATGACATTAGAACTGAAGAATAAGAGTGTGAATATCAGTCTTTTATAAACCTATTAGCCTAGTCTGGAAAAAAAAAAGTATTTTTCTTTCCATAAGCTAATTCTTCTCCATTGTTCCCAATACTTTGTAGGGCCCTACTCTTTCACGCCTCATTCTTCTTCTCAAACACAGTTATAATTCACTGGAAAAGAACCTATTCTTCAGATTCAAACTTTCTAAAAGACTTAGCAGTATCAGCAATTGTTTTTAAATAAAATCAAACCATAAAATTCAATATAAGATTAATTGCAAGAAAGGGTTTTACTGATGTCAACCAAAATCATATTTACCATTAAAACATGGATCTACAAGTGAGCTCCAAACATTTTCCAAATCTGCAGTTTATTGAGATGAAGCACTAGTATTTATTTGTATAGCATGTAAGTTGCTTTTCCTACATCGGAAGTGTGAAGTTCATGTACAGCCTGAAGTAAAACACTGATTCTGAAATTTTTTTATTCATCTGGGAGTTCATTAGTAAACAGCTAACGGCTGATTGCTGATGGTTATTCTGTTGCCAATATATTAACTCATTTTTACTGTAACTGGCTGAGAAAAAGCTTTATTTTAGCTTTAGGCAATTACATGCAGACTAGAAAGATTGATTGGTAGTGTTTCATTTTTAAGGGTTAAAGTGGCAGACTAGAAATGTTATGCTTCAGGATAAGATGGCAAGAAGGCTTTATTCTAGTAACAAAATATTTACACACTTTTTTCTAAGAAAAATGCATGCATGCAATAAAAATATTTAAATGTAGAAAAGTAATGTTTAACTGCCACAGAATCCCCATTTCCACCCCCAGTCATTTCTACTCATGACATGAATAGGTGCCTAACACTGCATCTCATCACTACCTAACAATAAACCCTAAAAAACATCTTTGAAACCTGATTTTGTGGCTGATACTGATTTAAAAGTAAGAGCCAGGTTGGATGACTCTCACTGCAGGAGGAATATCTGACTATGACTTAAATACCTTTTGCTTTGCTAAAAGCTTTGTTAAAAGCTTTGTTAACTGAAATAGCTATAAGAATTCCCAAATAATTAACCTGCTCAAGGATTTAAGATTCTGTTTAAGATGACATATACCTCAGTGCTTCTGGAAACTCTTCCTAAAACAAGCATTTTCCTGTCTTCATGAAGATCACAGAATAAGGACAATCCAATTCTTTTCAACTGAGACCCTATTTACATGTCAGGCTCATAACACACCATACAATTCTGCAGGCAGAGCCCACGTGAAGGATAAGAAGATGGAGACATGACCTGTGCAGGAGCTGGGCTGAGTCCAATGGGGCTCCAGCAGAAACCCTAAAAATGGCTTTCAAGGTTTTCTAGATATAAAATTTAAATGTTATTCATTCATGTTTTTCTGATTAGCAGAAAGCAAGGTGGGGACCAACTAAACAGACATCGTTATACTCCACAGTGGAGTTCAGCGGTGTTAGCAGAGGCAGCACTTTCAAAGCTAATTTAGTGCAAAATAAGGAAAGAACAGCCACATGCGTGCTCACAAGATGAGACGGCCAGTGCTTTTATAAAGGGGGCTTTGCCTACACCCTTCTCTAAAATGCCAGCAGAAGAGCAAAAACAACGCTCCACTAAGCAGGCTCGGAAAGGAACAGCAGAGGGTCCAGGGGACTTACGTTCCCATAAGAAAACAGTTTAAAAATATTTTCCAATTAATCCTAAGTATTTTATTAAAGAACAGCAACATTCTTAAATCATCTATTTACTATGTAAGACAGAAAGACATGTAACAGAAAATATCAGGAAACAGAAAAACCCATTGAAAATGTAGTTATAAAAATTATACAGAAAACAAGTACTCTGAAAGAAGAAACTAACCATTCAATCATATGTATCTCAAAATATTTATTGTCTTGTATTAAATATCTATAACACCATGTTTTCAGATGGCTCTGAAATGTGTTTTGTTCTGTTTTGTTTTGTTTTGAGACGGAGTTTCACTCTGTCACCCAGACTAGAGTGCAGTGGCTCAATCTCGGCTCAATGCAACCTCTGCCTCCCAGGTTCAAGCGCTTCTTCTGCCTCAGTCTCCCAAGTGGCTGGAATTACAGCATGCCACCATGCCCAGCTAATTTCTGTATTTTAGTAGAGACAGCGTTTTGCCATGTTGGCCAGGCTGGTCTCAAACTCCTGATCTCAAGCGATCCGCCCACCTCAGCCTGTTGAAGTGCTGGGATTACAGGCGGGAGCCACCACGTCCAGCCCTGAACTATTTCAAAGTTTCTTTTTTATTCTATTATTTGTTCAGTCTTCCAAATGTCACTCCATTATAATAATATAAATATAATTTAAATAACATAAGTTTAACATAAATATAAAAATGCTAGTATATTCTAAATTCAGTTTAATAAAGTGAAAGGTAAGCAGAAAAATTATAATTTCTAAGTTTCTCTCTAATTTACTTGAATAATCATACAATATCTGCACTGAAAAGGCCCTCCAAGATTGGCTCCAACAGCCAGTCTTATTCCCAACAGCACTAGAAGGAATTAAAGGCATAAGGAGGGTACCTGACTTGTCTCCAAAGTTGCTAAGGCTGCAGGAGTGGGCCTGAGGCTCGCCTGGCATGACATCCAGTGTAGCACACTTCCCAGGACACCCTTCTCCTCTGAGCACCCCTTCCCCAAGCTTCAGTGTTGCCACCTGCCTTTTCATTAGTTTTATCATTCAGAAAAGACTGAGACTGCTGCTGTTCAACCCCAAAGGAGACAATACTGTAGAGATTTCACTGTAGGTGTGCTTCACCCACATTTCATAGCCAGTTCTACTGTACCTGAGATCTGAATGAAGGTGCTGAATACGATCCATTCGACTGAAGTGGTAAGTTCCCATTTAGTGGCTACCACTTAAGGTACAAGAAATGATTTTCATGTTTCATGGAAGAAGGTGAACGTGAACCATTTGCAACCCCCGTTAAAAACAAAACAACAAACGCAACAGAGACTATCTGTTGCTACCTTTAGTGTAGTACAGACTAAGTTAGCTTTGCAATACAGAAACAGCAGGCATTATGTGACACATAAATACCGGCAGTGAAATTTTTTAGGCAGAACTAAAAGATATTTTTAAGACAGAATTCACAGGCGGCTCACAACTGTAATCCCAGCACTTTGGGAGGCCGAGACAGGCGGATCACCTGAGGTCAGGAGTTCGACACCAGCCTGACCAACACAGACAAACCCTGTCTCTACTCAGAATACAAAAAAATTAGCCAGGCGAGCTGGCAGGCACCTGTAGTCCCAGCTACTCGGGAGGCTGAGACAGGAGAATCGCTTGACCCCTAGGAGATGTAGGTTGCGGCCCGCTGAGATCGCACCATTGCACTCCAACCTGGGCAACAAGAGCGAAACTCCGTCTCGAAAAAATAACAATTCATCATGAAACTTTAGTTTTAAAACTAGACATAATCATAACCTAATATGTAATTTAATAGCTCTACAGGGAAGAATTTAGAATCAAATTCACACTAGAAGCTTGGCTATCTTTATAAAGTCACTCTGGACATGCTGTAATCACATTAAGAGCATACTCAATGTTACTGCCCCATCTTAATAAAGTCCCTCCTGTGTAGTTGATACAAATACTCTTAGAGTCTCAACAGCATCATCAAATGGCATTAAATGCTCAATTATGCAGCATACTAATGTTGTACTAGGCACAGTAAAAAGAAAATAACATAAACCCAGTACCAGAGGGGTCAAATAACTCTAAAACTTACTTAAGGACAAAATTATAAGCATCCATGTGTACAGAAAATAAGAGTGACTACAGGCCAAGATTTCGGAATCTTTCCATTACTAGCAGCTATAAACTGGAAATGACAGCAATGCGGGAAGAGAATCATTAGACAGTGATGACGCAGGGGAGGCAAAAGCACACAGGGTGGACACAAAAACACTAAAATATTCCACAAATTTTTTAATTGCTGAATCTGAACTAGGTGAAAAACAGGAGGCTGCCAAGAAAGAAAAAATAACTGCTAACAGCAAAAGCAGCTAAACAGGCAAAAAAGACAGCAATACAGCAGTTGGAACCTAATCCTAACTCTGCTTACCAGGTGATCTTGGGCAAGTCACCTCTATCTTTGAGTCTGAGGACTTAAGTATAAAACAAAAATCTGAATTCGATGAGTTCCGAGACTCCTTTTGGTTCCAACATTCTGAGTCCATAATGCAAACTAATTCTTTTCTTTTCTTTTTTCTGAGACGGAGTCTCGCTCTGTCGCCCAGTGCAGTGGCGTGATCTCGGCTCAATGCAAGCTCCGCCCCCCGGGTTCACGTCATTCTCCTGCCTCAGCCTCCCGTGTAGCTGGGACTACAGGCGCCCGCCACCATGCCCGGCTAAATTTTTTTTTGTATTTTTAGTAGAGATGGGGTTTCACCGTGTTAGCTAGGATGGTCTCGATCTCCTGACCTTGTGATCCGCCTGTCTCAGTCTCCCAAAGTGCTGGGATTACAGGTGTGAGCCACCACGCCCGGCCTGCAAACTAATTCTTCTATAGTGTCACTGGGAGTTATAACCTTTCTGATTTTAAAGGTATGTGAACACAAGTATAAGATGTATAGTATAGCTTGGAAAGAGGATGCCCATCTCAACCATACCCTGTTCTGGGAAAGTACCCATTTTGTTTATATTATCTTAAAGGCAGCTTCTTACCACAGCGTGGTTCTTGAGGAGTTCCTTTCATAAACAGCATGCAGGGGGCAGCATGAGTCAATTTCTTCAAGCGAAGGTTGAGATCTTCTTTAAGATGTTCATTAGCGCTGGGTGGGAAGGAGCCACTAGATGCATGTCGCTGAACTTTTTTGGTCAACTCTGGGGCATGTGCACCATCTAATCGGTCGATTTTCTGAGAATTCTAAAGTTTAAAAAGGTATTTAGAATACATGCAGCATTCCATAATAATGACATTGTTCTAGCAAATTTTTAAAGGTGACAACAGTATTACTGGAGATGTAAAAAAAGAAACCCTCATTGCCAACTGCCTGCACTGCATCTCAATTTTAGAAATACATAATAATTTTTTTCTTTTCTTGGAAACACACAGAGAAAACACTGCAACATCTCAAAGTCAAATCAGGTCAGTCTAATATAATACAAAAAAGACCGCCCCCACACTGGCTGGGATGAATCTATTATTAAGTATAAATGAGGCATTTGGGGAACTACGATGACACCCATGGGTGCCCAGCACAGTTGTGCACCTGCTTCCTAAGACTCATTCATCAAACCAGAACCAGTCAGAGGTTCCATTATGTCCAGGCACATGCTCTGAACAACCAATTTAACCAACTCAGGGAACACTGGGGTTCCACAGCCACATATCTGAATTTTGATCAAGAAGCTCTTGATTCTGGCTGCTGGCCCTACACAGTCCATGTAAGATGTTGGCAAGCAGCTGGCATGGTCTTCTTTTTCAGCATGGGTGCAAAAATGAGACTATCAGAAGACAGGTGGAGGGCCAGAAACAGCCAAACACCTAATATTCGGGGATTAGGGAGAGGGTAAAGAAACAAAATAGGTAGCCCCATGGCACCCTACAAATGGACAATCTCTTGTACCACCTTTATCCTTACCTTAAAAAACAGAAAAGTGGGAACAGAGCTAATTTCATATTTTTCAGATACTTCAGGAACACCTTCAGCTTCCAACTTTAAAATAAAAGAATTCAAACTTGATTATTACAAGGTCCTTTTTCTCTACTTTGATATGTAAATCAGTTTCACATGCAATATTCCTTCAAGTAGTTGGCATTTTTAAAGAGTATGGTACAAAAGTTTATGACACATTTACATTTAAATGAGACTCACTGGGCTGGCATGTCATCCACTGAGTTTGCAGTGTCAAAACAGGTTCAGAGGTTTTTATTTTGTTGCACATTTCAAAAGATGCCTGGAGGCTGTGAATAAAATTTTTGGTGCACTAGTGACCTAGTAAATTTTCAATCATATGCAGCTACTACTATATTGAAATCCATAAATCACTGACCCCAGTTATGTCATGATTACAGTGCTTATTTTCTGCCCACAGCAATTCTTGCTGTTTGCTCTATTGACTAATTTCAAGAGGCAGTACATCATGACTGACAGTTGCAGCCTTCTGCAAATTATGAAGCAAAAAGGACTATTTTTTCAATAAACTATTGATGTCTGATAAATTTTGCTTTTAACTCCTGCAAGGCTGCTGGACACTAGGCAGATAACTTGCTAGCTTACTTGCTTCCAGTCTATTTACAATGTAAATGCCTTTTAAATAAGATGACTGCATTGTTTGATAATTTCCTTGAGGCCCCTCAACAAGACAGGATGTGATATCTGATGCATGAATTCAAAACATATTTAGTAACAGAATTTCTAAATAATTAGAGCACAATTACTGTAAGCTATTTATGTAGGTCTTTATAAATGATATACTTTGAGAAATACCAAGATATATCCTTCCCTCATAGGACTGTCAATTTAATATAAACTTTTTGAAACCAATAAAAATCTGTATTCACATTATACCTGTAGGAAATAAAATTTATTGATAAATTATATTGTTAAAAGTTTTTAAAATATATACACTGTATTTTTCCAAGAGTGAAAGATTTCCACTGGGCTTGAAATACTATTTTTATTTAGAGCCTTACCCAATCAGGTTATATCTACCCAAATAAAGTTTGCAGATAAAGTGGGAAGCAAAGTCATATGTATTTGGTTTTTATCCTCTATCTCCTACATTCTTGGGTGCTCTTTTACTACCTTAATTTTTAATATTTTAGAAAACCCTTGTGCAACAATATTTTTAATTGTTTCCATTTTTAAAATGTACTTATATGAAAATTCCATAAAATCAATAACGTCTAATAATCTGAAAAAAGAACAAAAAGATAAGGCATTCTGAGACAGCGATTTAGTACAGACTCTCAAAAGTTTTAAAGACGTTTGTGCTATTTTCTTTTACACAACAGCACACTCAGATCAAAGATGACCAGAAAAGTTGACGAGTAGGGCATGCCTACATTACCATCCTCCAGCTCATTATTTTCTGTCTTTCAACTAACATCTATGGAGTGCCCACTATGCACTGGGCATTGTGCAAGGATCAGAAAACGGCCCTTCCTTTAGTACAACTGAATTCTAATCAAAAAGTAATACAAATCTAAAAACAGAGCAATACTAAGTAGAAATAAGGTAATGTGATCTTAAACCAGAACAAAACAGATAGCACTCTGACTCATAAAAACAAATTCCAATCTTCTTTTAAAATCTGATTTCTTAGCCAGGCATGATGGCGGGTGCCTGTAATCCCAGCTACTTGGGATGCTGAGGCAGGAGAATCACTTGAACCCAGGAGGCAGAGGTTGCAGTCAGCCCAGATCGCACTATTGCACTCCAGCCGGGGCGACTAAGCAAAACTCTGTCTCAAAAAAAAAAAAAATCTGATTTCTTCTTATATTCTTACATTCCTGCTGGTTTCCAGTGGAGTAACAATTATTCTGAGAAGTAAACGACCTCTTACAATTCCTGCTGAAGGCTGAGAACTACCACAACTGCCTCCACTCAATCAGCTCCCAAAAGAAGAGATCTTCGTAACAGACAAATCTTCAGAAGAAGGCAACAGGAATATCATTTAAGGCAAAAGAGTTCTCCAGAACATCAAGGGCATCTGACTGAAGTTCTAAAACCGTTGCAGCACTAAAAATTATTACAAATACTTTGTTGGATTTAACGTAACAGTTTTAACAATGAAAACAGAAAATAAATATATAAACATTTTTAAAGGATCTGCATTCAGAAGAGCTCAAAGATGACCAGAAATAGCTATCGTTCATGGGTGACCTACTCTGTGCCATAAACTATGAGAAGGCCTTAACATAAAACAACCTAGCTTACAGACAATTTTGAAAGGTGCAAAATTTTAGCATGTTATCATCTCAAGTTAATAAGTGGTTAAAGAGGAGGTGCGATGGTTGATTTAAGGTTTCAACTTGAATGGGTTAAGAGATACCCAGACAGCTGTTAAAACATTACTGCTGAGCATGGCTGTGAGGCTGTTTCGGGAAGAGACTGGCATTTGAATCAGTAGACTGAGTAAGGAAGATCCACTCTCACGCAATATGGTTGGGGGGAGGGGCACCATCCAGTAACTTGAAGGCCTGAAAAGAACTAGGAAAAAAAAATGCAGAGGAAAAGCAAAAAAGCAAATCCTGTCTTTCTCCCTCTTTCTCTCTCTCCCTCCCTCTCCTCCGCACACTCCCATCCCCCACCCCTCCTGCCCCATTCCTCCCTCTTGGAGCTGAGATATCCATTTTCTCCTGTCTTTGGACATCAGAGCTCTAGGTTCTCCAACCCTTAGACTGCAGGACTTGCATCACCGGCCCCCCAGGTTCTCAGGCCTTCAGACTTGGACTGAGCCACGCCACCAGCTTCCCTAGTTCTCCAGAGTGGAGGGCAGATGGCAAGACTTCTCAGCCTCCTAAATCCCCTCACATCTATCTGTACCTATCCTATTTAGTTAGTTCTGTTTCTCTAGAGAACCCTAATTAACACAGAAGATAACTTGGGTAACTTGCCCAAAGATACACGGCTAATAAATGGCAGAGCTGAGAAACAAATCCAAGTTTGTTTGACTATAAAACCTGTGCTTTTTTCACTATACCATGGTTAATTTTTTCTACTACTACAATCAAAAAGAAAGATTACATGTCAAAGTAGGATTTATACACTTCAGGACCAACCAAACATGAACATTTCCAAAACAGAATCTAGGCAAAATGCCTCAAGTGGGAACCACTTGCTTACTATACCAAGAATCTAAACCTTGGGACCAGTCCCACCTGATATGTGTCTATGGAGAAGGAAAGAAAGCGCAAGGGAAGCATCAGGTAAATCCAGAGATGGGGAATCCTCTCTCTATTCTACTTTTATGGAGCAGTGCTCATCAGAGGCCGCTGTGATAGTAACAGCAAATAGCTACAATTTATTCTGGGCCGGATACTATTCTAAGTGTGCTTCATGTATAGACTCATTTAATCCTCACAATAACAGGTACTGTCTTTAACATCCATTTTACAGAAGAAACTGGAACTTAAAGAGGTTCAATAACTTGACCTAGATCACTGCCATGGTTTGAATGTATATGTCCCTCCTAAATTCGTATGCTGGAAATTAACATCCAAGGTGATAGCAATTAAGAGGGGACCTTTGGGAGGTGATTAGGCCAAGAGGGCTCTGCCCGCAAGGATGGGAACAGTGCCACTATAAAAGGGTTTGAGGCTGGCTAGTCCGTTTTTGCCCTTATTCTCCTGCTGCCAAGTGAGGACACGGCAACAAGGTGCCATTTTGGGAACAGAGAGCAAGCCCTTGCCAGACACTGAATCTGCTGGTGCTTTGATCTTGGATTTCCCAGCCTCTAGAACTGTGAACAATAAATCTGTTGCTTAAAAATTACTCAGTCTAAGGTATTCTATTACAGTAGCACAAATGGACTAGGACAATTACAAACCGTTGAGTGATGGAGGCAGTGTGTCTCTGGAGCCAAGCGCCTCCCTACACCACGTTCCACTTCATGGCTGCTGCCCTTTCTTCATTCCACAGACCCTTCAGTAACCTTCAGTAACAGTGACCACAACCACCTTCCTGCAACACCTTCCACTTGGCTCTCCATGTTTCCTCTGCCCTCCCGAACTGCTCAGACTCTGTCCATTTCTGTCATCTCTGGCAGCCTCTGAACACCAGCATGTGCCAGCCTTGGTTCTGAGTCCTCTTCTATGCCTATCCACACTCACTGTCCTGGAGTGGGCTCATCCGATCCTATGGCTCTAAATGACGCTGCTATTATAACTCCCAAGTTCTTCCCAGCCCAGGCCTCTCCCCTCACCTCCAGACTATACACTCAACATCTGCACTCAGAGCTCTATCAAACACCTCTCACTAAACCTGTTCCTCCCCCAAGGCATCTCTATCTCACAAAATCCATCCAGTTCCTCAAATCAAAAAGGAGACAACCTTGATTAATCCATTTCTCTCACTCTCACATCTACTCCATCAACAGGTTTTCTGGGCTCCCCTCCAAAATAGAATCCCACTCAGACATGACATCATTTGGCCTAGCAGCCTGCTAACTGGGGTACCTGCTTCTATTCTGCACCCTTCCCCCTTCAAACCATTCTCCACCCAACAGCCAGAGTAACTGACTTATGACAGGAATGGAACTGTGTCATTGCTAACTGCACTTGGAATAAGACCTGAATGTTATCATTCCCCACAAGGTCACTGACCCCTGCCTGCCACTCCAACCTCATGTCACATTCTCCCCTCCCTCACCACTCTCCAGCCCCACTAGCCTTCTGCTTTGACACTCTGCACTTCGGTTAAAAGCTCTTCCTAGCTCTCCCAAGGGCTGGCTCCTTTTCATTCTCCTGATGGCCCTGCTGGCACAGTAGCTCACACCTGTAATCCCAGTATTTTGGGAGGCCAAGGTGGGAGGAATGCTTGAGTTCAGAAGTTTGAGGCTGCAGTGAGCTATGATCACGCCACTGCACCCTGGCCTGGGTGACAGAGTGAGACCTTGTCTCTTAATTAAAAAAAAGAACTCTCTTCCTTAGATACACCTTCCAGACCAATCTAAATAAAGTATCCCACCTATCCCAGTTCCCATTTTTCATAGCCTATTTCTTTCTTTTGCAGAACTTATTACTACCTAAAATTACCTTGATAACATATATGTCTACTGTTTGTTGTCTGTGACCCTTAGTGTTATGTTTTGTATCCTCAGTGCCTAGACTACTGTGTGGCATTTAGTGTTTGACAAATAAATTTTGATAGAATAGTAAACAAAGGGGGTCAGTATACCTAAGCCAAGAATGGGGATGGCCACTTGCCAATGATGGCACTGAGCCGCAAGACTAAAGAGAGAACACTTAAACCTGCTAGTCAGGAACATTTGGTTAAACCTCCAAAAGAGGCTTCCTTCTACTCTGTGATGTGTGATATTAAAAAAAAAAAAAAAGAATTTCAAAATCAAAATCTTTGTCAAACAGCCAAATATAAATCTCACAATAGAAATTTAAATTAACAGTTTTGATAGCTTAGGCGGAGATCGCTTCCAATATGGCCAACTAGGAAGAGCTCCAATCTGTAGCTCCCAGCAAGACTGACGCAGAAGACGGGTGATTTCTGCATTTCCAACTGAGGTACCAGGTTCATCTCATTGGGACTGGTTGGACAGTGGGTGCAGCCCACGGAGGCCGAGCCAAAGCAGGGCGGGGCGTCACCTGACCCGGGAAGTACAAGGGGTTGGGGCATTTCCCTTTCCTAGTCAAGGGAAGCTGTGAGTGACTGCACCTGAAGGAATGGTACACTTCTGCCTAAATACTGCACTTTTCCCACGGTCTTCGCAACTGACAGACTAGGAGATTCCCTCTGGTGCCTGGCTTAGTAGGTCCCACGCCCATGGAGCCCTGCTCGCTGCTAGACAGCAGTCTGAGACCGACCTGGGACACTGAAGCTTGGCTGGGGGAGGGGCGTCCGCCATTGCCGAGGCTTGAATAGGCAGTTCTATACTTACAGTGTAAACAAAGTGGCAGGGAAGCTCGAACTGGGTGCAGACCACTGCAGCTCAGCAAGGCCTACTGTCTCTCTAGATTCCACCCCTGGGGGCAGGACATATCTGAACAAAAGGCAGCAGACAGCTTCTACAGACTTAAACATCCCTGCCTGACAGCTCTGAAGAGTGCAGGTGGTTCTCCCAGCATGGCGTTCGAGATCCAATAACAGACAAGTGGGTCCCTGACCCCCGTATAGCCCCACTGGGAGACACCTCCTAGTAGGGGCCGACAGACACCTCATACAGATGGGTGCCCCTCTGGGATGACGCTCCCAGAGGAAGGGTCAGGCAGCTATATTTGCTGTTCTGCAGCCTCCACTGGTGATAGCCAGGCAAACAGGGTCTGGAGTGGAACTCCAGCAAACTCCAACAGACCTGCAGCTGAGGGGCCTGTTAGAAGGAACACTAACAAACAGAAAGGAATAGCATCAACATCAACAGAAAGGACATCCACACCAAAACTCCATCTGTAGGTCACCAACTTCAAAGACCAAAGGTAGATAAAACCACAAAGATGGGGAGACATCAGAACAGAAAGGCTGAAAATTCCAAAAACCAGGAATGCCTCTTCTCCTCCAAAGGAACACAACTCCTTGTCAGCAAGGGAACAAAACTTGACAGAGAATGAGTTCAACGAGTTGACAGACGTAGGATTCAGAAGGTCGGTAATAATAAACTTCTCCTAGCTAAAGGAGCATGTTCTAATCCATCACAAGGAAGCTAAAAACCTTGAAAAAATGTTAAGACAAATGGCTAACTAGAATAGTCAGTGTAGAGAAGAGCTTAAATGACCTGATGGAGCTGAAAACCACAGTACAAGAACTGCATGAAGCATACACAAGCTTCACACTAGCCGATTCGATCAAGTGGAAGAAAGGATATCAGTGATTGAAGATCAAATTAATGAAATAAAGTGAGAAGACACGATTAGAGGAAAAAAGAGTGAAAAGAAATGAACAAAGCCTCCAAGAAATATGGCACTATGTGAAAAAACCAAATCTACGTTTGATTGGTGTACCTGAAAGTGGCAGGGAGAATGGAACCAAGTTAGAAAACACTCCTCAGGGTATTATCCAAGAGAACTTACCCAACCTAGCAAGGCAGGTCAACATTCAAATTCAGGAAATACAGGGAACACCACAAAGATACTCCTGGAGAAGAGCAACCCCAAGACACAATAATTATCAGATTCACCAAGGTTGAAATTAAGGAAAAAATGTTAAGGACAGCCAGGGAGAAAGGTTGGGTTACCCACAAAGGGAAGCCCATCAGACTAACAGTGGATCTATCCGCAGAAATCCTACAAGCCAAAAGTGAGTGGGGGCCGATATTCAACATTCTTAAAGAATTTTCAACCCAGAATTTCATATCCAGGCAAACTAAGCTTCGTAAGTGAAGGGGAAATAAAATCATTTAAAGACAAGCAAATGCTGAGAGATTTTGTCACCACCAGGCCTGCCTTACAAGAGCTCCTGAAGGAAGTACTAAACATGGAAAGGAACAACCCGTACCAGCCACTGCAAAAACAGGCCAAATGGTAAAAGACCATTGACACTATGAAGAAACTGCATTAATGAACAGGCAAAATTACCAGCTAGCATCATAATGACAGAATCAAATTCACACATACAGGCTGGGCATGGTGGCTCATACCTGTAATCCCAGCACTTTTGGGAGGCCAAAGCAGGTGGATAATTTGAGGTCAGGAGTTTGAGACCAGACTGGCCAACATGGTGAAACCCTGTCTCTACTAAAAATACAAAAATTAGCTGGGCATGGTGGCGGATGCCTGTAATCCCAGCTACCCAGGAGACTGAGGCAGAAGAACCTCTTGAACCAAGGCGGAGGTTGCAGTGAGCCAAGATCGCATCACTGCACTCTAGCCTGAGCAACAGTGAGACTCCAACTCAAAAAAAAAAAAAAAAAATTCACACATAACAAAATTACTTAAATGTAAGTGGGCTAAATGCCCCAATTAAAAGACTAAAAGACACAGCCTGGCAAATTGGACAAAGAGTCAAGACCCATCAGTGTGCTGTATTCAGGAGACCCATCTCACATGCAAAGACAAACACAGGCTCAAAATAAAGGGATGGAGGAAGATCTACCAAGCAAATGGAAAGCAAAAAAAGCAGAGACTGCAATCCTGGTCTCTGATAAAACAGACTTTAAACCAACAATAACAAACTGGATAAAGAAAATGTGGCACATATATATACACCATGGAATACTATGCAGCCCTAAAAAAGGATGAGTTCATGTCCTTTACAGGGACATGGATGAAGCTGGAAACCATCATTTTCAGCAAACAATCACAAGGACAGAAAATCAAACACCGCATGTTCTCATAAGTAGGAGCTGAACAATGAGAACACACGGACACAGGGAGGGGAACATCACACACCACGGCCCTGCTGGGGGTGGGGAGCTGAGGGAGGGATAGCATTAAGAGAAATACCTAATGTAAATGATGAGTTGATGGGTGCAGCAAACCAACATGGCACATGTATACCTATGTAACAAACCTGCATGTTGTGCACCTGTACCCTAGAACTTAAAGTATAATAATAATTAAAAAAAAAAAAAGTTTTGATAACTTCTTTAAAGACTTTCACCAAACTTAGCCCAGAAACAGCTAATAAAATCATGTTAATTGTGGGTTTTTTAAATTACCATGATAGCACAGAAAAAAACCTACAATCTTTTTAAGATTTAACAATTCTACCAGAATTATCTGAGAAGCATTTTTAGAGTTCCTTCCTGTAGAATGAAATCCAACATATGCTCTCTTAAGATGCCAAATAAATTGGCCAACATTCTCTTACACTGAAAATTTTTAATTCCACTAGTTAGCGTGCACCTGGTTATACAGTTAGTTGGTATCCTTCAGAAGATTGCCCAACACTATCTGTTCACACAAAATAATTATACACTCAGATATTAAACATAAACTACACTTACATTTATGATTGTACAGACCTTTAGAAATTCAACAATGCAATCTGTATCTTTAAGACAGTCGCACTTTCAAAATAAGAATAAACTTTAAAGATTCCTGTTTTTTAAGAAGCAAAAATACATTTAAATACATAACTCCTCCATAACCTTGATCGTATATTTTAAATTACAGTCAACATAAAACGCAAGTACAGCAGCTACTATACAAACAAAATTAATGTCAAATAAAATACAATAGTATAAAATCTCACCAACCAGCCAGGTGGTAAGTCTGACTTTGAGAATGTTTGTGCTGAAGCACATGATATGGTAAAATGAGTATACCACAGCCTAGCAGGATGAGAATACTAAGCTGGAAGTGGGATCAGGAAGGCTTGCATGGAAAGCAGGAGCCACCCAAACAAAGGAAAGTCATTTTTTTCTTTTTTTTTGAGACGAAGTCTTGCTCTGTTGCCCAGGCTGGAATGCAGTGG
>NW_012110097.1:488760-500698 GCF_000951045.1 Mandrillus leucophaeus
CACTGGAGGTGTGACAGCCTCAGGATGGAGCCCAGAAGAGCCCACTATACATGTCAGTGACTCAGGTAAATGGAACACCACCCATTATAAAGACAGCACCCAAAAGGAGTACAGATGCACTTTTAATTTTTTTTTTAAGAGACAAGGTCTCACTCTGTCACCCAAGCTGGAGTGTAGTGGCA
The DNA here is from genome assembly GCF_000951045.1 of Mandrillus leucophaeus. Lineage (NCBI taxonomy): Eukaryota > Metazoa > Chordata > Mammalia > Primates > Cercopithecidae > Mandrillus > Mandrillus leucophaeus. Next base: position 488,943 of record NW_012110097.1, read on the forward strand.
CAATCAGAGCTCACTGCAGCCTCTAACTCCTAGTCTTAAGCAATCCTCCCACCCCAGCCTCCCAAGTAGCTGGGGCAACAGGTGTACACAGTTAGTTTTTTAAATTTTTATTCTGCAGAGATGAAGTCTTGCTATGTTGTCAGGCTGGTCTCAAACTCATGTCCTTGAACAATCCTCCCACTCACGCCTCCCAAAGAAGCCTCCCAAAGTGCCGGGATTACACGTGTGAACCACTGTGCCCCACCCCAAATACACTTTACGACCATATCATCAATATAGAGAATGAGGGATTCAGATGCAATAAATATGAAAACCTTGTCCTTCAGCATTCAATTCCAATGAGCACAAACTAACTACTTTGACCAAAAATGGGTGACTAACTCTTCTAACTCTATTTTACCAGCTCCTACAAAATAAGAAATTATTGATAGTCACAAAAGTTTACAACCTGTTTAAAAATATCTAGTTTATGATCACTTATTTAAATGATTTTATAAATCCCAGTCACAAAAAAGAACTGATCCCTTTACTTTACAAGCCAAAAATGCCAAATTATTTTATCATTTAAAAAAAAAAAAAGACTGAAGGGCAAAGTGGCTCACATCTGTACTCCGAGCACTTTGGGAGGCCAAGGTAGGCAGTCTGCTTGAGTCCATGAGTTCAAGACCAGCCTAAGCAACAAGCAAAATACAAAAATTAGCTGGGCAGGGTGGTGCACACCTGCAGTAGCAGCTATTCGGGAGGCTAAGGTGGGGAAATTGCTTGAGCCTGGAAGGTAGAGGCTGCAGTGAGCCAAGATCACACCACTGAACTACAGCCTGGGTAATAACGGTAAGACCTTGTCTCCAAAAAAAAGACTAAGAAATCAAATAGACACAAGATAAAGTAGAAGAACATTAGTTCATACTCTAGAACTTTCCAAAAACTCTCATTAACAAAAAGCAAGCAGTTTTAAAATGAACTACATTCCTTTTTTTTCAGACATGGTCTCACCCTATGTCACCCAGTGGTGTGACTGCCTTGAGACCTCCTGGGCTCAAGGAATCCTCTGCCTTATCCTCCCGAGTAACTGGGACTACAGGTGCACACCAACATGCACAGCTAACTTTTTTAGTTTTTCTTGTGTAGAGATGGTTTTGCTATGTGCATCAGGCTGGTTTTGAACTCCTGGCCTCAGGCAATCCTCCCACCTCAGCCTCAAGAGGTGTTGGGATTACAGGTGTGAGCCACAGCGCCCAGCCTGCATGCCTCTCTTACTGGGAAAGACCAATGATATCTCATTCTACTTCTCTTTTACTTACTACTGTTCAGCAAGTACCTTTTAATTAGCTACCTTATAAATGCCATGCAAATTACCTTTCCCCCTAAAGATGGCTAATGAAAGAAAACTATGTTATCGAGTGAATTTCCAGAAAGTGATGACTCCTGGAAGAATGACCAATCTTACGCTGTCATCATCCTCATGAGTGGCAGGTGCAGTCAGGCTCAGGTATCCCCCACAACCCAAAATCGCTGAGGGCTCCTCCAACCTTTGGCTCACAGACATACTTAAGCACTTGAACAACTTAAAATCTCACTGCCAAGTCTGGTACCAATGTGAGAAGTAATTCTATAGTCACTTTAAATAAATCATTCAGATAGCAGCTAAGAACAATGTGTTACCTAAACCAGTAACATGATACACATAAAAGCAGACTTAGAACAATTACCATCATCTCGATTAATCTTATGATTGAAATGTTTAATCATTCATTTCACTTGTAATCATTATCTTTTATCACTGACCAAACATGCAGTTTTAATGCCCTCCTTCTATTATTTATATTGGACATTTTAGGGTTACACTCTAAAGTTACATTATACATTTCATTGGAATTTTAAATAAGCCCTTAAATTTTAAAAACCTAGTCACTATATTCACATCTGCCCTATTTGCATAAAGAAACACTAGAAGGATTCATACAAAATTAATACAAGCAGTTACTTATGTGGTGGGACACAAGGGTGACAACGGAGGAATGGGGTGAGCCTTCTCAATGGACACCTTTCTATACTATTCAGTATTTTGAGCCATCTAAGTACAATACCTATTCAAAGCAAACTTATTTCTACAGAAGCTGCCTGAAAATTTTATCACCTACTACACGAATGAATTATCCTGTCAGAATTCTGTTTTCAGTTTACATAAAAAGAGACATAAGACCAATACAGTTGATGTTATTTTTAACCCCATATATGAGTGTACTGGATAACATGTACTCTGAACTCACAGATTCTTGTTTTAAAAAATAAGACTTTGGTTTTTCTTTTTTTTAAATCTTAAGGATTCAGGCTTTGGAATACAAGGTGCACCTCCCCTCCTGATAATTCATTTCTAAGACTTTCAACACATATTTTGGCCCTGTTGCCTAAACCAGTGCTAAGTGCTAAATAGTATTTTCAATGTGCTAAACCAATTGAGTTAATCCACAGTCACAACTATGGCTTTCCTAGTACTTATCCACTCAAGAGAGAAGCAGGAATGGAGGAGCACACAAACCAGAGTGAAAAACAAAAGAGGCAAGGAAGAGACTGACTGGCTTCCCTCTTCCTCCGCATTCTGAACAGGTTAGAAAGACTTTCAGCTTCTCCCATAGGTCTGTCTGCCTTCATCTAAACCAAGATAGCAACTTCCTGTTCCCTGGTCCCTAGCAGCATTTACATACCCTTTCCTGAACTATTTTCCACAGCACACCTAGCTTTTCAATGACATAATTTGTGTTACTATTTTAAATGTCTTAAAACCACAGTTACCCACAGGGAACTAACTCGTCTGCCTGTGCTCTCCAAAACTCCAGCCCACAGCCACCTTGATGTTTGATAGTCATGCCCCACACCCGAGGATGATCCAGGAAAAGTGTACATTTGGCCGGGCGTGGTGGCTCACGCCTGTAATCATAGTACTTTGGGAGGCCGAGGCAGGCAGATCACGAGGTCAGGAGACCGAGACCATCCTGGCTAAGATGGTGAAACCCCGTCCACCAAAAATACAAAAGATTAGCTGGGCGTGGTGGTGGGTGCCTGCAATCCCAGCTACTCAGGAGGTTGAGGCAGGAGAATCGCTTAAACCAGGGAGGCAGAGGATGCAGTAAGCCAAGATCGCACCACTGCACCCCAGCCTGGGCGACAGAGCAAGACTCGTTTCGAAAAAAAAAAAGAAAAGAAAAGAAAAATTATTTTAAGATTTTTAAGAATAATGTGCAAAAATAACAGATCCCACATCAATCACAGATATTTGGAATTCCACACCACTCCATCTTTATGTTAGTTAATAAAATCTGATCTTTTATTTTATTTATGTATTTTTCAGAGACAGTATCTCGCTCTGTCACCCAGGCTAGAGTACAGTGGCGCAATCTCACTCACTGCAACCTCTGCCTCCCAGGTTCAAAAGGGTCTCCTGCCTTAGCCTCCCACACAGCTGGGAATACAGGCACCGTCCCCCCACCACGCCCAGCTAATTTTTGTATTTTAGTAGAGACAGGGTTTCACTATGTTGGCTGGGCTGGTCTTAAACTCCTGAACTCAGATGATATGCCCGCCTCAGCCTCCTAAAGTGCTGGGATTACAAGCGTGAGCTACCACGCCCAGCCCTAATCTAACCCATAAATCAGAATTAAATTCATAAAAGACATGACATTGAAATATAAATACCTTCACAAATGAAACTTGAGGGTGTTCTTTAGCTAACTCTGCCATAACTTCGTTCATCTGTGCACACTGTGGAGCCCATGGTGCCCAGAAATGGACCACAAGGAGGGATCTGTAAATCAATTAAATACATTGATTTAAAATTATAACAATTTTGGAAATAAACAAATACTGATATACATTAAATTACCAAAAAGAAAAAAAAAACTTTAAAAGAACTGCCTGAAGTTCTTCATATTGCTAGAATTTTGTTGTATACAACACTGGAATGTAAAAGCACTCTGCAAAGTCTTGAGACTTTCAGATAAATTTTCAAGTCAATGGCATTTTGAGTCAAGCCCATTTGAAGTAGATCTGAATATTCATCCACATCAATTAAAAGTCATGTAAATCACTGTTGTTGGGAGTGTAAATCAGTTCAACCATTGTGGAAGACAGTGTAGCAACTCCTCAAGGATCTAGAACCAGAAATACCATCTGACCCAGCAATCCCATTACTGGGTATATACCCTAAAGATTATAAATCATTCTACTATAAAGACACATGCACACATGTTTATTGCAGCACTATTTACAATATCAAAGACTTGGAACCAACCCAAATGCCCATCAATGATAGACTGGATAAAGAAAATGTGGCACATATATACTATGGAATACTATGCAGTCATAAAAAGGAATGAGTTCATGTCCTTTGCAGGGACATGGATGAAGCTGGAAGCCACCATTCTCAGCAAACTAACACAGGAATAGAAAAACAAATGCTGCATGTTCTCACTCATAAGTGAGAGGTGAACAATGAGACCATATGGATACAGGGAGGGGAATATCACACACCGGGGCCTGTCAGGGGGTAGGGGCCAAGGGGAGGGAAAGCATTAGGACAAACACCTAATGTATACAGGGTTTAAAACCTAGATGATGGGTTGACAGGTGCAGCAAACCACCATGGAACATGTATACCTATGTAAGAAACCTGCATGTTCTGCACATGTATCCCAGAACTTAAAGTAAACAAAACTAAAAAAAAAGCCAGGTAAATCAACTATATTTTCAGACCCCTGGGCAAAGTGGAAACTGAATTTCCGTATTAATGGCACAATGTTTGTGAAAAATGGTTGTAGACACATTATTACTAGTAATATCATTATTTACTTTTTAAATGTGGTATAGTGATGAAGAGACATAACCGTGGCCATAGAAACAATAGTAAGTGTTGAAAATGAAGGCATGCCAGTGGAAAACGAGGAAAAGAATAGAACTGCTTTTCACAAAGACATTCTTTTATACTTTTTAATATTATGCTACAAAAGATTTTTCCAGGCCTGGCACAGTGGCTCACACCTGTAATCCCAGCACTTTGGGAGGCCGAGGCAGGCAGATCACTTGAGGTCAGCAGTTCAAGCCCAGCCTGGCTAACATGGTGAAACCCCATCTCTACCAAAAATACAAAAAATTAGCCAGGTGTGTTGATGCATGCCTGTAATCCTAGCTACTCAGAAGGCTGAGGCAGAAGAACTGTTTGAACCCGGGAGGCAAGAGGTTGCAGTGAGCTGAGATCACACCACTGCACTGCAGCCTGGGCAGCAGAGCAAGACTCTGTCTCAAAAAAAAAAAAAAAAAAGAGATTTTTATAGGCCAGGCAAGGTGGCTCATGCCTGTAATTAGCATTTTGGGAGGCTAAGGTGGAAGGATCACTTGAGCCCAGGGGGTCGAGGTTGCAATGAGCTATGATCGTACCACTACACTCCACTGTGGGCAATAGAGTAAGACCCATTAAAAAAATAATAATAATAAATTTCTAAACATTTATAGTATGAACACACAGAATAGATTAATAACTCAGTATCTACTTTAGTTAGCTTTCATACAAAATTATCTTGGCAAAGATATCTATGGTCATATCCAACTGAAAAATCCTTCAGTTTTATGGAAATCTGTTCAAATATAATACCACCTCCCAAAAAAAAACTGAAAAATCACAAACAGAAATATGTTCCATGGCAAAAAGAAACAAGGACAACTAACCTATGGGTAAAGAAAAGAATAACAAACTGTAAAAACCGATCAAATAACACCAGTGAGAAGAGAATAAGCCTACAATAAAGTGTCAGGAAAGCAGAAGCAAAGAACAGCATGAGGATTTCGAAGGTAGAAAGGACAGGATTTGGTGACAGATGAGGCGGTCTACAGCTGACTCCAAGTTCTGGCTTAGAGACTGACGGCTAGTGGCGAAACTATGCCTCAAATCATAGTGCAGAAGCTGCCAACCTGAGGAAAGGAAGTTAAATGGGCTGTTGGTATGATGTCTAGACCTCAGGGAAGAAGTCTGCACTTGATATACAGATTTGGGAATCAAGAAAGGAACAGTGCCAGCACCAAACTGCAAAGGGATACAGAGGGACACAGAAGAGACCCGAGGTCAGCGCCTCAGGGGGCTTAGCAACATTCAGTTACGACAGATGGAGGAGAAGGAATTCATGTAGTGAAGCAGAGAAGGGATCCTAGGTAGTACTGGAAGACTAAAAGGTCTCAAAGAAGTAAACAGAAGAGTGTCAAGAGGGAGTGACAATCATCCAATGCAGTGGGAAAGGGCAACTAACAGAGTAACTTCAATAGAATAGCAGAAGCACAGGTCAGACTGCAGTCCACTGAGGACTGAAGTGAAGATGAGGAAGGAGAGATATACTCTAAGAGATCTGTACAGGCAGAGGGAAAGACAAAATCAAGGAATGGACTTTTTTAATACAAGAAAATCTTCATATGTTTACTTTACCAGGGGATAGTGCAAATGGAGAGGGAAAGGCTGTAGACACAAGATAGCTGAGGATGCAAGGACTCAGAAGAGGCAGGAGAGGGGAAATCCAGAGCAGAGAAGAGCTTACCTTGCAGAAGAAGGAGGCAGTCTCCTCTGAGTCAGGAGCCAAGGAATTAAGAATGGGTAAGGCTACAAATAAATGGTAAGTGTTGGGATAGGTAGGAGTGGAAGGAGGGCTCAGGGAGATACTACCTGAAGTCCTGTTTTCTCTCAGGTGGGAAGCAAGGCCATTTGTCGAAACATAGGAAAATAGAGAGCAGAAACCACTGGTAGGACTGAGGAAGGGAGAGTGTCCACAGGCACACAAAAGGAAAGCAGGATGCTCCAAATAAAGACCCACCTAAGGCAGGGAAGGACACATTCTAGGAGCCCCCAATCACTGGCTGTTAATTTGCATCCAGCACAACTCAGCAACTTCAATGGTTGAGTAAGTGGCGCCTCAGGTCCAAGGCAAAGACTGTTTCAATCAAGCACTGTTTCATTTTCCTCCTGTGCATTCAGCTAGATTACATTTTTCAGTCTTTTCCTTGCAGTTGTCTGGGGCCCTGGAACTGAATTCTGGCCCCTAAAACTAGAACACAGGCCTGACCCCTCAAAACCCTCCCTCAGAAGCCTCTGCCCACCATAGCCTCCAGCAATGAAGAGGATCCAGGGAGGCTCCATTGCCTAAGGATGGCGAGAACAAAACAGAGGTTCAGAGGCCTCAAGCAAGAATGGTCATGGCAGCCCTATACATAGTAACTCAAAACTGGAAATTAGCCAGATGCCCGCCAATGGCGGAAAGTGATAGACATTCATACAACGGAATGTAACTTAGCAGTAAAAAGGAACCAACTACAAACACAGGCAATGACATGGATGAAGCTCAAAAACATGTGAGCAAAAGATGCCACAGACAAAGAACTGTATGATTCCACTCACACAAAGTCCAAGAGCAGGGAAAACTCATCTACAGTGACAGTAAGAAATCAGTCGTTTGGGTAAAGGGGATAGAAAACTTCCTGGGTTCTACATTCTTCCTGTGAATGGTGGTTATTGGTATATATACAATTGTGAAAATTCATCACATCTGATGATTAAGATCTGTGCATTTTATTACTGTATGTAATATTTCAACTTCTTTATAAAGCTGGGATACCATTTTTCACCAAATTGACCAAAAAAAAATTTTTTTTTCTCTTTTTTTGAGACAGGGTCTTACTTTACTGCCTGGAGTGCAAGGCAAGTGTAGCCTCGACTTCCTGGGCTCAGGTGATCCTCCCACCTCCGCCTCCCAGACTACAGCTATATTTTGTTCTTTGTAAAGTCGGGGTTTCGCCAATGCCCAGGCTGGCCTCAAACTCCTGAGCTCAAGCAATCAATCCACCTGCCTTCACCTCTTAAAGCACTGGGATTACAGGCATAAGCCACCATGCCCAGCCAACAAAAGGACTGTTTAAATCAAAATACTCAATGATAAAAAGGACGACGAGAAGTACTTTCATGTCCTAATGGTAAAAATTAAATTGGGACCTTTCAGAAATTTCTCACACATGAGTATCAATCCTAAGGAGTAATTAAGAGAAAAAGATTTTCTGTATGTGGATATTTTCCCACTATTTTATGTAGCAAATCAGAAAAATCTGATGCTCAATAATAGTTTTTAAATGGTCATAAGAAAATATTATAAAGCCATTACAAATCAAATTTTCAAAGAACTTTCAATGCCACAGTAATACTAATATAACTACATTTTTCAAAAATTAAAGTAGGTTACCAAACTTTATAACAGTATGAGCCCAAATAAGTAAAAAAGAAAAAAAGAGAGTATGCTATAGAAACAGAATTCATTTCAGTTTCATTATTACTAACATGGCTTTGAAGAGTAATTTAACTTCCACATCTGTAAAATAGCAATAACCAACACTCTGGGATGTTGAGAAGATGAAACAAAAATATAAAACATTTGAAAACATTAAAACATGACATTGTTAGTTGAAATTATCCACAATATTGTCCTATTTAATGCTTAACTTCCATTTCTCAATTAAGCACATAATGTCCAATATTATAAGGACATACTATATCTGAAACAAATATAAACGTTATCCCCTTTTGGATTATATGTTACAGTATTCTTTCCACCTTAATGGATAGCCCCATATGCCTGGTGCACTGTTGGAGAAAAATATCAGACAAAAACCACATTCAAATCCTGACTAATGTAATTTTAGACAATGTAATAAACATCAGCTCTTCATCAGCAAATAGCTGTTTTTCAATTATTATAGTATTCTGCTACTACATTCATCTGCAGATAATACCAGCTACTGCTTATTAAACATATCATATACTAAACCTGCTTATTCTGCAAATGGATATTAATAACCCCATTGTACAGACCAGCTGAGATTTCAGCAACTTATGTAAATATCTGATTCAATTACTTAAAAGAAAAAAATTTCAATTCATGTCAAATTTTAAAATTGGAGAAGCAATGATTTGGAAAGTAGATTTAAAATTATTACATCAACACAAGTACTAAAATTCGGGCACTTTTTGTTTGTTTTTTGAGACAGGGTCTCACTCTGTCACCCAGGCTGGAGTATAGTGGCAGGATCACAGCTCACCGCAGCCTAGAACTGCTGGGCTCAAACAATCCTCCCACCTCAGCCTCCTGAGTAGCTGGGGACTACAGGTATGCATCACCATGCCTGGCTACTTTTTTTATTTTTTGTAGAGATGGGTTCTCACTATGTTGTCCAAGCTAGTCTCAAACTCCTGGCCTCAAGTCATCCTTCCAAAGTGCTGGGATTGCTGGTGTGAGCCACCACAATATTCTTAAACGTCTCCATCTTCACCAAAAAAGCTGCAGAAATTTGCTCCTTCCCCAGATGCCACACATCGTTTTTCGTGTGTCCGTTTAAAATAGTCACTAAGGAAAGTGTACATTGTTTCCTGGGTCATTTCAAGTACAGACCAGTGGCAAGGATACATCCAAATGGTATTCACATTTAAACTTTTATCCATTTTGGCCGGGCGCGGTGGCTCATGCCTGCAATCCGAGCACGCTGGGAGGCCAAAGCAGGCAGATCACGCGAGGTCAGGAGTTCAAGACCAGCCTGGCCAACATGGTGAAACTCATCTCTACTAAAAATGCAAAAAGTAGCCAGGCGTGGTGGTGGGTACCTGTAATCCCAGCTACTTGGAAGGCTGAGGCATGAGAATCGTTTGAACCCATGAGACGGAGGTTGCAGTGAGCCAAGATTGTGCCACTGCACTCCACTCCAGCCTGGGCAACAGAGAGAGACTGTCTCAAAAAAAAAAAAAAAAAAAAAAACTTTTATCCATTTTGATAGTTTAAGGACTTTTTAAAACATGAAGCATTTAAAACAAACATATAAAACACATAGACAAAACAGTCTTTTCAGGTGATGGTAAATTCAAAACGTTTACTTAGGGCAGGTCCATACAAGACCACCTGCTCATTTCAAGAGGTCACTTCTGGTGACTCCCGTGATTGTGCTCTGTACTGGATGAGTCAGAGCCCAGCTTCCATCAGTGAGTAAATGTCACATGTCCCCCCGACAACCCCTGCTTTTTTTCCTTAACAATTTCCCAGGTAAACCTGAAATGCCTAAAGAGCTGTGTTATTTCATCACCCCCATAAAGCATTTCTAACCATTAGTCAGTAACTCTCACCCCTCCCCCTTTCCAAATGCAACACCCCATCTCACCTGCACTCTCCATTGCAAAATCAGAGTACTACTTGCCTCTAATTCAAATTCAGTCAGCAAAATTTCACTCCATTTAGATCAACAGTGCTGGTCAGGGGGGCTCAAGCCTGTAATCCCAATACTTTACAAGGCCGAGGCAGGTGAATCACTTGAGCTCAGGAGTTCCAGAGACCAGCCTGGGCAACATGAAGAAACCCTGTCTCTACGAAAAATACACAAATTAGCCCAGCGTGGTGGACCGCACGTGTAGTCCCAGCTACTCAGGAGGCTGTGGTGGGAGGATCGCCTGAACCCAGGAGGTAGAGGCTGCAGTGAGCCGAGATCACGCCACTGCACTCAGCCTGGGCAACAGAGCAACAGCCTGTTTTGAAAACAAAACAAAACAAAATTTGGATCAATAAGCATTTTTGGCCAGATGTGGTAGCTCACACCTGTAATCCCAACCCTTTGGTAGGCTGAGGAGGATAGATTGCTTGAGTCCAGAAGGTCGAGACAAGGCTGGGCAACGCGGAGAGACCTCGTCTCTACAAAAAAATATAAAAATTAGCCGGGCGTGGTGGTGAGCACCTGTGGTCCCAGCTACTCGAGAGGCTAAGATGCGAGGATGAGGTGGGTGGATCACTTGAGCCTGGGAGGCGGAGGCTGCAGGGAGCCGTGATCACTCCTCTACACTGCAGCCTAGGTGACTGAGCCAGACCCTGTCTCAAAAACAAAACAAAACAAAGTATATTTTGCCTGTGAATTCCATGAACCACTCTGCTTCCTACCTAAGGGCCAACATCTACTGAGTGTTTCCTGCATACTAGGCATTGTATTAATTGTATTTTACACACGTCATCTCACTTAACCCTCACAACAACCCTGAGGTACTAATAGGTGCTGATCTATTTCATCGTTGGGAAACTGAGGCTTGGCTATGAAATGTGCCCAGGGGTTACACGGCTAGTGAGTGGCTGCGGTGGGACTGGATCCCAGGCAATCCGACAAAAGAGCTCCCGTAGCAACCGCTATTAATACAACTAAGAGAACAACTCAGTCCTTGGAGTAGTCTACAATGTGAGGTGGTATCACCACGCAGAGTCCACGTGCAGACCTTTCCCCGCAAACACGCACGCCAGTAAGCATTTGCTCGTAAGCATGCTTGCAGTTCAGAGCTTCTAGTCCACCCAGAAAACGTTTTCTGTGCATTCCTATGGATCTCCTTTTGTCTTCCCGGGATGGAAGACTTGACACCGGCGCCAAATCTGAACAGACTCTCTCACTACACCAGTTCATGGAACAGGAAATCTCTGTCTCCGGCAACAGGTTAAGTCCGAAGACTGAGGCTACCTGCTGACAACAAACTTTAAAGGCTGACTTCAAAAGGCAGCCAGGCCTAGCTAATGCAGCGGGGCCTTCCCCAGCCGCTCTTCCTGCGACAGGGGCGTTCCTGAAGGGAGGCTGAAGAGGAACGGGCCGACGACGGGTCTGCAGCTCCCTCCCGGCGGGCACAGGAAAGGTGGAGCCCGCAGCCATGGGTCCCCGCTCCGTGG
>NW_012110097.1:501638-519323 GCF_000951045.1 Mandrillus leucophaeus
GCTCCTGGCTATAGTGGCTTCTGGCTGTCGGGACCCCTGGATGTCGGGGTTCCTGGCTGTCGGGGCTCCTGGGTGTTAGAGTTCCTGGCTTTCTGGCTATAGTAGGGGCTCCTGGGTGTCAGGGTTCCTTGCTGTCAGGGCTCCTGGTGGTAGAGGCTTCTGGCTGTTGGGTTCCTGGCTGTCGGGTTCCTGGCTGTCGGGGTGACTGGGTGTCGGGGCTCCTGGTGTTAGGGTTTCTGGCTATAGTAGGGGCTCCTGGGTGTCAGGGTTCCTTGCTGTCAGGACTCCTGGTGGTAGAGGCTTCTGGCTGTTGGGGTTCCTGGGTGTCGGGGCTCCTGGCTGTCAGGGTTCCTGGCTGTCAGGGCACTTGACTCCTTAGGCCCCTGGCTTTTGGGGCTCCAGACCTTCCTTGCGCTTCCTGTGTCTCCTGGGTCTGCAATAGTGAGAAGGGGCCGGTGGAGGAGTGGGGGTGAGACGTGAGTGAAAGTGAAATCAGATGTGTACATGTAGGAAGCTGAAATTATCAAAAATGAAATTGCATAAAGGTGAGGAAGAACTGGGAGGTTTGGGAACAGAAGTGGTAGATCTTGAACTTCAACACAGACCCGGTGCTTCCAACTCAGTCCTGAATTCAGACCTGAACCTGGAGCCCACAGCATGTCCCTCCTCCCCTGGGCTCCGCGCCTGCCACCACTCATTGCAGCCCCACCGAGCCATCACCCATTGTAACCTCAGAACAATGGATTCTGCTGGGTGGGTCCACTGGGTTGGGGGCATGGGTCCAAGATCCCTGCATTCATCCTCCCTGGCCTCCTCAAGTGGTCCCTGGCTTGTCTTTCTCCCTTGGGAATCCCCCTGATGTGGGCTCTCCATGTGGCGTACTCTGTATCCCCATGCTTCCCACACACTTTCTGCCCTGAGTAATCTCCACTCCCCCAGTGACATCAACCTCCAGGGAAACCTCAACAGCCAGCCCAGAACCCTCCCCTGCACCCCAGAGCCCAGCATCCATTAACTTTGAGGAGGGGCCATCTTTTATTGGATATCCCCAGACCACACTGGGCCTTCCCTCCAAAGTGCCTCTCCTCTTGGTTCCCATCTCAGGGAACACCATCGCTCCTACCCAGACACTGGGACTCCCTCTGACTGGTCCCCCTGCTGTCCCTGGGCTTTGAGGCCAAGCCCCCACAGAGCCTTCCCTACTAGCCAGGTGTTCCCAGGCCCCCTGTGCTTGCTTCTACCATGGCCTGTCTCATGTTCTAGAACTGTGTTTGTCCCCTCCATTGGCCTGTGTTCTCAAAGGGCAAGAGCAGGTCTGTGTCTTAGTGCCTGGATCAGAGTCAGACACATAGGAGGCACTCAGTCTGTGCTAACAGCTGCCAGAGGACTGGGCTCACTGGATTGCAAAGACTTCGTATGAGAAAAGTAGCATATCATTCATACTTTTTATATTGATTACATGTTGAAATGAGGATATTTGGATATATTGGGTTTTCTGAAATATATTATTTAAATTGGCCTCTTTTACCTTTGGCTCCTGAGAAATGTCTAATTTCATAGGCAACTTTCATTCGTGGCCCCTGAGTTTTCTTGGGCAGCACCACTGTGGTGATTAAAAGAGACCTTTTGGAGCCTGTCACATGTATACCTCACCTGGAGAAATACATAGTATTGAACACAGTAAATTATGTTATTTAAAATGCAACGGGAGAATGATGAGGAACCATTTTGTATCTTACCTGTGGTGGCAGGAACACAAACTAAACATGATAAAATTGTTAGAACTTGGCTGGGCACTCTGACTCACACCTGTAATCCCAACACTTTGGAAACCCCAGGCAGGAAGATCACTTCAGCCGAGGAGTTGGAGACTAGCAGGGCAACACAGGACGACTCAGTCTCTACAAAAAAAAAAAAAAAAAAAAAAAATGAGCCAGGCATGGTGGCTCACACTTGTGGTCCCAGCTAGGTGAGAAGCTGAGGTGAGAAGATCACTTGAGCCTGGGAGTTGGAGGTTGCAGTGAGCCATGATCCTGCCACTGCTACTGCCCACTAACCTGGGCGACAGAGCGAGACCCTGTCTCAAAAACAAAAACAAAAACAAACTAAACAAGCACACACGCACGCGCGCACGAGTACAAGTAAAACTGGGAAAATCTGAAAAAGATCAGTGGATTGTTTAAAATATCAACATCCTGGTTGTAATATTACAGTTTTGCAAGGTGTTGTCATTGTAAGAAAGTGTATACAGGATCTGTATTATTTCTTACAACTGCATGTGAATCTACAGTTCTTTTAAAATAAAAGTTTAGTTAAAAACAATGTAAATAAGATTTTAAAGTTTACTATGAAAAGAATGCAATGGGACGGAAAAAGACACCATGTCAAAAAAAAGAAAAAGATACCATGTCATAAAACAAGGTACACATTCTGGTCATCATTTTTTTTCTTTCCTTTTCTTTTTTTGAGATGGAGTTTTGCTCCTATTGCCCAGGCTGGAGTGCAATGGCGTGATCTCGGCTCACCGCAACCTCCGCCTCCCAGGTTCAAGTAATTCTCCTGCCTCAGCCTCCCAAAGCGCTGGGATTACAGGGATGTGCCACCACACCCGGCTAATTTTGTATTTTTAGTAAAGATGGGGTTTCTCCATGTTGGTCAGGCTGGTCTCGAACTCCTGATCTCAGGTGATCTGCCCACCTCGGCTTCCCAAAGTGCTGGGATTACAGGCGTGAGCCACCACGCCCAGCTTGTGATTATCATTTTTAAGTAGAATTGAATGTAAATAAAACATATAACTATATCAGTGAATGGCGCATAGAAAAGGGCCTCCAGAAGGATGCTCCCCAAATTATTTTCAGAGCTTGCCTCCAGAAAGCGGAAACAGAGGAGAGCTAAAGGGAGGCCCTTCACTTTGGCTTACACGCTTCTTTGTGTCATCTGCATGTTTTCCAATAGCATGGACTGCTTTTGAAATTTAAAAAATAATGAAATGGTATTGCACAGGGGAAATGTGCTATAGTGAATCCTTTTCAAAAGAAAGCCGTAATCACCCCTCAAATGTGGCTGTTTTATAAATGCTGATTTTTCTTTTCTTTTTTATTATTATTTATTTATTTATTTATTTTTGAGATGGAATCTCGCTCTGTCGCCCAGGCTGGAGTACAGTGGCGTGATCTTGGCTCACTGCAAGCTCCGCCTCCCAGGTTCACGCCATTCTCCTGCCTAAGCCTCCGGAGTAGCTGGGACTACAAGTGCGTGCCACTACGCCCGGCTAATTTTGTGTATTTTTAGTAGAGACAGAGTTTCACCGTGTTAGCCAGGAGGGTCTCAATCTCCTGGCCTTGTGATTTGCCCGCCTCAGCCTCCCAAAGTGCTGGGATTACAGGCATGAGCCACCGCACCCGGCCCGCTGATTTTTCTTTTAAGTGGAATTTGCTGAAAGTAGCACAAACCAGTTGCAGAGCAGACTCTTTAAAAAGAAAAATGCTATGAAAACTCCTGGATAGTTTATTTTTGCCCTTTTTGTAGTTTATTATTGTAGGGGCCATAGGAAAGCTTCCCCTTAGCCCTCTGATGGTTTGCTGAAAATCACTGACAAAAGGCAGATTAATAGGAGAAAAGATATACAAATTTATTTGATCACAGTTTCACGTGACTCGTGAAGACTCAGAGATAGAGGGAAAACTGTCCATTTTTATGCTTAGGTTCAACAAAGTATGGACAGTGGTGTAGAAATACGATTGGACAAAATGGGTGTGCTCTTATGCTAGCAGAACTCACTGGGGGCTTCACAGATGCTGACGCCCCACTAGGAACCACCTGCTACCAGCCATGGTGAATCCCACCATGTTCTTCAACATGGCCGTCAGTGGTAAGCCCTGGGGCCATCAAACAACCCTTCAAGCTGTTTGCAGGCAAGATTCCAAAGACAGCAGAACAGTCTCGTGCTCTGAGCACTGGAGGGAAAGGATTTTGTCACAAGGATTCCTGCTTTCACAGAATTATTTCAGGGTTTATGTGTTAGGGTGCTAGCTTCATATGCCATAATGGCACTGGTGGCAAGTCCATCTACAGGGAGAAATTTGATGATGAAAACTGTAGCCTGAAGCATACAGGACCCGGCATGTTGTCCAAGGCAAATGCTGGACCCAACACATACGGTTCCCAGTTTTGCATCTGCACTGCCAAGACTCAGTGGTGGCATGGCGAGCCTGTGGTCTTTGGCAAGGTGAAAGAAGGCATGAGGGTCCCGAAATGGCAAGACCAGCAAGAAGGTCACCATTGCTGACTGTGGACAACTCTAATAAATGTGACTTTGTGTTTTATCTTTTAAAAAGAACTGACTGCGAAAACCCAGCAGGGCCTGTCTGGTGTTCAGGTTCTTCCTGGCCTCTGTGCAGCCTCCTTCCTTCTGGGTAAAGGAGCAAGACCCTCTCTGGAATGGGGATCTTATGACCTACACTCAAGCAAGATAGGTCAGAACATTTCTTTTTGGCCAGTTTTTTGTTTGTTGGTTTGTTTTTGAGATGGGGTCTCGCTCTGCCACCCAGGCTGGGGTGCAGTGGCATGATCTCGGCTCACTGCAACCTCTACCTCCCAGGTTCAAGTAATTCTCCTGCCTCAGCTTCCCAAGTAGCTGTGATTACAGGCATGCGCCACCACACTGGGCTAATTTTTTGTATTTTCAGTAGAGATGGAGTTTTACCACCTTGGCCAGGCTGCTCTGGAGCTCCTGACCTCAAGTGACCCACCTGCCTTGGCCTCCCAAAGTGGATGAGCCACCATGCCTGGTCTGTGGCCAGTTTTTACAGAGAAAAGTTGGGGTGTTGGGTTCTGTGTTTTTACACAGGAAAGGTGGGGTCAGCTTATTTAGCTGATCTTACTATAGGATAGAGTGTATTAGGTAGCATAGAGAATTTTGGATTTTCAGGTGTTGGGGGGCAGGGAGTTAGAGTAATTATTTGGGGAAAAGGGGTTCTGGTTTCTATGTCATGCCTAAGGGAAGAGGGATTCTAGTTTCTCTGGCTAGCCTCAGAGCAGAATGAAGGGCAGGGACAAGAGGACAGGAGAAGGTCAGAGAAAAACTTTTGCTTCTGAGGCTACAGCTGAGGCCTCATTCTGGGGTTCTGTTTCCTGAGCCCGTGTTGTCACTGTTGATGTCAAGAGGCCCAGAGGCAGCAGATGACCTCCTCCTAGCTCTGGGAGCTCTGATGTTCTGATGTGGACAAGACTACTAGGCTCTGCCCTGAGCTGAGCCAGGTTTTGGGGAGCTGTGGGATACACCGGTGCCCACTGGTAGATGGCACTTTTCAGCTATTCAAAACCTCCCAAAAGTAAACATCCGTATTGATCATTCAGCACCCCCTTAAGCTGATGATGTGGGAACCACACTGCCCACGCCCCACTGTATAGCCAAGGAAACTGCCCAACCCACGGCAAGGGAGGGGCGGTGCCAGGACTCACTGCCCCAAGCAGTGCCCTGGAAAGTCCATCCTCTCTCTGTATGACCATGTTAGGGCCCACAGGGAAAAACTGGCCATGATCCTATTAAATTAGCTTGGGCTGGCACAGAACACGCTGGACGTGGCCTTTCCTTAAGCCCCGTTAAAGCTGAAAAGCAAGGACTGTGGCTGATTGTGGCCATGTGCCCACGGGTTCCTCCTGCCCACTAATATTCTGCTGACCCTGTATATAAGTATCATTTAGACATGTTCTTTTTTTTTTTTTTTCCGAGAGGGAGTCTCACTCTGTCACCCAGGCTGGAGTGCAGTGGCGCGATCTCGGCTCACTGCAACCTCCTCAAGCAATTCTTCTGCCTCAGCCTCCCAAGCAGCTGGGACTACAGGTGTGCGCCACCACACCCGCATTTAGCCATTTAGCCATGTTCTATTCCTTCTTGGTGGTGGTGGTGGGGTTCCCATAGCCTGAAGAATAAGGGCCTGGGACTGAAGCTTGGGCCTGGGAAACCTGAAGCTCCAGAGGAAGATGCTTTCCTGGACTTCCCTGGCAGCAAAAAAATACTTCACCTCTTGCCTGTGAATTGACTGTATTTTAAAGGGTGTGTGTGTGAGAGAGAGAGAAAGAGAGAGAGAGAGCAAGAGAGAGTGAGAAATTGAGGTGTAATTATTTTGCTGGGTAATGACAACAAACATTTACTGCTCCTAAACAGGCAAGGAAATGATTTAGCCACAAACTTTTCATGATGCCTCATTCCCTCCTGTGGTCCTGTGGTCCTCAGCCTGCCCAGTGGGAGAAGGGGGGTAGGGGGGCCACAAATAACCCATGTGGAGAGGAATGCGGGGTCAGCCTCAGGAAAACTGGGAGGGGAGGTCCCACCTGATGAGGGTCTTTGTAAACCCTACCAAGGGAAGCCCAGAAACACCAACAAGTACAGGGAGAGAGAGGCGAAGGTGTTTTAAAGAGTAAAGCCTGATATTAAAAAGTGTTGTTATTCGAGTAAAATGGCCAATGTTTCCTTTCTTTTAAGAGCGACTCTTAAATTCCAATTACTCCGCCCCCAAAGACCAGTTGAGAATAACCCCAACTGGAGGGAATTAATTTCCTTAGGAATTTCACTCTTACAAGATTAATGGAGCCCCCCTGCAGAGAAACAGTAAAACTGTAAGTACAGTAGATTTGCACCTGAAGGATACATATTTTAATTTCTGTTCTCAAGCTGCGATAACATCTTCTCCAGCTACTATAAAAAGCATAAATGAGCACCCGCACGTCTGCTGAGAACTTGCAACCCCAGGCTCCCGGGTAGCAGCCCCGCGCCGACCCCCCACGCTGCTCGCCTGGGCGCGGGATGGGAAGGCCCGGGACAAACAGCCTCCCCGAGAGCCGGGTCGACCCAACCCAGAGCAGAACGCCTGGACCAGATTATCCGAAGTTGACCCCTACCCCACCCCCAGCCCTGCCACCCACCCTGGCACCGCCCTCCCGCGGGGACAATTGGCCTGGACCCAGAATGGGGAGCCTGAACAGTGGCCGGTCTCCCAGCCGCTCCTCCGGAGCCTGCAGCGGGGTTCAGCCTCTGTCCAGCAGACTTCCTGGCCCCAAGGATGGTCCTTGGGAAGGGTCTCCCCTGACTCCACGTTGAGAGCAGCCCATCCCTTCTCCTTAGCCCAAGCCACTCTGGCAATGGGGACCCCCCTCCCTCACCCTAACCAAGGACCGGTCTGGGATGGGGAGTTGGGGATGGGCTGTGAGGACTCTTCCTCAGCCCTTAGGAGTCCAGAACTTATCTGGGAACACATCAGCCAATTTTCGGTTCCCTTTCTTGCCAGGAACTGCTTTTATTGGAAGAAGTCTGTGTATATGCGTGCTATAAAGGTTCTTTATGCTGTCATCGCTAGATTTTTATTGGTTGTATTTTTGCTGCACTTGCTTGAAAAATAATTATTTTCAAAGAAAAGAAGAATTACATATCCAGTAAACTAAATAAGACTCACTGTTTATTAGAGACCTCTGACAGCTCCTCAAACATGAAAAAAGATTTCCAAGCAGTGGATGGACAATTTATGTGTAAGTTTATTTGTAAAACAGATTTCAAGACATACTTCATCTTGGCTTTGCCAATAAAAATACATTCCATTTCTTTTCAGAAGTATGTCTTATCTGATGGCTTCACAGTAATCTGGTTTCCCCTAAGAAGCTGAGACTGTCCGGGCAAGTGTGTACCCAGTAGCCCAGTCTAGCCTGGGGTTGAGCTGTGGGGCTGCTATGCAGCGGGGAAAAGCCATTATGTCCCACGGGACGTTCTCTAGAAGAAATGTATTTGTAAGAAATGTAGTTCATAAATCCCAACCCAGCTGCTGCAGTCTCCAAAAATTACTTAGTTAAAATAATTTTCAAACACGTTTTTAATTGTTTACAGTTTACCGAAGGGAAGAAAAACTCACCTTGGAATTGCCTGCCCATTTTGCATTCCCTGCATAGATTCTAATCTCTCTCCCACCTAGAATGAGTCAGGGAGTTGGGCGCGAATTGTAGTGCCAGATTCCAGGCTGTAGGTGGCATAAGTGCCTCTTCAGGCGGGCGAAACAGCAGCCTTTGTTGGGCGGCTTCTTTATCCAACCTGAGAAACCACAGCTGAGAATTCACACAAACTGATGCTGTATTTGTGGAGGCTCCGCCGACCCACCCCAAACATATGCTTTTCCCCTGACCTGCAAACTTTTAACACCTTGTTCTTCTCTTCCCGTTTCACTAGGCTATTTGAGATCTTGCAAGATTTATGAAGACCGTGCTGGCCATATGAAAGCATGTTAACACAGGGAGGGACAGAGGAAGAGCCCTCCACATGTTATGACTGGCATGCACGCTTCCAAAGCATCGTTACTAACCAAAGGCCCAGTTCCTGCGGCGATCACCCCAGACACACCGAATGCTATTTGCTGGTCACTGAGGGTGTATACCTAATTGCCACGGATGTTTACATGTAGCTGCATTTTCTCTCCTTTTGAGTCACAATGTTTTATATGTAAATAGTATTGTGTGTGTATGTGTATTTATCCTCCAAGTCCGGTTGGAGTTAATTTTCTGCAGTTATTTGTAGTTCACGTTTCATATCTAAGAAACTAAGGACACAGAGGAGCTTTCCTTGGTGTCACAAACTTTTATTTTATTTTTTTAAATAGAGATGAGGTCTCACTATGTTGCCCAGGCTGGTCTCCAACTCCTGAGCTCAAGTGATCTTCCTGCCTCAGCCTCTCCAAGTGCTGGGATTACGGGTGTGAGCCACTGCACCTGGCCAACAAACTTCTGATTCTTATAGAATCAGATGTAATTCCTTAGAGACCTGAGAAGTTCTATACTCAAGTTCTTTCACGCTGTCTGGCTTCAAGAGTTCTCGCCTGAAGGAGGTCCCTTCCAGGACACTGGGTCCCAACCCACACCACCTCCTTGGAAGGCGTGTGCCCTCTCTTCCGCTGACCTTGACATTCTTTCAGAGGCTGCTTTTGCACAGAAGCATCACCTCCCAGAGGGGACCACTGGAGTGGCCTCAGGCACCAGGTACAGTCAGCGGCTCCTACCTGTGGAAGGCAATCAGGGTAGAAAGGTCTAGGAAACACTAAAAATACATACAACCCTTACAAACACAACTCGGTGATACACGCTCATAGTTCTGGGCTCCAAGCTGGGGCCAAAGCACAGACTCCATAGCTAGTTCTAGCATGTAGCAGATGTCACCTAACCTGAAAAGCTACTTGGTTGAAACTTAGTTAAATCAGTGGCCACAGCAGTTTTATACTTGCCCCGAGTCCTCCAATGTCTGCCACACCTGCAGTGGCTTCCTTCCCATTCTCTCTCTCCTCTAAAAAAACAAGTGACATTTCCCCCCAGTGCAGGAAGATGGAACACAGACTATTTTGTTAATCATCTAAATTTGTGTTCTTGCGTTCTTCTGGAGTTGTCCAGGCTGAGGCTGCATGGACACTGGCCCACCACAAATGCCTCCCTGTGCCGAGAGTGAGGTGGGCCAGTCGGGGCAGAACGCCTGGTTCTTATGGCACCCTGTGCTCGCTCAGCTCCGGGAGCCCCCGTGCCAGCGTGCCAGACAGTTACTCTAAATGAAGTTCGAGTTGCATTTCAGGAAGGTGGTGAAACAATAAAATAACCCAGGATGACGTGAACAGTTTTGTATTTGCTTCAAACTCTGAAAGGATTCATGGTTCCCATGGCCTCCAGACTGGATGGCACACTTTGGGTTTCAATGGCACAATGATTTTTCTGTAAAACAATGGCTGGCTTTAAATTTCTTCTTCTAGAACAAACCAAAAAAGAAAAGAAAAAACAAACCACTAATTTTTAAAGGATGCATAGGTCCCAGTTGCCTGATGGTATGTAGAAAGAAAGCCCAATCCCTGATGGTATGTGGGAAGAAAGAAAAAAGAATACAGAGGGAATGTTCTGGTGAGGGAGCTAATTTTGTAAGAGTCAAGTGGAAGCTTGCTGTTGACTCCATGATTAGCCTACATCTGAGGTCGTATCTATTCCTTGCCCATCATGTGAAATATGCTTTAATCAGAAGAAACATCTCATTGAAACACTCCATGCCAACATTACTTTCATACTTTCCCACCATAACATATATGTTCTTTTTCCAGTTCGCCGCTGGTTGAAATGACTAAGAAGTGGAAACAGGAGATGCAGGAAGAAAGTTACCCTCCTATGATGAGAGACGGATGTGTGGGGCCCTACTGAGGAACCCTTTACTCCATGAAACCGAGGGAAAGATCTGTGCTGAGCCACGTCTGGCTGACTGCACAGACACAACAGGACAGCTCTGCCGGTCACCAAGCCCATCAGCAGCCAGGTGGCCAGTGAGCAGCAGCTGCCCTGAGGGCTGATGGTGGGAGGCAGAGAGCCCAAAGGCCGAACGAACAGAGGGCTCAGTGCCCCGCTCCCTCCTCCTCAGCCCCTCCACGGGGGAGCACAGTTTGGCCCCATTTTCAAAGCCACTGTTTTATTTCTGTTGTCCCAAACTCTGGCCTTCTTCCTGGAGAACACCAAGAGGAATGCTCTCACCAGTTAGGTTGAAACCCTTATTTTTTAGTTTGTGCACATTCTATGTCACTATGCTAAGAGTGACCAGATGTATTAGTCAGTTTTCATGCTGCTAATAAAGACATACTGGCCCGGCGCGATGACTCACGCCTATAATCCCAGCACTTTGGGAGGCCGAGGCGGGTGGATCACCTGAGGTGGGGAGTTTGAGACCAGCCTGGCCAACATGGAGAAACCCCATCTCTACTAAAAATACAAAATTAACCAGGTGTGGTGGTGCATGCCTGTAATCCCAGCTACTTGGGAAGCTGAGGCAGGAGAATCGCTTGAATCTGGGAGACAGAGGTTGCGGTGAGCTGAGATCGTGCCATCGCACTCCAGCCTGGGCAATAAGAGTGAAACTCTGTCTCAAAAATAAAAGACATACCCAAGATGGGTAATTTATAAAGGAAAGAGGTTTAATGGACTCACAGTTCCATATGGCTGGGGAGGCCTCACAATTATGGCAGAAGTCAAAGAAGGAGCAAAGTCGTGTCTCACATGGAGGCAGGCAAGGAGCTTATGCAAGGAACTCCCCTTTATAAAACCATCAGATCTCATGAGATTTCTCACTATCAGGAGAACAGCACAAGAAAAACCCACCCCCGTGACTCAATTACCTCCCACAACACGTGAGAATTATGGGAGCTACAATTCAAGAAGAGATTTGGGTGGGGACACAGCCAAACCATGTCACCGGACTGCCTCCTGAGGGAATGAATCACAGATGTATTCCTGACCACCCTGTTTTCTCCCTTCTTGAATCAGGTAAGTATATAATTCCTTGCCCAGGACTGAGATTGGTCATAACTGTATTTGCCGTAAAGAAACATGTCTTTTCACGATGGGAAATATTTACTGAATAACAGTGTTCTGTTATTTAATGACTACATGACCACTGACACAGCTGGATGAAGTTGAATTCCAAAGGAATCCCAAAGCCTAATCCTATCCTTAAATAAAATATTCTTTTCTTTGAAAAAGGGTCTTGCTTTTTCACCCAGGCTGGGGTGCAGTGGTGTGATCATGGCTCACTGCATCCTAGACCACCCAGGCTCAAGGGATCCTCTGCCTCAGCCTCCTGAGTAGCTGGGACCACAGTCGTGTGCCACCACACCCAGACACTTTTATTTTTATTTTTCATAGAGATTGGGGTCTCCTTATGTTTCCAAGGCTGGTCTCCAACTCCTGGGCTCAAAAGATCCTCTGCTTTGGCCTCTCAAAGTGCTGGGATTACAGGTGAGAACCACCATGCCTGGCCTAAAATGTTCTTTTTTTAAGAGATAGCTGTAACAATCTTTAACTATTTAGCAATCCTTTTGGAGGGGAGGAAGTTGTCTTTTGTTTGTCAGCAAATGTAGTATGTGAGTTTACATGTCTTTGCTTTCATTGTATAATTTCAAATAGTCAGAAAATATTGCATTCACTGGCAATCAATTTATTTTGATTGATAAAAAGGGGTTAATAAAAACCCCCTTAGAAATAAAAAGAAGGTGAATAGTAATATATCAGTCATGGTGCCTTCTTTCTGCTATGCATAAAGAAAACAAGCTTTTTTACTTCTCCCCAATAAGTCTTCTCCCCTTATTTTCTACACCTATGGAGTCATTTATAATCTTTATTATTTCCAACCACACACTAACATGGCATCAGTCATATTGCCACATGCTGGGTTTTTTTTTCCTTACTATGTTGTGAGAACTGAGAGGCAAAAATGTCCTATAATTTATATGAAAATACATGTCCAAAATGGATTATCAGACATAACCAATGTGACTTCATACACTTGAAAATAAAAACATTTAGGATGAAATATAAAACACCATGGTAAAATTTCAATCTATTGTTGAAACAAAGCATGACTTAGAAAGGACATTGGTGTGTGGCATTTAACAAACATTGTCAAGCTATTAGAAGCAGGGGTAGGTTAAGATGGGAGACAGTACTTTCCAGTCAAACATAAAGCTATTGACTTTGGAAGGTACATTTGTGGTTTATTAATATTTTTATTTATCAACAGCACCTATGAAGAAAATGCAAAATGACAGACTATAAAATTCTTACCTTCTGTATACAGCGTGTGTTTATAGTACCATTGTGAGATGGACTTGGGCATATACATTACACAGTGTGTCATATAGATCTCTAATTTGCACTGGTCATAAAGACTTTTTTTTTTTTCTTTTTTTTTTGAGACAGGGTCTTACTCTGTCACCCAGGCTGGAGTGCAGTGGTGGGTGAGATCTTGGCTCACTGCAACCTCCTCCTCCCAGGTTCAAGTGATGCTCATGCCTCAGTCCCCTGAGCAGCTGGGATCACAGGTGCCCGCCATGACATCTGGCTATTTTTTTTATTTTTATTTTTAGTAGAGATGGGGTTTCACCATGTTGGTCAGGCTGGTCTCGAATTCCTGACCTCAAGTGATCCACCCACTTCAGCCTCCCAAAGTGCTGGGATTACAGGCATGAGCCACTGCGCCTGGCCTAAAGTCTTTTGATATTAAATAATTATCTGTTTCTTTATCGTCCTTAAAAAGCACATTTACAATGTCAGAAAATAATTCAGGGCACTGGCTTAGATTACAAGTGTGCACGCAGAGGTATTATTTTGAAAGCTGAGGCCAGGTGTGGTGGCTCACGCTTGTAATCCCAGCACTTTAGGAGGCCGAGGTGGGTGGATCACCTGAGGTGGGGAGAAGTTCGAGACCAGCCTGACCAACATGGAGAAATCCCATCTCTACTAAAAATACAAAATTAGCCAGGCATGGTGGCGCATGCCTGTAATCCTAGCTACTCGGGAGGCTGAGGCAGAATTGCTTGAACCCAGTAGGCGGAGGTTGTGGTGAGCTGAGATCGCACCATTGCACTCCAGCCTGAGCAACAAGAGCAAAACTCTGTCAAAAAAAAAAAAAAGAAAAAAGAAAAGAAAGTTGAAAAATAGTGGGTTGTTACTTTCTTTTTTGTTTTAATGACGTATTCCTGGATTGTTATAAGGATTGCATTTAGAAAAGTCTTTCTCTTTTTTTAATCTCATTTTTATGAGCAGGTAGAAAAGTCTTAAACTGAGTCTTATAAAAGAAAATGCAGCCTAAGCTAAAATGATACTGGAACAAAACCATGACCCTCACCAAAACAAATGTGTGACTTCCCTTGTAGGGACAAGGGCATCCTTCAGGTTCTAATCCTCTTAGGCTAGTACAGCTGCCCTGTCCACAGGGAGAGGAGAGGGCTAAAGACCGAGTCTAGACAGGAGAGATGAGAGACGGCAAAGCGGGAGACCCTCCGTAGGCAGTCCTATGCAGCTACTCTTTAGTGATGCGATTTGAACATACAAGTGTCAGATGTCATGAGAAAATCACGAAGCAGCGTCTGCGTGGCTTGTGCATTCTCACTGACTTGCCTCACTTAACGTCGAGTTGTGTCTGCTTCACTGGAGCCTCTCCTGCAGAGAGGGCAAGAGGGCAGGGGTACCCCTCCTAGAGGCTCCCCCAGGGCTGGGCCTGAGCAGACACCCCACAGCTAACTGCTGAACTCACCTATCCCCGGCCTTGAGCAGGCACCCACTCTGGGCCCTGCCTGCCCTGGGCGCCAGGACACACAGATTAGCAGACACAGGGCACCTGAGCTCCCTCAGCAAGTCCAGGTGAGCAAACGCGGATGGCCGGCAGAAGGGGGAGCTCCTTTGGAGGACCAAGTGCCAGGAGAGGTCAGAGGAGCAAGCCTGAGGCACGACGTGAAGTCCCCACGCAGCACTGGCTGGAGCTTGCAGGAGGAGAGAGGTGGAAAGTGCATGGCATGAAGCCAAGCCTGGAATGCACGGCCCCGGGGCAGCGCAGGCACTGGCAACGGGGTGGTAAGCGGGACCAGCAAGGAGCCGGGTGGGGAGGCAGGCAAAGCCCCTAATCGCACATGGCCCTGCACAGCCACTTCAGACTCAAAGGGGTGTGTGCAGAATAAAGAGCACACAAGCGTGTGCAACAGAGGCTCATGTCAGAAAGCCACGCCCTGGGCCTTGCACGTCACTCCGCAGCAGGGCGCCCGGAAAGTGCCACTGGGAAATGGAGGCCTTTGGGGTAACTGACAAGATAGAGCTGTGGTTGCTGTTTCTGTTTGTTTGTTTTTGTCTAACTCACCTTGTTTTCAGGAAGACTTGCAGCTTAAGCAGGCTTTACATGGGAACCCAAAGGCTACTGGACACAGAAGGGTGGGAAACCAGATGGACTTGGTTGAATTCAGGTCTGCCACTTGGTGGCCTTGCAGCCCCGGGAACCATGGGTAACTTCTCCGAGCTTCAGTTTTTTTGTCTGAACATGAGGATAGTCCTGCGGTATTACTGTGATAATTAAATGAAATCAAAGATTCCAGGCTAACTAGCAAAGTCTCTGTTGGCACACTTCTTTCCTGAGTGCCTGCAGTGTGCCTGGCTCTGGACAGCGGGGAACAAGCACTCTGGGGGGTTGGGGGGAGGGTACAGAACATCAGCTTGTGAACCCCGAATATCTGAGACGGGTCTCAGTTAATTTAGAACGTTTATTTTTGCCGAGGTTGAGGATGCATGCCCGTGACCCAGTCTCAGGAGGTCCCAATGACATGTGCCCAAGGTGGACAGAGCACAGTCTGGTTTTATACATTTTAGGGAGATACAAGTCATCAATCAACATATGTGAGATGCACATTGGTTCAGTCCAGAAAGGCGGGACAACTTGAAGCAGGAGGGGCTTCCGGGTCATAGGTAGGTAAGAGACAAATGACTGCCTTCTTTTGAGTTTGAGATGAGCCTCTCCAAAGGAGGCAAACAGATGTGCATTTATGTCAGTGGGCAAAGGGGTGACTTTGACTAGAAGGGGAGGCAGGTTTGCCCTAAGCAGTTCTCAGCTTGACTTTTCCCTTTAGTGATTTTGGAGCCCCAAGATTGATTTTTCTCTCACAAACCAGAAGAGAAACTGCCACAGAGTGATGAGCACCCTGGAGAACTGGAACTGGGCTACAAGGCCAGCACCAGGTGGCTGCTTTAACCTGGGTGGTCCACACGGCTTTGCTGGGAAGAGGACATTTCAGTCAAAATCTGGAAAACCAGGAGCAAACCAGGTGCAGTTGAGGGTTGAGGGGTGAGACAGTGTGGATGCTTGTCCCCTCCAAATCTCACGTTGAACTGTGACCACCAGTGCTGGAGGTGGGCATAGTGGGACAAGTTTGGATCATGGGGGTGGATCTCTCGTTAATGTCTCCATGTCGTCCTCCAGGTACTGAGTGAGTTCTGGCTCTGTGAGTTCATGCAAGAGCTGATTGTTTAAAGAGCCTGGCACCTCCTCCTCCCTCTCTTGCCATGTGAGACCCCGCTGCCCCTTGGCCTTCTGCCATGATTGAAAGCTTCCTGAGGCCTCACTGGAAGCAGATGCTGACACCATGCTTCGTGGACAGCCTGTAGAACCGTGAGACAAATCAACTTTGCTTTGTAAATACCCAGCCTCAGTTATTCCTTTACAGCAGTACAAAATAGACTCATCCAATGGGGACGCCTTTCCAGGTAAAGACGATAACCGATTATTGTTACTATAATAGCTAAAGAAACTGTACATTTCAAAGGTAAAAACTAACCTTATTCTAGTGCCCAAGGAAGTGCTGGGAATGTTTAAATAAGAGGGCAGCAGGGAATGGAAGCAGTGCCTCTGAAATGCCTACTCCATGCCAGGCTCCCTACTACAGGCTTTACATGTTATCTTGTATATCTCAGTAAGATGAGCAGACACGGTGCTTTTTAAAAGACGTCATGGGAGTTTGAAAGGGGGAAGCCTGGGTAAACGGAAGAACGGAAGTAATGGCGTTGCAACAGTTGAATTGAACCGCTCCTTGGCCTAGCCCCACCACACACACAGATACCCCTTGGCATGGCCAAGATGAGTGTGTTCACTGGCAAATCAGCAGCCACTCTTGGAAGCTCTGACTTCTCTAGAAGGCAAGCGACAGGAGCAGTCTATGTTATTCCTGTTTTATAGATGAGGGAACTGAGGCTCAGAAACAAACACTCGTCAGTTGAGTACAAGAGCCATTACCAAGTCAAACGTCTCTGGAAACTTCCTGAACTCTATGTGATCCAGGAAGGGGAAAGGCTACGTGCTCAGTTGGAGAAAAACTAGAGGCAGTCACACCAGCTACCGTTAGTTGAGAGCTTACCAGACACAGTGCTCACCACCCCAGTCACAGACAGCATCTCACTTAAAACTCCAAAGTGTCCGGGTGCGGTGGTCACGCCTGTAGTCCCGGCACGTTGGGAGGCTGAGGTGGGTGGATTAAGAGGTCAAGAGTTTGAGACCAGTCTGGCCAACATGGTGAAACCCCATCTCTACTAAGAATACAAAAATTAGCCAGGTGTGGTGGCAAGTGCCTGTAATACCATCTACTCAGGAGGCTGAGGCAGGAGAATCGCTTGAATCCGGGAGGAGGAGGTTGCAGTGAGCCGAGATCACACCACTGCACTCCAACCTGGGTGACAGAGCAAGACTCCGTCTCGGGGAAAAAAAAAAGTACAAAAAACAAAAAACCCAAAAGTATTCCACTGAGGTAGACACTATTAGCATCCCAATTCTTAATTTTATTTCTCTAGTTTTTAGACAAGGTCTCCCTGTGTTCTCCAGGCTAGAATGCAGTGGCCATTCACACGTTACACCATAGCACACTGTAGCCTCAAACTCTTGGCCTCAAGCAACCCTCCTGCCTCAGCCTCCCGAGTAGCTGGGACTACAGGTATGTGCCACCGTGCCAGGTTTTCTTATTCCAATTTTATGCACCAAAAAGGGGAAGGAGACTTAGAGGTTCAAGCAGCTTTGTCCAGGTGCTGGAAACTGGCAGGGTGGGACTGAACTCAAATCACCCTCCACCTGAGAGACTTCCCTTGAAGGCGGTGTGCACGATGACAGTAAGTGGTGCATAAACAGGTTTTTATTTATTTATTTATTTAAGGCAGGATCTTGTTGTGTCACCCCAGCTGGAGTGCAGTGGCATGATCATGACTCACCGCAGCCTTGACCTCCTGGGCTCAAGTGATCCTCCCACCACAGGCTTCTGAGTAGCTGGGACTACAGGTGCATGCCACCATGCCAGGCTGATATATATACATACAAAATATATATATATA
>NW_012110097.1:520028-523538 GCF_000951045.1 Mandrillus leucophaeus
GGCTAATTTTTTGTATTTTTAGTAGAGACAGGGTTTCACCATGGTGGCCAGGCTGGTCTTGATCTCCTGACCTCGTGATCCACCCGCCTCAGCCTCCCAAAGTGCTGGGATTACAGGCGTGAGCCACCGCACCCGGCCAATTTTTTTCTTTCTTTTTTTTTTTGAGACAGAGTTTTGTTTTGTCAGCTAAGCTGGAGTGCAGTGGCGTGATCTTGACTCACTGCAACCTACGCCTCTGGGGTTTAAGCAATTCTCATGCGTCAGCCTCCCAAAAAGCTAGGATTACAGACATGCGCCACCATGCCTGGCTAATTTTTGTATTTTTAGTAGAGACAGGGTTTTGCCATATTGGCCAGCTGGTCTCGAACTCCTGGCCTCAGGCAATCTGCCCGTCTTGGCCTTCCAAAGTGCTGGGATTACAGGCATGAGTCACTGTGCCTGGGCTCCCATATTTTCTTCTAATAATTAATCTATTTAACATACTAAAGTAGTGAGCATTCAAACCATCATTTTATAGATGTTACATATTATTCTTAAAATTTTTCAAACTTAAGATATTGAGAATTTAAATAAATGTACTATGTAAATAATAGGAGAAGTTTAGCATACACCTTGCAGTTAGTACCCATGACTGATGCTTGGAAAATAGTGTGCTAAGCTAAACTGCATCTTTCTGAATATACCTATTGCTGTATCTCATTCCTAGGCTAAGTAGTCCTCCCCATTACCAAATAGTCGCCTCATGCATCCATTTAAGAAAGACAGCAGGCCAAAACTGGAGTCACTAATGCTAAGGATCCATGCCACCACACTGAAACCTGGGTTGCTTACTTGTAAGATCTTCTGAGAAATCAGGAGAGAGATGAAAGAAATTACATAAAGCCAAGATTTTGTTTGCACCTCTATAAAGGAAGTAATCCTGAAATGACTGAAATGACTGTTCTGCTATTTGTTCATTCTTCCTGCTTTCCTCCACTTTTTTCTGCCTGTCAAACTCACCCACTCGGTCCTCACTGGAGCACTTTTCTGTCTTGTAGACTGCCTGGTGCATGCAATGCTAATAAAAGCCAATCAGATCTTTGAAACTAAATTTGTTGAAATTTTGTTCTTATACACATCTGAAAAGTAGCCATAAGTATCAAGGCCAGTGATACCAAAAAAGGGTAACAAAGCAAGTCATCTAATCTAAACTGCAAGACAAACGTTTTTAGAGGCCTACGACGTACCTTATTTTCAATTCTGAAATGCAGAAAGTCCTCCAAATTAGTTTTTCCCCACGCTTGGAGTGAACTCATTTGAACTGATATGAGACTATTTACAACCTTTATTTATTTATTGTATTTATTTTATTTGAGACAGGGTCTCACTCTATTACCCAGGCTGGAACCACTGCAGCCTCAACCTTCCAGGCCTAAGCAATCTATCTTCCCATCTCAGCCTTCTGAGTAGCTGGGACTACAGGTGGGAACCATAGTGCCCAGCTAATTTATTTTTATTTTTATTTTGTAGTGACGGGGTCTTCTATGTTGCCGAGGTTGGTCTCAAACTCCTGGGTTCAAGCAATCCTCCCACTTTGGCCTTCCAAAGTACTAAGATTACAAGCATAAGCTACTGTGCCTGGCCCTTTTTACAACCTTTATATATCCCACTTAGGGTGAATATTTGTGAAGACTCACACATTTCTGCTATAGAAACATTGTTGGACTATGGGGGTATACAATATATCTCACCTTTTTTAAACATTCAAAAAATTCTGAATTTCACAAACACATCCGGCCTGAAAGGTTTTTGATAAGGGGCTGTGAATCAGTGGTGGCACAATTAGTCCTAGGAGTACTAACTAGTAGGAGAAATATAACATTTGTTGAGTACTTAGTTTGTGTCCAGCATTGTTCTAAGTATCTTCTAGGTAAATGTCTCATGTAATCCTCACAATCTCTATGCTTTATTATCCTATCCTTTATAAATGAGTAAACTGAGTGAGATTAACTATTTAATTTGCTGAGGATCATGCAGCAAATAGCCCGAAGAGCGATTCATGCGTTTCACTATAATGGCTAAGAACAGGGCTTTGTGCAAAGGATACCTTCAACTGCAGAATGATGGAGTCACATCACAGACACACGACGAAGTGACCGGTAGTCAGTTGTGGGTTGGTTCAGAGGCTCAGGCTGTTCTGGCTCTAGGGGCTTTCCTGCTTTCCTAGGGTTCCCCCTAGCTGCCCTCACGGTGACAAAAAGGCTGCCGCAGCTCCAGGAAACTTACACTGGACAACGACAACAGGAAGAAAACAGCCCCCACCCATCCACCTCCCTTTTTATCTAGAAGAAAAATCTTTCCCCAAACTCTGCCTCAACAGACCTCGCTTACTTCTCCCTGGCCCGTACAAGGTCATGTGCCCACTGCCAGCCAATCGCTGGCAACGGATTGGCCCCGTTTTAAATCATCCAAAAAAGGTGCCGGTCTGGGCTGTTTGGAGCAATCAAGGGAGCTCCGTGCTAAGGCAGGAGGGGCCTGGACAAGCGGCTGCAGGAGTCCGGAACTCGGTGCCCTACGATGAGGGCTCAGTGGTGCTCAGCACCGCGCCGGGCCAGAGACTGAAACGCCGCCGGCTGTTGAGGGTTGGTTGGCTGCATCCCCGGCAGGGGCCAGGCGAAGCGACCATCACGGCGGCAACCACCTCCGCAGCACACGCTCCCGACAGTGGCTGCGCTTTTCCCTTCAGCACAGCCCAAAGGCCCTGGCAGCTCAGCACCTGCGACCTCGTAGTACCCTCCAGCCTAGGGGAGGAGAAGTGCTTCCGGGGCCTCCCAAGCAGCAGCCACCAGACACAACAGTCGTGTGCCGCGCGGGGCTGGCCTGAATGCTCTGCACCTTCCCACCGCGGCGCCAGTGGCTTCCACCCGGAAGCGAGGCAGCCCTGTGGACCACAACTCCCAGAAACACCCGCTGTCTCACTCAAGCTAATTGGCCCGCTGCGCCATCTATTAGCCAACCAGCCACAGGGAGACCGCGCCCCACGAGGCCTAACAACCAATCATAAGACAGAGGAGGCGGGCGCTCCTCCAGCCGATCCACCGGCTGTTGTCAAAAGTTTGGCGGGATCCTGAAAGAATGCTTTCTTTGGAGCCCCACGGCTGCTCCTGTGAAGAGAGAAGCCACAAGCCGACCTCTCTGCGAAGTAATGACTTGGGGCAGACGGACAACGCCCACATCATCCCAATATTCCCAGAAGACTCCGGTCTCTACTGCTCCTGCCTGCGAGCCTCGCCTGGCGCTCTCGCGCTGTCCGCGGCGCCCCGCCCCTCAGTCTCCTCATTGGCTCCCCAGGGCCGTGTGCGGAAGGGGGCGTGGAGCGCGGGCCTCGGCCAGGCCTGAGAGGCCCGTAGGGTTTGACGCTGTGGCTGCATGGACAGCCTAGCGCTCTGCCGCTCGCGGCGGCGGAGGGCGGAGGATCTGCAGGTTCAGGGGGACGTGGTGAGCCCCCGGGGCCTGGGCGTTAGGGACGGG
>NW_012110097.1:525488-525965 GCF_000951045.1 Mandrillus leucophaeus
TCTCTCTCTCTCTTTTGTAGAAACCTGGCTCTCCCTATGTTGCCCAGGCTGGCCTAGAACTCCAGAGTTCAAGTGATCTCCCCACCTATGCCTCTCAAACTGCTGGGGTTACAGGTATGCGTCACCATGCCTGGCCATGAGAAACAGTTATTTTATTTTTAGAGATGGGGTTTTGCTTTGTTGCCTATGCTGGTCTTGAACTCTTGGGCATGAGCCACCTCACCCAGCTAGGCATTCTTTATATAATCTGGATATTAACTCCTTATCAGATATGCGATTTGAAAATATTTTCTCCATTTCCTGGGTTGCCTTTTCACTGGATTAATAGTGTCCTTTGATGTATAAAATTTTAAATTTTGATATAGTTCCAAATTATCTATTTTTTTTCTTTTATTGACTATACTTTTGGTGTCATATGCAGGAAATCAGTATCATGAAGCTTTCCCATATTTTCTTTTCTTTTTTTTTTTTTTTTTT
>NW_012110097.1:528023-534793 GCF_000951045.1 Mandrillus leucophaeus
CCTGGGAGGGCGTGGCCCGTTACGGGCGTGGCCTGTTCCGGGCGGGGTTGTGACACCGCCCTCCCGGTTTCGCGCCTGCGCAGACTCGCGGAACCTGGGCACCTTGACCACACGCTCACGGGCTCCAGACCCAGGCTCCCTAAAACATGGGCCGGGACTCATAGCAGGACCTCGGGTGCTTGGTATCCGTGTCAGGTTTTCTCCTGCCGTCTACACTTGACTGTTCATGAGTCTTGTTCACTGAGCGCTTGCCACGTGCCAAGCCCAGGGCTGGGTGTTGGGGGACGAGTACGTGGGGAGCGAACACGCGCAGAAAATTACCCGCATTGAGCGTGTTAGTGCTTCTTGGGCTGAGTCCATTAACCGATGAGAAAAGGGTAAGATGAGATGGTAATGGGGAGGCTTGCACAAGATCCCAGGGTGAGTGGGTACGTCAGGTATGTGTGAGACGTGAAGGATGACCAGGGGTATGTAGGATGGGAGCTGACAAAAAACAGTGTTGGAGGAAGAAGCTTAGCGTCTTAGGGAACTGAAAGAAGTACTGCAGGATTGGAGCTGGAAGACACAGAGCTGCTTGGCGTTACTGTATTTTATCTTCCACCTCTGCTTGCAAATTGGCCAGTTCTTACTCGGCCTCATTTATTTCAAAGTTCCTTGCTAAGGGCAGCAGTGAGCAGCCAACATACCGCATATTTGCTTTTTTTTTTTTTTTTTCCTTCTAGAGCTACACAGGCTTGGTAAGTGCAGGATCTGTCTTCCCAGTTAATGCAGGCAGCATTTTTTAAGATGTATTTACTGCGTAGCGGGAATGACTAGCTTTCTACCCTGCACCACTTCTTTCCTCACCACCCACTGCCTGGCCGTGAAGCCAGTGCCACTTAGGTTTCTGTCACAGCCGCACCCCTCCTCCAGGTACAAATTGTTACATTACTAGGGTGCAGGTTACCCCAGTAATGTAGTGATAATATGGTATAGTAATGTAGTATAGTAATAGTATAGTACAGTAATATAGCAGGTTAGGGTGCTTTTGTAACCAAGAGCCTTCAAAGTATGCTGGCCCTAACAAGATGGAAGTTTGATTCTCCTGCACAGAACAGCATGAAGGTGAGCAGTCCAGTAAGGTGGAACCCAGGGTCACTAAATATAGGCGTAGGGCTGGTGGCACCCAGATCAGGGGATATGCAGGGACCTAGATTCCTTCCCATCCCACCATCCCCTGGGTGTTACCCTCCTCTGCATAGCCAAGAGTGGATCACCACTACCATGCTACCAGACGGTAGGGAAACAAACAGGAAAGTGACATGACTATGCTGATGTGTTTAGACCTTACTCCACTGCCCTGGAAAATGAAAGGTGCGGTCAGTGTGCAGGCAGGGAGGCAACGCTAGTGGCTACAGTAGTATGTCAGAGGAGAAGTGGCAGAGGCTTGCACAAGAGAGGGCAGTGGGGTGGTGATACTAGACAGGCGTGACTGTATATTTAGAGGGAGAGCAGACAGTCTCACTGATGGAGTGGCTATGGCAGGGTAATGTGAAGGGCAGAGTCCAGGGTGATGCCAGGGTTGACTTGAGCCCTGGGAGGGCAGTGCTGCTGTTCCTTGAGAGAAGAGTGGTGTGGAGCTGTGAGAGGCAATGAAGAGCTCCTGTTAGGCCGTGCTGTGTTTTCGGCGACTTTGAGACATTTAGTGGAGACATGGCAAATACTGCTAGTGATAGAATGGTTATCATTTAGATTATCTGAATTTTTTAATCAACTAAAATTTATTTAATTAAGCATAAAGTTACTTTCACATTTGTCTACACCTACAGTAAATACAGTTCTTGGCTTAAAGACACAGCCTTCAGAATTTAAAGCCTCCCCACCTGCAAGATTACATACGTAAAACTCCCACTATCGTTTCTATAATAGTGGATTAGTTAATCAAATTAAAATGGTTATACTATCTGAGATAAAATACAGTGGAAATAATTTACTCATAAGATTCATATTTAAATCATCCTTACTTACAAAATACTATCCTAAGAATTATAATTCCATTGTTTCAATCTGAGCAAAAGTGTAATCACTTAAGTAACAGCAGTTACTTAAACTGAAAATGAGATCAATCAGAATTACTTTTGCAGAGAGCAAAAATATTGTCAGGTGTCTTGCTGCGGTTTTGGATGTTCAGTAGCAGGCTCATTTGAAGGCGATATCAGCCCAGAAGGGAACTCATTTATACCTTCAGAATGTGGGGGTGCAGGGAAAAATCCAGGTCTTGAGGGGAAGGTAAGGAGGAAAACCCCTCGGTGGATAGACATTTCTCATTGCAAGTGGAACATGTGGCGGACCTGGGAAATCCCTTCGTGGAAAATAATCTCGAGAAGCTCCAAACCTGGTTCCTGGAGGAGGTGGGGGGAAAGGAGGTCCTCTTCTCATGAACGGGCCCCTTGTATCCACTGGAAACAATGGACCTCTGATTGGAGCAAGAGGTGGAGGAACAAAGCCAGGGCCAGTTGCTTCATTTTCAGCAGGGAGAGATGAATCAGGCATATTTAAATTACCAAGATCATCTTTGGCATCATTTCTACTGGATTCCATTTCTGAAGGCATTGACCCATCCATTTTATCCAAAGAAGGCATATTAAAACTTCTGAGTTCCGCTGGTCCAGATGGTCTACCAGAGTTAGAATAAAATCTGTCTTGCCTCTGGGGAGGAAGAGCTGAATCAGGATATGATCGTCCTGGTGGAGGAAACATCCTACAGTCCTGTTCCCACGAAGATGGCAGGGACCCAGTGTCAGAAGGAGCCGTGTGAGGATGGGTTAACTTCTCACAGCTTGATTCTCGTCTTTCATTGGTAATCTGATGGTCCAGAGGATTCCCTGGGCCTCCTGAGCTTCTTCCTTCTTCCCCTGGAGGCAAAGGTGAGAGTCCGAGTGGACCTTCCAACACAGTTGGAGGAGAGAGAAAAGCTCTCTTTTCAGATAAAGGCTGACCCAATGATGAGGGACCATATGGGGAATGCTGTCTGCCAAATGCTGTATTTGGACCATCAAGTACATGAGGATCTTTTTCTAAAAGTTCAAATTTAAACTCTGTTTTAGTTAATTTTTGTCTGTTAGCATTTTCTTTCCTTAAATCATTGAGGTTTCTTTCAGCAGTCCAAGCTGCCAACCAATTATGATGTGCTTTTTTCTCATGGGAAATAATCTGCTGTTGATAATAATGAATAGTTCTTTCCAATTCTTCTTCAAGATCTTTGACTCGCTGTCCATAGGTCTCCAGCTCTTTAGTGGCATGGCTGATCTTTTTGTCTGCCTTAGAAAGTTTCTCTTCTTTCTCTAACCGGTTATTTTCCTCT
Source organism: Mandrillus leucophaeus (assembly GCF_000951045.1). Lineage (NCBI taxonomy): Eukaryota > Metazoa > Chordata > Mammalia > Primates > Cercopithecidae > Mandrillus > Mandrillus leucophaeus. Next base: position 531,367 of record NW_012110097.1, read on the forward strand.
ACTGTTAATTTCCTGTAGAGTTTCATTTCATTTTCTTGATATAATTCAGTCATTACTTTAAGTTTCTGTTGAAGCTTCTGATTCTCACTTTCAAAATGTGTGTTTTCTGACTGCAAAGATGCTTGTTCAGTCTGAAGATTTTTAATATGCTCTGTAAGCTCTTCCTTTGTTTTATCAACTTCAGATAACTGGATATAAATTTGGTTTCGTTCTCCTTGTAAGGTTTTTAAAGAAGCATTTAACTTAGCAGCATGAATCAGTTTCTTCAAAGCTCCTTTTGGAGGATCATCTAAGTAAGCACCATCTTCCGATTCACTGTTCACTTCTAAGTTACCATCATCCATTATGTCTTCTCCAAGCCTAGCAGTCCAATCTTTCATCTTTAGCAAGCGTTCAGTCAGAGTCTTGATGTGATTTGCTGTATCATTTAGAACTTGTTCTGCATGTACTTTGGAGTCTTCAAATGTTATTTTCTGTTTATTAAGTTTACTCACTTGTTCTTTCCATACTTCAACTTCTTGCAAAAGCTGTTTCTGGCTTTCCTGAAGTTGAGAATTTTCATTCAAAGCATCTTTTATTGCTATCTTCAGTCGTTCTTCAGTCATTTGAAATATCTTGAAGATTATTTTGGCTTCAGCTACTTGTGATTTGAGGGATTTTGACTCATCTTCTAGAGACTGTATCCGTTTTGAAAAATCTGCCATCAATTCATTTTTTTGAGAATGTTTAGATTTCTCTTCTGTTAACTCTTTCTCTAGACAGAGTATTTCATGCTCAAGTTCAGAATTGGACCTGTTCAGATTTTCGCAGGTTGCCTCCAAACTTTGTTCTTCCATTGTCGCATTCTCAAAGCTGGCATCCTCTAAAGATGATGCTACTTCATAGTCTTCATACTCTTTTTGAACAAGGCTAAATTTTTCAAGTAGTTTACATTTTACTTCAATTAGTCCAGAAAGCATTATAGCAAGCTTTTTCTCTCTTCCCACATAAAGCCGACTCCTAACCGATATAAAACTTCTCCGCAAAAAAAGGAGAACAGCAAAAAATCCAACAACAGCGGCACATATCACCAATTCCCATGGAAAACCATAAGGATTAGAATCTATAGGCAGTGCTGCCACAACCCTGTGTAGCTCCCCCATGACCAGCCCCAAGTACAGCTGAGGGGTAGCCCCTGGCTCCTCCATAGCGCCAAGGCTGCTCTGGGGGTCGCCGCAGTAACCCAGCGACAACAAGCAGCGGAGAACTCGTAGCGTTCTGTCCGGAACCAAATCCGCAGCCGGCAACCGGAGCGGACCATACCGGACCCGGCTGCGGGGGGAGCTGGGGGATGCGGGCACTCGCAGGCCTAGGCTGCCCACCCTGGCCTGCTTGTTCCACTACATCCTGAGGTAGCACATGTCCGAGCCGGACCCGCGCAAGCCTGTGAAACCACCCCTCGGTTTGGTTTCGGCCAGGCAGCCTTGGAGGGGGAGGTTTTTTTGTTTTTGTTTTGTTTTCATTTTGTTTTTTGGTTTTTTTTTTTGAGACGAAGTCTCACTCTGTTACCCAGGCCGGAGTGCAGTGGCACAGTCTTGGCTCACTGCAACCTCCATCTCCCCGGTTCAAGCGATTCTTCTGCCTCAGCCTACCAAGTAGCTAGAATTGCAGGTGCCTGCCACCATGCTCAGCTAACTTTTGTATTTTTAGTAGAGATGAGGTTTCGCCGTGTTGGCCAGGCTGGTCTCGAACTCCTGACCTCAGGTGATCAGCCTGCCTCTGCCTCCCAAAGTGCTGGGATTACAGGTGTGAGCCACCATGTCCAGCTTGGATTATCTGAATTTATAGCACAACACTGCTAAGTTATTCCCTTGATACAAATGAGGAAACTGAGACACAGAGAGGGTAATTAACTGGCCTAAGGATACACAGCTAGTAAATGGTGGAACAAGGTCTTAAATCCAAGCCATTTGGCTGCAGGGCCTGCCCTCTTAACCACAGGGCTACGCAGCTTCCCATGTAGCATTTGTGGAACTAAAATAGCAGGCCGGGCGCAGTGGCCCGTGGCTGTAATCCCAGCACTTTGGGAGGCCAAAGCAGGCTGATCACTTGAGGTCAGGAGTTCCAGACCAGCCTGGCCAACATGGTGAAATCCTGTCTCTACTAAAAATACAAACATTAGCTGGGCTTGGTGGCATGCCTCTGTGATCCCAGCTACTCAGGAGGCTGAGACAGAAGAATTGCTTGAACCCAGGAGGCAGAGGTTGCAGTGAGTAGAGATCACACCACTGCATTCCAGCCTGGACGAGAGAGTGAGACTCCATCTCAAATAAAAAAGTAAAAATAAAATATACCCACAAAGCTTCCCAATGAAGTCCTAAATTGGCCATCATAAAATGATGAAAAGTGTGATGCTGTGGGCTGTCAGGGAAGGGGAGCCAGAGGTCATTATTGATCAGAGCGAACAGGGAAGGTTTAATGGAAGACACCCTGAATGATAGATCAGGTTGGAATTGCTGAAATTGAGTGCCAGGCTTCAGGTTGCAATACTTCTTGACTGTTACCTAAGAATAATGAGTTGGGTATCTTATTGGCATGGTGTATATTGCCTCTTAATTTGATAAAGTTTTGTTTATATTGTATTGTGTCCTAGTCTTTGATTTAATAATCCAGATTGAGTTCAATAAAGTATCCAAGTTCTTCTACCAAGTTTTCTGTCCTCTCTCTGCCTCTCTGTGTATTTCTCTCTCACAGGCGTCTCCAGAATTTGGTTACTGAGGAACGGTAACTAGTTTCTTCTGTTCACAGCCTAGAGGCTCTATACTCTGCACATAACCACCAGCAAAGTTTTGGAAAACACAGCAGCCAGGACCCATCTCGGTAGTGACTTTGCAGGTGATTCTCGGGCAGAGCCAGGGTGAAGCACCGCTCCTGTACTGTGAGTGTCTGATCACTGTGAGTTTCCTTGCAGTCCGGTTAGCTGGCGTGGTCACATGTGTCATACATAGTTCAATGCCAGTAGCGTTTATCGTTTCCATTGGGCAGACATGTTTAGAGCACCTGCTGTGTCTCAAGCCCTGTCCTAGGCGCTGGAGATGAGATGAAGAAAAGATGAGCGTTGCTTACGTTTATCCTGCAGCTCATGACGAGGCTGACTCTGCAGCTCCAGTGCTCGACTTTTTACACAGTAAGTCCTCCTGCTGACCACACGCTGGCCATACTCATGTGTTTCAGACTGAAAGTTGTCTGCCTAGAATGCCTAAAGATTCAAGTCCACTCAGTCTTTCACCTCTGCTGAGACTCTCCTCCCTAAAGAACTCACTGAGACCAGGTTTCTTGGGTAGAGCAACATTTTAGATGCCTGGACTGGAAAATCAAGTTGATATTTTTCTTTTCTGGTGTCATATGAGTTGATTCAAGATCCTTGTTTCTAGCTTTTTTTTTTTTT
>NW_012110097.1:536433-537829 GCF_000951045.1 Mandrillus leucophaeus
GCCTCGGCCTCCCAAAGTGCTGGGATTACAGGCGTGAGCCACCGCGCCCAGCCGGCTCACGCTTTTAATCCCAGCACTTTGGGAGGCCGAGGTGGGCAGATCACTTGAGGTCAGGAGTTTGAGACCAGCCTGGCCAACATGATGAAACCCCATCTCTGCTAAAAATACAAAAAATTAGCTGGGTGTGGTGGCAGGCGCCTGTAATCCCAGCTACTCAAGAGGCTGAGGTGGGAGAACCACTAGAGGCAGAGGTTGCTCTAGCTCACTAGAGGCAGTGAGCCGAGATGGCACCACTGCGCTTCAGCTTGGATGGCATAGTGAGACTGTCTCAAAGATAAGATAAAATAAAATACTGTCAACCTGTCTTCCTTGACATTTATAGAACTCTTCATTCAGAAACAACAGAATACAAATTTCCCAAGACTGATTATATTTTGAGCCATAAAGGTAGCTTCAATAAACATAAGCTGGGACTACAGGCACATGTCACCCCATCCCGGCTAATTTTTGTGTATTCTTGTAGAGACATTTTCACTGTGTCACCCAGGCTGGTCTCAAACTCCTGGGCTCCAGCAATCTGCCTGGCTTCAGCCTCCCGAAGTCTTGGGATTACAGGTATGAGCCACCATGCCTGGCCTCAATTTTGTTTTCTGCCTGAAGGAATTTTTTTTAACATTTCTTATAGGATAGGTTTGCTGGTGATAATTTTTTTAACTTCTATATTCTAAAAAAGTCTGCTTTTTTTTTTGAGATGGAGTCTTGCTCTGTCACCAAGCTGGAGTGCAGTGGCGTGATCTCAGCTCACTGCAACCTTTGCCTCCTGGGTTCAAGAGATTCTCCTGCCTCAGCCTTCCGAGTAGCTGGGACTACAGGTGCCCACCACCATACCCAGCTAATTTTTGTATTTTTATAGAGATGGGATTTCACCATGTTGGCCAGGATGGTCTCAATCTCCTGACCTCATGATCCACCCGCCTCGGCCTTCCGAAGTGCTGGGATTACAGGCATAAGCCACTGCGCCCGGCCAAAAAAGTCTTAATTTTATCCTTATTTTGAAAGATATTTCCACTGTGTATGGAATTCTAAATTGATAGATTTTTTCTTTCAGTAATATAAAAATGTTGCTCCACTATCTTGCCACAGTTGCTTCCAATGAGAGATCTACAGCCACCCTCTCTCTGCTCCTCAGTGTTGAACGTGTCTGTCGTCTCTGGCTGCCTTTAAGGTTGCCCTTGACTAGTGGCTTTGAGCAGTTGGCTCATCACATGCTCTCATGTAGTTTTTTTCGTGATTTTATGCTTAGGTTTTATTGAGATTCTTGGATCTCTGGGTTTATACTTTTTACCAGATTTGGGACATTTTCAGCCTAGATAAATAGATAGATAGATTTTTTTTT
>NW_012110097.1:543306-544532 GCF_000951045.1 Mandrillus leucophaeus
TTCACTGCAACCTCCGCCTCCTGGGTTCAAGTGATTCTCCTGCCTCAGCCTCCCAAGTAGCTGGGACTACAGGTGTGTGCCAGCTAATTTTTATATTTTTAGTAGAGATAAAACTAAATACCCAAAGGAAAATTGCAGAGATTATTAGATTGAATAAAAAATATCAAGACTTGGCTGGGCGCTGTGGCCCAATGCCTGTAATCCCAGCACTTTTGGAGGCCGAGGCAGGCAGATCACCAGAGGTCAGGAGTTTGAGACCAGTCTGACCAACATGGAGAAACCCTGTCTCTACTAAAATACAAAATTAGTTGGGCATAGTGGCGCATGCCTGTAATCTCAGCTACTTGGGAGACTGAAGCAGGAGAATCGCTTGAACCTGGGAGGCAGAGGTTGCGGTGAGCCAAGATCGTGCCATTGCACTCCAGCCTGGGTGGGCAACAAGAGCAAAACTCTATCTCAAAAAAAAAAAAAGAAAAATCAAGACTCAATTATAGTCTACCTATAAGAAACTCACTTAAAATATAAAGATAGAATAGATCAAGAAATAAAAGGATGCAAAAAAATATATAATGCTAACACTGACCAAAAGAAAGGTGGAGTTGCTATATTAATAAAAAACAAAGTCAATTTTAGAATAAAGAATATTACCATGGATATAAAGGATGATTTCATAGTGATTAAAAAAGTCAATTCATCAAGAGAACATAAAATTCATCAATGTTAATGCATCTAATAACAGAGCTTCAAAATACATGAAGCAAAAGCTGATAGAACTGCAAGGAAAAATAGACAAATCCACAATTATATTACTAAGTTTCAATATCTTCTCACAAAAATTGATAGATACATGAAGAAAACCATTAAGGATATAGAAAATTTAAACTACTGGCCAGTGCAGTGGCTCACGCTTTGTTTTTTATTTTTGAGACAGAGTCTCGCTCTGTCCCCAGGCTGGAGTGCAGTGGCGCAATCTCCGCTCACTGCAAGCTCCGCCACCTGCTGGGTTCACACCCTTCTCCTGCCTCAGCCTCCGTAGAAGCTGGGACTACAGGCGCCCACCACCACGCCCGGCTGATTTTTTTGTATTTTTAGTAGAGACGGGGTTTCACCGTGTTCGCCAGGATGGTCTCGATCTCCTGACCTCATGATCCACCCGCCTCGGCCTTCCGAAGTGCTGGGATTACAGGCATAAGCCACTGCGCCCGGCCAAAAAAGTCTTAATTTTA
>NW_012110097.1:544582-546033 GCF_000951045.1 Mandrillus leucophaeus
GAGACAGGGTTTCCCTATGTTGGTCAGGCTTGTCTGGAACTCTTGGCCTCAAGGGATCCTCCTGCCTCAGCCTCCCAGAGTGTTGGATTTACAGGTGTGAGCCACCGTGCCTGGCCAGGTTTAGAGTTTTTTTAGAAGTGTGTAATTAAGTGGTTTTTAGTAAATTTACAGCTGTGCAACTATCACCACCCAGTTTTCATTATCTTCACCTCAGAAGAATCTCTGGCCATTGGCAGTCACTCCGTTCACACCCCTAGCTCCAGGCAACCACTGACTGACTTTCTGTCTCTGGATTTGCCTTTTCTCGAACTTTCTTGTAAAGGGAGTCATACGTGATAGAGTCTCCTGTAGCTGGCTTCTTTCAGTTTGCATCATGTTTTCAAGGTTCATCCAGATAAAGCATAGTGTGCTCCTTTTTATGGCTGTGTGATATTCCATTGTGTGAATAGAACACATTTATCCATTCATTTTGGTTATGAATAGTGCAGAAAATTCTGAAAATTCACATAGGTACTGATCATTGTGTGAACATATCTCTTAGATGGCTACTTAGGGCTGGAATTGCTGGTTTCTATGGTAAATTTATTTTTAACTTTCTAAGAAACTGCCAAAATATTTTCCAGAGTGGCTGCACCATTTTACATGCCCACCACCAACACATGAGGGCTCCATTTTGTCCACATCCTCATATATAGTCATTCTAGTAGATACAGAGCAGTATCTCACTGCAGTTTTTATTTTTACATTTTCTGTAGAGGTGCAGTCTTGCTATGTCGCCCAGGCTGGTCTCAAACCCTGACCTCAAACGATTTTCCCAAGTCGGCCTCCCAAAATGCTGGGATTACAGGCATGAGCGCCCATGCCTGGCCATCACTGTAGTACTGATGTTGAGCATCTTTTCATATACTTATTGACCTTTCGTATCTCTTTATCGGGGAAATTACTCTTCACATCTTTTGCCCCTTTAAAAAATTGTGTTGTCTTCTCGTCAAATTGAGTTTTTAATGTATTCTGGGCTGGGTGCGGTGGCTCATGCCTGTAATCTCAGCATTTTGGGAGGTTGAGGCAGGAGAATCGCTTGAACCTGGGGTTACAGTGAGCTGGGATCGTGCCACTGCATTCCAGCCTGGGTGACAGAGCGAGACTCTGTCTCAAAAAAATAAAAAAAAATTAAATATATATGTGTGTATATATATATTCTGGATACTTGTATTATATATATGATTTGTAAACATTTTTTCTCCATGAATGTGACTTGTCTTTTCACTTTCTTTCTTTTTTTTTTTTTATATATATTTTAAGTTTTGGGATACATGTGCAAAACATACAGGTTTGTTACGTAGGTATACACATGCCATGGTGGTTTACTGCACCCATCAACCCATCATCTATATTAGGTATTTCTTCTAATGCTATCCGTCCCCTAGTTCCCCGCCCCCTGAAAGGCCCCA
>NW_012110097.1:546083-547912 GCF_000951045.1 Mandrillus leucophaeus
TAACCCATTCCTCAAGAAACAAGGTATTTAATTCTCTCACCCATTTTGTATTTTGGCAACAATCTGTTGAGCTATATTATGCTGTTTGTTATACCCAGTTTAATGAGATTCCACCATCCTCCCATCTAGATATAGGAAATTGATCGATGATAATTCATCTTTGGTTACAATCCTAATACAGGTGTTCACCCTGCCAGTTATGCCTAGACTCAATCATTTCTTCTTTTTTTTTTTTTTTTTGAGATGGAGTCTCGCTCTTTTGCCCAAGCTGGAGTGAAGTAGCATGATCTTGGCTCACTGCAACCTCCACCCCCTGGGTTCAAGTGATTCTCCTGCCTCAGCCTCCTTAGTAGCTGGGATTTTACAGGTGTGCACTACTACGCCTGGCTAATTTTGGTATTTTTAGTAGAGATGGGGTTTCGCCACATTGGCCAGGCTGGTCTCGAACTCCTGATCTCAGTGATCCTCCCTCCTCGGCATCCCAAAGTGCTAGGATTACAGGCGTGAGCCATAGCGCCCAGCCAATCATTTCTAATTTTTGGCAGGTTTCTTTATATACGACACAGAAAAGTCACAGTGAGGTTAGGATCAGCAAGGAGGCCATTTTCTGTGGTTAGCCCCCTCTTAAGGTGTCTGTTTTGTCCAGCGCTGACCCTGGAAGGACTCTGCCTTGGCTTCTGGTTCTGGAATTACTAAACGCCCGGAACTGAGTGGGGCACATAGCAGGTATTCAGGAGAGGTTTTTTGGTTGACTGACATGTGACAGTGTGTGTGTGTTTAACTGAGAATTGGTGAAAGAAGGATTAAGCAAATGCATAAAGTTGTTGGTATTTTCAAAACATCATTTGTTTAGGGAAAATTATAATCCATTTGGGGAAAACGCCCTCAGCGTGCCACATGGTCACCCTTCATTATCATCACCTAGCTACCATCTTTTTAGATTTCTCTCTTGCAGTTATCAAGAGCATGTTATTTAGGTTTAGAGCTTTTTTGTTTTTGTTTTTTGAGACAGAGCTTCCCTCTATCATCCAGGCTTGAGTGCAGTGGTTCGATATCAGCTCACTGCAACCCCAACCTCCCAGGCTCAAGTGATTCTCCTGTCTCAGCCTCCAGAGTAGCTGGAATTACAGGCACATGCCACTATGCCCAGCTAATTTTTGTATTTTCAGTAGAGACAGGGTTTCCCTATGTTGGTCAGGCTTGTCTGGAACTCTTGGCCTCAAGGGATCCTCCTGCCTCAGCCTCCCAGAGTGTTGGATTTACAGGTGTGAGCCACCGTGCCTGGCCAGGTTTAGAGTTTTTTTAGAAGTGTGTAATTAAGTGGTTTTTAGTAAATTTACAGCTGTGCAACTATCACCACCCAGTTTTCATTATCTTCACCTCAGAAGAATCTCTGGCCATTGGCAGTCACTCCGTTCACACCCCTAGCTCCAGGCAACCACTGACTGACTTTCTGTCTCTGGATTTGCCTTTTCTCGAACTTTCTTGTAAAGGGAGTCATACGTGATAGAGTCTCCTGTAGCTGGCTTCTTTCAGTTTGCATCATGTTTTCAAGGTTCATCCAGATAAAGCATAGTGTGCTCCTTTTTATGGCTGTGTGATATTCCATTGTGTGAATAGAACACATTTATCCATTCATTTTGGTTATGAATAGTGCAGAAAATTCTGAAAATTCACATAGGTACTGATCATTGTGTGAACATATCTCTTAGATGGATACTTAGGGCTGGAATTGCTGGTTTCTATGGTAAATTTATTTTTAACTTTCTAAGAAACTGCCAAAATATTTTCCAGAGTGGCTGCACCATTTTACATGCCCACCACCAACA
>NW_012110097.1:548492-552536 GCF_000951045.1 Mandrillus leucophaeus
TAGGTATACACATGCCATGGTGGTTTACTGCACCCATCAACCCATCATCTATATTAGGTATTTCTTCTAATGCTATCCGTCCCCTAGTTCCCCGCCCCCTGAAAGGCCCCAGTGTGTGATGTTCCCCTCCCTGTGTCCATGTGTTCTCATTGCCCAACTCCCACTTATGAGTGAGAACATGTGGTGTTTGGTTTTCTGTTCCTGTGATAGTTTGTTGAGAATGATGGTTTCCAGCTTCATCCATGTCCCTGCAAAGGATATGAACTCATCCTTTTTTAGGGCTGCATAGTATTCCATGGTATATATGTGCCACATTTTCTTTATCCAGCCTCTAACTGATAGACATTTGGATTGGTTCCAAGTCTTTGTTATTGTGAATAGTGCTGCAATAAACATACATGTGCATGTGTCTTTTTAGCAGAATGATTTATAATCCTTTGGCTTTATACCCAGTAATGGGATTGCTGGGTTAAATGGTATTTCTGGTTCTAGATCCTTGGGGAATTGCCACACTGTCTTCCATAATGCTTGAACTAATTTACACTCCCACCAACAGAGTAAAAGCATTCGTATTTCTCCACATCCTCTCCAGCATCTGTTGTTTCCTGACTTTTTAATGATCACTGTTCTAACTGGCATGAGATGGCATCTCATTGTGGTTTTGATTTGCATTTCTCTAATGATCGGTGATGATGAGTATTTTTTCATGTTTGTTGTCCTCATAAATGTCTTCTTTTGAGAAGTGTCTGTTCATATCCTTCACCCACTCTCTGATGGGGTTGTTTATTTTTTTCTTGTAAATTTGCTTAAGTTCCTTGTAGATTCTGGATATTAGCCCATTGTCAGATGGATAGATTGCAAAAATTTTCTCCCATTCTATAGGTTGCCTGTCCACTTTAATGACAGTTTCTTTTGCTGTGCAGAAGCTCCTTAGTTTAATTAGATCCCACTCATCAATTTTGGCTTTTGTTGCCATTGCTTTTGGTGTTTTAGTCATGAAGTCTTTGTCCATGCATGTGTCCTGAATGGTATTGCCTAGGTTTTGTTCTAGGGTTTTTATGGTTTTAGGTCCTACGTTTTAGTCTTTAATCCATCTTGAGTTATTTTTTGTATAAGGTGTCAGGAAGGGGTCCAGTTTCAGTTTTCTGCATATGGCTAGCCAGTTTTCCCAATACCATTTGTTAAATAGAGAGTCCTTTCTGCATTGCTTGTTTTTGTCAGGTTTGTCAAAGATCAGATGGTTGTAGATGTGTGGCATTATTTCTGAGGCCTCTGTTCTGTTCCATTGGTCTGTATATCTGTTTTGGTACCAGTACCATGCTGTTTTGGTTACTGTAGCCTTGTAGTATAGCTTAAAGTCAGTCAGTGTGATGCCTCCAGCTTTGTTCTTTTTGCTCAGGATTGTCTTGGCTATACAGGCTCTTTTTTGGTTCCATGTGAAATTTAAAGTAGTTTTTTCCAATTCTTTGAAGAAAGTCAATGGTAGCTTGATAGGGATAGCATTGAATCTATAAATTACTTTGGGTAGTATGGCCATTTTCCTGATATTGATTCTTCCTATCCATGAGCATGAAATGTTTTTCCATTTGTTTGTGTCCTCTTTTATTTCCTTGAGCAGTGGTTTGTAGTTCTCCCTGAAGAGGTCCTTCACATCCCTTGTAAGTTGTATTCCTAGGTATTTTAATCTCTTTGTAGCAGTTGTGAATGGGAGTTCACTCATGATTTGGCCCTCTGTCTATTATTGGTGTATAGGAATGCTTGTGATTTTTGCACATTGATTTTGTATCCTGAGACTTTGCTGAAGTTGCTTATCAGCTTAAGGAGATTTTTGGCTGAGACAATGGGGTTTCTTAAATGTACAATCATGTCATCTGCAAACAGAGACAACCTGACTTCCTCTCTTCCTATTTGAATACCCTTTATTTCTTTCTCTTTCCTGATTGCCCTGGCCAGAACTTCCAATACTATGTTGAATAGGAGTGATGAGAGAGGGGATCCTTATCTTGTGCTGGTTTTCAAAGGGAATGCTTCCAGCTTTTGCCCATTCAGTATGATATTGGCTGTGGGTTTGTTATAAATAGCTCTTATTATTTTGAAATACATTCAATCAGCACCTAGTTTATTGAGAGTTTTTAGCATGAAGGGCTGTTGAATTTTATTGAAGGCCTTTTCTGCACCTATTGAGACAATCAAGTGGTTTTCGTCGTTGGTTCTGTTTATGTGGTGGATTACATTTATTGATTTTTGTATGTGGAACCAGCCTTGCATCCCAGGGATGAAGCCAACTTGATCGTAGTGGATAAGCTTTTTGATGTGCTGCTGGATTCGGTTTGCCAGTATTTTATTGAGGATTTTCACATCGAAGTTCATCAGGGATATTGTCCTGAAATTTTCTTTTTTTGTTGTGTCTCCGCCAGGTTTTGGTATCAGGATAATGCTGGCCTTATAAAATGAGTTAAAGAGGAGTCCCTCTTTTTCTATTGTTTGAAATAGTTTCGGAAGGAATGGTATCAGCTCCTCTTTTTACCTCTGGTAGAATTCAGCTGTGAGTCTATCTGGTCCTGGGCTTTACTTGGTTGATAGGCTATTAATTACTGCCTTAGTTTCAGAACTTGTTATTGGTCTATTTAGGGATTCGACTTCTTCCTGGTTTAGTCTTGGGAGGGTGTATGTGTCCAGGAATTTATCTATTCTTCTAGATTTTCTAGTTTATTTGTGTAGAGGTGTTGATAGTATTCTCTGATGGTAGTTTGTATTTCTGTGGGATCAGTGATGATATCCCCTTTATCATTTTTTATTGTGTCTATTTGGTTCTTCTCTCTTTTCTTCTTTATTAATCTGGCCAGTGGTCTATCTATTTTGTTGATCTTTTCAAAAAACCAGCTCCTGGATTCATTGATTTTTTTGAAGGATTTTTTGTGTCTCTATCTCCTTCAGTTCTACTCTGATCTTAGTTATTTCTTGCCTTCTGCTAGCTTTTGAATGTGTTTGCTCTTACTTCTCTAGTTCTTTTAATTGTGATGGTAGGGTGTCAATTTTAGATCTTTCCCGCTTTCTCCTGTGGCATTTAGTGCTATAACTTTCTCTCTAAACACTGCTTTAGCTGTGTCTCAGAGATTCTGGTACATTGTGTCTTTATTCTCATTGGTTTCAAAGAACTCATTTCTACCTTAATTTCCTTATTTACCTAGTAGTCATTCAGGAGCAGGTCGTTCAGTTTCCATGTAGTTGGGTTGTTTTGAGTGAATTTCTTAATCCTGAGTTCTAATTTGAGTGCACTGTGGTCTGAGAGACTGTTTGTGATGATTTCCATTCTTTAGCATTTGCTGAGGAGTATTTTACTTTCAATTATGTGGTCAATTTTAGAATAATTGCAGTGTGGTGCTGAGAAGAATGTATATTCTATTGATTTGGGGTAGGGAGTTCTATAGATGTCTATTAGGTCCGCTTGGTCCAGAACTGAGTTCAACTCCTGAGTATCTTCGTTAGTTTTCTGTTTCGTTGATCTATCTAATATTGAAAATGGGGTGTTATAGTCTCCCGCTATTATTGTGTGGGAGTCTAAGTCTCCTTGTAGGTCTCTAAGAACTTGCTTTATGAATCTGGGTGCTCCTCTATTGGGTGCATATATATTTAGGATAGTTAGCTCTTCCTGTTGCATTCATTCCTTTACCATTATGTGATGCCGTTCTTTACCTTTTTTTTGATCTTCATTGGTTTAAAATTTGTTTTATCAGAGACTAGGATTGCAACCCTGCTTTTTTTGCTCTCCATTTGATTGGTAAATATTCCTCCATCCCTTTATTTTGAGCCTATGTGTGTCTTTGCAGGTGATGTGGGTCTCCTGAATACAGCACACCGATGGGTTTTGACTTTTTATCCAATTTGCCAGGTTGTGTCTTTTAATGGGGGTATTTAGCCCATTTACATTTAAGGTTAATATTGTTATATGTGAATTTGATCCTGTCATTGTGATGCTAGCTGGTTATTTTGCCCATTAATTGATACAGTTTCTTCATAGGGTCGATGGTCTTTACAATTTGG
>NW_012110097.1:552586-555319 GCF_000951045.1 Mandrillus leucophaeus
TTCTTTACCTTTTTTTTGATCTTCATTGGTTTAAAATTTGTTTTATCAGAGACTAGGATTGCAACCCTGCTTTTTTTGCTCTCCATTTGATTGGTAAATATTCCTCCATCCCTTTATTTTGAGCCTATGTGTGTCTTTGCAGGTGATGTGGGTCTCCTGAATACAGCACACCGATGGGTTTTGACTTTTTATCCAATTTGCCAGGTTGTGTCTTTTAATGGGGGTATTTAGCCCATTTACATTTAAGGTTAATATTGTTATATGTGAATTTGATCCTGTCATTGTGATGCTAGCTGGTTATTTTGCCCATTAATTGATACAGTTTCTTCATAGGGTCGATGGTCTTTACAATTTGGTATGTGTTTGCAGTGGCTGGTACCAGTTTTTCCTTTCCATATTTAGTGCTTCCTTCAGGAGCTTTTGTAAGGTAGGCCTGGTGGTGACAAAATCTCTCCGCATTAGCTTGTCTGTAAAGGATTTTATTTCTCCTTCACTTATGAAACTTAGTTTGGCTGGGTATGAAATTCTGGGTTTGAAATTCTTGTATTTAAGAATGTTGAATATTGGCCCCCACTCTCTTCTGGCTTGTAGGGTTTCTGCCGAGAGATCCGCCATTAGTCTGGTGGGCCTCTCTTTGTGGGTAACCCAACCTTTCTCTCTGGCTGCCATTAACATTTTTTCCTTAATTTCAACCTTGGTGAATCTGACAATTATGTGTCTTGGGGTTGCTCTTCTCGAGGAGTATCTTTGTGGTGTTCTCTGTATTTCCTGAATTTGAAAGTTGGCCTGTCTTGCTAGGTTGGGTAAGTTCTCCTGGATAATATCCTGGAGTGTTTTCCAACATGGTTCCATTCTCCCCGTCACTTTCAGGTACACCAGGCAAACGTAGATTTGGTCTTTTCACATAGTCCCATATTTCTTGGAGGCTTTATTCATTCCTTTTCATTCTTTTTTCTCAATCTTGTTTCATGATTTATTTCATTAAGTTGATCTTCAATCTCTGATATCCTTTCTTCCACTTGGTCGATTCAGCTATTGATACTTGTGTATGTTTCATGAAGTTCTCGTGCTGTATTTTTCAGCTCCATCAGGTCATTTATGTTCTTCTCTAGACTGGCTATTCTAGTTAGCAATTTGTCTAATCTTTTTTCAAGGTTCTTAGCTTCCTTGCATTGGGTTAGAACATACTCCTTTAGCTTGGAGAAGTTCGTTATTACCCACCTTCTGAAGTCTACTTCTGTCAGTTCATCAAACTCATTCTCTCTATTTTTTTGTTCTCTTGCTGGCGAGGAGTTGTGTTCCTCTGGAGGAGAAGCAGCATTCTGTTTTTTGGAATTTTCAGCCTTTTTGCACTGGTTTTTCCTCATCTTCATGGATTTATCTACCTTTGGTCTTTGATGTTGGTGACCTTTGAATGGGGTTTCTGTGTGGATGTCCTTTTTGTTGATGTTGATGCTTTCTGTTTGTTCGTTTTCCTTCTAAGAGTCCAGCCCCTTTGCTGCAGGTCTGCTGGAGTTTGCTGGAGGTCCACTCCAGACCCTGTTTTTTCGGGTATCACCAGCAGAGACTGTAGAACAGCAAAGATTGCTGCCTGTTCCTTCTTCTTATGAAGCTTCCTATGAAGTTTCTCCCTGAAGCTTCATCCCAGAGGGGTACCTGTGAGATGCCAGCTGGAGCTCTCCTGTATGAGGTGTCTGTCAACCCCTGCTGGGAGGTATCTCCCAGTCAGGAGGCACAGAGACCAGGGACCCACTTGAGGAGGCAGTCTGTCCCATAGCACAGCTCGAGCACTGTGCTGGGAGATCTGTGGCTCTCTTCAGAGCCAGCAGGCAGGAACGTTTAAGTCTGCTGAAGCTGCACCCATGGTCACCCCTTCCCCAGGTGCTCTGTCCCAGGGAGACGGGAGATTTATGTGTAAGCCCCTGACTGGGGCTGCTGCCTTTCTTTTAGAGATGATCTGACCAGAGTGGAGGGAGTCTAGAGAGGCAGTCTGGCTACAGTGGCTTTGTCAAACTGAGGTGGGCTCCGCCCAGTTCGAACTTCCTGGAGGCTTTGTTTACACTGTAAGGGGAAAACCACCTACTCAAGCCTCAGTAATGGCAGATGCTCCACTCCCCACCAAGCTCAAGCTTCCCAGGTCAACTTCAGACTGCTGTGCTGGCAGTGAGAATTTCAAGCCAGTGGATCTTAGCTTGCTGGGCTCCTTGGGGGTGGGATCCGCCTAGCTAGACCACTTGGCTCCCTGGCTTTAGTCCCCTTTCCAGGGGAGTAAATGGTTCTGTCTCGCTGGTGTTCCAGGTGCCACTGAAGTATGAAAAAAAAAAACAAAACAACAACTCCTGCAGCTAGCTTGGTGTCTGCCCAAATGGCCACCCAGTTTTGTGCTTAAATCCCAGGGCCATGGTGATGTAGGCACCCGAGGGAATCTCCTGGTCGGTGGGTTGCAAAGACCATGGGAAAAGCGTAGTATCTGGACTAGAGTGCACCGTTTCTCACGGCGCAGTCTCTCACAGCTTCCCTTGGCTGGGGAGGGAGTTCCCTGACCCCTTGTGCTTCTTGGGTGAGGCGACTCCCCACCCTGCTTCAGCTCTCCCTCCGTGGGCTACACCCACTGTCTAACTAGTCCCAAGGAGATGAGCCAGGTACTTAAGTTGGAAATGCAGAAATCACCCGCCTTCTGCATTGATCTTGCTGGGAGCTACATACCCGAGCTGTTCCTATTCAGCCATCTTG
>NW_012110097.1:555824-573459 GCF_000951045.1 Mandrillus leucophaeus
CTTGTTTCTTTTAGGGATCATTCTTTTGGTGTTGTATCTGAGAAATATTTGCCTATTCCAAGATCATAAGTTTTTTTTTTCAAATGTTCTCCTTTAAAAATTTTATATTTTTAGTTCTTACATTTAGGCTTCTGATTCATTTCAGGTTAATTTTTGTGCATGATATATGTCAAGAGCCCAAATTTATCTTTTTACATGTGGATATTGAATCATGTCGGCACCATGTCTTCTAAAGACTGTTCTTTCTCCATTGAATTTTCTTGGCACCCTCGTCAAAGATCATTTGACCATAAATATAAGTGTTCATTTCTGGACTTTCAGTTCTGTGCCATTGAACTGTATGTTCATCCTTATGCCAATACCATATTGATTATAAGCCTGTATATTAAGTTGTATATTAAGTTTGTATATTAAGTTTCTATTATATTAAGTTTTGAAGTTTTAAAAATACATTGTTTAGTTTCTAGTGCTTTTTTAGGTGTATTTTTCAGTCTTCTCTCTCCACCTAGCCTGAAAGCAGACTTAAGACCCAGCTCGGTCATTTCATATCACCAGACTTCGGGCAAGTTGGCTAAGGTTTTGTTTTTTGTTTTTTGTTTTTTTTTAAACTTCTTTTTCCTCATCTATAAAATAGAAATAGAACTCCATACCCCTCCATTGTCACAGGATTATTGTGAGGATCAAATGAAATAACAGACGTGGAAACATCTAAACTACTTTTCTGTAAATGCAAAGGACATTTATTAGGCTGTGCCTGTTGCAAGTAAATGTGCATAACTGCTTTCCTTAAGGTCCTTAATTTATTCAGGACTATAACTTATGTTTACAGTGTGCTTGGTAAACCTTGCAAGCCTAAAATTAATCCTCAACAAGTCCAGTGTGTTCATTTATGTCTTTTTCAGAATCAAAGTAGAAGAGTGGTTTTTCTTTAATCTTCTCCATTATCTCAAGATAAGTAGCTCCCCTAGAATTCAGTTGCCCTCTTACTTTGAGTGTTGGCTTGTTCATATCAGAACTTGCCTTCTCTTTGCCAAGCTAGACTTGGTCAAGAGTGTGGACTGAAAGCTTGAGTGTAGTAGGCCGAGGAGTCTTTTTTAAAAAAGTATCAAGATGTTAAGATCCAGTTGGTGAAAGCCCCAGTGTGCCCTGGTAATGCAGGAGTTGAGTGTGGGAATCCTAACTTCTGCTCCTCCTTAGTGGATGCAGTTCCAAATGTCATAGAAAGAAACCTCCTAATAGTACCAGATCATTCTCCAAATGAAAATGTCATAGGGAAGGAATCTTTACTTGATGGAAAGAATGCTTTCTTCCTAAATGGCAGTCTGTGGGGCCTTCTGAATCTTGCTCCATCCAGCATTCCCGTTCTGCGTTCAGACCAATGGGCAGGCATGTCAGCTGCTTCATCTAGCAGAATTAACTCTATCATGGTAGGACTTGAACTAAACTGAACTGAAGAAACTTCCCTCAGCCGACCGTTCCTGGTACCTACGGACTCAATTACCCAGCATTATACGCTTATGCTACAAATGATCTTCAGCATAAGGGCCATTAGTCCATAAAAATTCTCAAAATGAGAAGATATTTTATTTTATATAAAATATATTTCCTTGTGGACTTATTAATTGCATTACTGATTTCTAATGATTTCCTTTGTTATTTTATTTAAAGAATTAATATTTTTTTTGAAATGGAGTTTCCCTCTTGTTGCCCAGGCTGGAGTGCAGTGGTGCAATTCCAGCTCGCTGCAACCTCTGCCTCCCGGGTTCAAGCGATTCTCCTTCCTTAGCCTCCTGAGTAGCTGGAATTACAGGCACGTACCACCACGCCCAGCTAATTTTTGTATGTTTAGTAGCGACGGGGTTTCACCATGTTGGCCAGGCTGGTCTCGAACTCCTGATCTCAGGTGATCCACCCACCTTGGCCTCCCAAAGTGCTGGGATTACAGGCGTGAGCCACTGCACCTGGCCAGCTCCTTTGGTATTTTAGTTTGCTGTATATTTGCTTAACTCATATGGTAGCTCACGTATTAACACATGTAATACATATGCTTAATCCAGTGTGTTTGATGTTGAAGAGTGTGCCATTTTCTTGCTTTGCTGACTGAAGAGAGTATGTGGTACTTTTCTGTTGAAGAGGTCAGAGAACCATGCATCTTCTCTATTCTCCACCCTCCTGTTGAGCCCAGAGTGGAGGCTGCCAGCATGGCCAAGCCCCACCGGCGGCAGAGCTGGCCTGGGCTCTGCTCACCCTGCTCCCTGTTCTCTGGCTCTGCTGTATGTTTCTGGGGGCTTTGGGGAAATGTCTCCTGTCCGGTTTGTATAAGGGCTGGCTCTTCTCAGCACAGAAACCAAGGCTTTGAATCTCATCTCTGGCAAACTGTTAGGTCTTCAACCCCCTATCCCTTAATAGACACTTCATTCATTAAGCTCACTTTGAACCATCACCTCCAATAAAGGAAGAAGTCCCCTCCAACAAATGGTTGGTCTTGCCTCCTCAAGACAGGCAGCGAGGCTGCCTGAGACCTGTGGCAGCTTCGTGTGTTTGTATCATTGAGGCAGCACCATCCCTGTTTGCTATTTTAATTTAGCATCCTTTGAAACAGCGTCTATTTCTTGGCCACGCTCTTGCTTCACCTTTCTCTGATAAGGATGCTGGTCACTTGGTCTATTCTAGTTATTGTTATGTAATGGGGTCTTTGTGTATACTTAGGATTTTCATTTCATTCATATAGTGCAAGTGTCTTTTTAGCTTGGCGTAAGTCTTCATCTGCCTTTGCGAAGGCTGACAGATCTTCTCATTCAACATAAGCAGCCCTAGATGTAAATGCCTCTGTGGCAGTCATTTTTCTTTGTCCAGGCCAATCCATGACAACTGAACTATTTGCCAAGTAAGTGTATAGATCAATATCGAATGTGGTCAGCTCTCAATAATCCACAGTAAGTAACAGAAAATATGAATAAATTAATTCACTCTGCTGGCTGAGTGCCACTGAGACGTCATCCTCACGTTCCCTAGTGGAACCCACGCTCTGCTCGCCTCGGTGGCAGAGTATGGCTTGGCTCTCCTTTCTCCTACTACAGGCTGTGGGGACTCTGGCCCTTCAGTCCCCTGCGCCCCTTGAAGAATGTCAGCTTATCATTGCAGATAATCACAAGTCTGCTGACCTTCATGTGCCAGGGGTCATTCAGCCACACAGAAAAGGTGTAGAATATAGTTTCATAAGTGTTGTAAATTTCATCCAGAAAGTACAGGTTCTCATTCATATTCATGCATGCCTGTTTGCTTTCCTTTTGAGTAAGTCCCATGTTATTGAGAAAAGAGGAAGGGAAATAATATTATTGCTATTAGCCGACTGTGGTGTTACTGATGGGGGAAAATTGAAACTTGTAAAATTATGTGGGGAATACTTAATATTTCCACTTTCCCCCTTTAATCCAGATGATTGAAAGTTGACAGCAAACCAGTTTTAACATAATACACCTCCTTTTGCACTGTAAGGATTGAGCAGATCCTGAATAACCAGAGATTGAAAGCCTTGGTCTTAGTTCTTCAAACTGTCATCCAGCTAAGGTGAAGGCATAGAAGGCTGCATTATTTGCAAAAGTCCTAAAGATGATTAATATGATTGCTGTAATATATGGCAGAATAAGGATTGAATATATTTTGATATGCTACAAATCAAATACATATTCCATGGAAATCAGATTTAACTAGTGTGCACAGGAGAGCCTACAGTTAAATTAAAAGAAGAAAAAGAGGAAGACAATAACAACTTAATAAGCTCCAGGAATGGGAGAGTACGTTTGTGTGGAGAAGCCAAGGAGGCTGCACGGGAGGGGAACTCGCATGGACCTGTGTGTGATGTGGTTGCTGGGGCTGTTAACCTAGTGTAGGTTTCTCCTGTGGAAACACAGTGGCCAGTTCTTGGCAAGTGGTGATTCTACTCCGCTAGTTACATGGCATTGAAAGTATTTTGCATGGTTTATTTTAAGCAGGATATTGGCAATTTAGAAACACTGGAGTAGGGTGTCTAGGATATGAAGAGTCTGAAGAACATTTCTGAAATGGAATAATGAGAGAGACTAGGGATGTCTGGTTGGAGAGAACAAGCCTCCAAAGTGTCTGAGAATGATCATCAAATATGTGAATGTTTATCTCATACACAAGTGGCTTTGTTTATTTTATGTTGCTCAAAGGGGAATAATTAGAAACAGTGGGTTGAGGTTGTGAGAAGGCAGTTTGGTTTAGATCAGTATTTCTCTCACATTAGGGATGCAAGTATATATTTTTTTCATTTTAAAAAACTTGTTATTTTGAAATAGTTTTAGACATACCGAAAGGTTGCAAAAACATGGTATAGAGAGTTCATATACATCCTTCACTTAAGCTTGTTAATGATCTTGGTATAGTTAGCAAGCCATGAAATTAAAGTTGGTGTGGTACTGTTAACTATAGACCTTATTCCAATTTTACCAGTTTTTCCACTAATATCCTTTTTCTGTTGCAAGATCTAACCTAGGATCCCACATTACATTTAGTTGTTGTGTTTCCTTCCTCTCTTCCAATCTGAGACACTTTGGCCATCTTTTAGGACCTCGACACTTAGTGATTATTGGTTAGGTATTTTGTTGTCCCACATTTTCTTATGATTAGAGTCAGGGTGTGCGGTTTTGGCATGAGTACTGCAGAAGTGATGTTGTGCCATCTTGTACATTGTGTGGAGGAGGTTCATGGTTTTGTGTCGCATTACTGCTGTTGTTCACCTTGTCACTTGATTACGATGGTTTTATCCATTGTAAAGTTACTATTTTTCTCTTTATAATTAATACGAATCTTGGGGAAGATAGTTTGAGGCTGTGCAAACATCAATTTCTCCTTAAACTTTTGCCTCCTGATTTTAGCATCTATTATTAGATCTTGCCCACAATAATTTTTACTGTGATATTTACTTAATGCATGTCCCTCTTTCCTTTTCCATTTATTAATTAGAATTCAACTATAAGGAAGTCCTATCCCTTCTCACCTATTTATTTCCTCAATTATTTTTGATATGGGTAGACTAATAGGCATTTACATTCTTCTGTGGATTATCCAGTGCTGTTTTTATTTATTTTATTGCTTAAATCATCCCAGCTTTGGCCAATAGGAAGTCCTTCCTTTGACATGCCCTCATTTTACAAGAACTTTCTAAGTTTTTGGCCCATAAAGTGTTTCAGGCTCATCTTCTATTTTCCCTGCTGCTTCCCTGAATCAGCTGCTTCCCATGGAGCCCAGATTCCTTTTATGGGAAAATGGTATTTAGAAACCAATTTCTAGGTGCTAAGTATAATCTTGCTACTAGGATGCCATTGTCCTTAGTGGACACGGCTAGGATATATATACATATGTGTGTGTTTGTGTGTATGTGTATATCACCCCGCCACACAGTAACCCACACATACATATCTTTATATATTTCTATATCTCTGTCTGGATATGTATTAAAAATTCTAATCCAACACCACTGGGTTCATTGTAGCCTCTCCCTTTTCTGTATTTGTAGCTTATTTCTTCAACAGTGAGAAACTTAGCTCTTATTATTTACGATGTATTTACTTACTTATCCAGTGCCAATAAAGTAATTTCAAAATTGCTAACCCTGTAATAAACACATTTACTAGCTATAGAGTACAGCATTTCTATACAGTGCTTTTTGTCTTTATTTAGCCTTTGATTTTCCAGTCAAAATAGTTTGTTTTTTTTTGTTTGTTTGTTTGTTTTTTGAGACGGAGCCTCGCTCTGTTGCCCAGGTTGGAGTGCAGTGGCGTGATCTCGGCTCACTGCAGCCTTGACCTCCCAGGTTCAAGCAGTTCTTCTGCCTCAGCCTCCCGAGTAGCTGGGACTACAGGCGCCTGCCACCACACCTGGCTAATATTTTTGTTGTGTATTTTTAGTAGAGATAGGGTTTTACCATATTGGCCAGGCTAGTCTCAAACTCCTGACCTTGTGATCTGCTCGCCTTGGCCTGCCAAAGTGCTGGGATTACAGGCATGAGCTACCACACCTGGCCCAAAATAATATTTTTTAAAGTTATTTGGGGTAGTTGTTTTCAGTGTGGCTATGTTACTTATTTGTAATGTAGTTAGGTTCATTATTTTTGTATTCCACTTGGGTTCCCCTCCCTCGATGTCCTGGTTTACTTAGATTTTTCCCTTCCTTTTTGGCATGTGAAATGTTACTCTGGTGCTTCAATGCAGAGCTATATGCTCCTCTTCATTTCTGTTCCCATGCCACCCTTTTCCCCAAACCTTTTGTACCCACTGTCTATAGGAAAGCAGTCTCTTTCATTTCTCAAATATCCTTCCTGTATTTCTTTTGCAGAAATGAGCAGATAGTGTCTATTTTCTTATAACCTCTTCTTTCTTACACAAAGGATGGCATATTATAGATACTCTTTTGCACTTTGTGTTTTTCACTTAACAATGTTTTCTGGAAATCACTGTAGACCAGTTCATGGAAATCTTCCTCTTCCTTTTTTCAGTTGCATAGTACTTCATTGCTTAGAAGTACCATAGTTTATCTAACCACTCTCCGGTGTAGGGTCATTTAGGTTGTTTCCAATATATTGCACTATTGAGGAACTCTGTGCAAATGTGCTTTTTCCCCACATTGTTGGAGGTGTATGTTTACAGTAGATTCTAGAGTTGTAATTGCTGGGTTAAAAACTGTACATATAGCTTTGTTAGGTATTGCCAAATTTCCCTGCATTAATTTGCATTCTCACCAGCAAAGTGGGAGGTGCCTGTTTTCCTGCAGCCTCACCAACAAGGGCTATATCACATTCTACAATTTTTGCCCTTCTGATGATACATGATATCTTGATGTTATCTTAATTTGTATTTCTTTAAATAAGAGTGCGTTTGAACACTTTTTTCATGTTTGAGGACCATTTTAATAGCTTTTGTAAATTGTTTATGTCTTTTCTCCATTTATCTTTCAGGTTTTTGGTCCTTTGTCAGTCAGCTTTTGTAATAGTTTCTTATATTCAGGTTATTCACCCTTTTTCTGTGATATATGTTGCAAACATTTTTCTTCCTTTTTTATCAGTTATCTCTTGATGTCGTTTAGGATTTTTTTGTTTGTTTGGCCCTACAGAAGTTTTTATTTTCATATAGTAAAACTTATCAATCTTGATTTTCTTGCCTCTGTATTTTGAATCATATTTATTGCCTCTGTATTTGAATCAGTTAGAAAATCTTTCCCTACACCAAGATTAGAGAATTCACTCATATTTTCTCCTAGGAATTGGATAGTTCTTTATAATTAGACCTTTTGCATTCAGGTCCCTGATGCATCTGGTTTGGTTTTGTATGTGGTTGTATTAGTCTGTTTTCATGCTGCTGATAAAGACATACTGGAGACTGGGTAATTTATTTAAAAAAAAAAAGAAAAAAAGACGTTTAATGGACTCAAAGTTCCATGTGCCTGGGGAGGCCTCACAATCATTGCAGGTGAAAGACACATCTCACATGGCAGCAGACATGAGAGAGAATGAGAACCAAGCTAAAGGGGAGCCCCTTATAAAAACATCAGATCTTGTGAGACTTATTCACTAACACGAGGACAGTATGGGGGAACCGCCCCCATGATTCAATTATCCCCTACTGGGTCCCTCCCACAACACGTGGGAATTATAGGAGCTACAATTCAAGATGAGATTTGGGTAGGGACACAGCCAAACCATGTCATGGTGTGAGGTGCAGATCTAAATTTCTTTTCTCCAAATGTTTCCAAGTTGTCCCAGCACCGTATATTAAAAAGTGCATCCTGCTGGGCACAGTGGCTCATGCCTATAATCCCAGCAATTTGGGAGGCCGAGATGGGAGGATTACTTGAGGCCAGGAGTGTGAGACCAGCCTGGTCAACATAGTGATACCTTATCCCTTAAAAAAAAAAAAATGAAAATTATATATGTAAATATGAAAAGTCCATCCTTATCACAGTGATTTGAAGCCAAACTTTCATATATATTTTGATTTCTATCTGGACTTTTAATGCTACCACACTGGTCTGTTTGTCTCCTTGTGTGCCACCGTGTTTAATTATGGAGTCTCTATGGTTTGTTTTCATGTCCAGGAGTTGTTTCATTTTTTTCTTCAGGGTTTTCCTAGCTCTTCTTGCTTATTCGTTTTTCATTGTGACCATTAGTATCAACTAATGTAACTCTGTAAAATAGTTTACTGGGATTTTTACTGGGATTATATTGAATTTACAAATTAATTTAGGGAGAACTGTCATCTTTATAATGCTGGGTTATCCTATCCAAGAATTGGGGATGTCTTTTCTCTTGTTCATATCTACTTTAGTGTCTTTCAAGAATGTCTTACATTCTTCTTGTATAGATTTTGTGAAATTCTTGTTAAATTTGTTCCTATTTAATCCTTGTTGCAATTATTTTAAATTTTTCTCTGATTATTATTTTGTATTTGAAAGCTATTGATTTTTGTATGTTAATTCTGTATTAGTGAATTCTTTTATTGTTTGAGTTAGTTTTATCATTGATTCTCTGGGGATTTCCAGATATGTATGGTTATCAACTGCAAATAGAAGTGGTTTTACTACTTTACCCCTTTTTATAATGCTGATTGATTTCTCACGTCTCAGTATATTGGGTAATACCTCTCATACAATGTTGAACAGAAACAGAGACAGTGAGCATCTTTGCCCTGTTCCTGATAGTAGTAGAAATGCTATTAGTTTTTCCTCATTTAGTAATGAATTAAGGAATGTGTATTTTATTAATTTAACAGTATAACCCTCAATTCCTGCGTTCTTTAACTTTTATCATAAATAAGTTTTAAATTTTGTTAAAGGATTTTTCAGAATCTATGGAGGTCATCACACTATTTCCTTATGTTTATTAATATAGTACATTATATTAAGAGTTTTCTAATATTTTGAATATCTAAGACCTCATTCATATTTTTACATCGATATTGAGCAATTGATTGGCGCATAATTGTATTTTCTTGTTCTTTCTGTCTGGTTTATCAGTGTTACATTTGCTTCATTAAAGGAGACAGTGTGCTAGAATCTTCTTCATAGAGCATTGGCATTACCTGGCCTTTGAAGGTTTGGGAGAATTCCCCTGGGAAACCATGTGGTCCTGGGGCTTCTTGTGGGTAGTCACTTAATAACTCTTTCTGTTTCTTCTGGGAAATCATCAGTTTAAACTTTCTAACTCTAATGGGATCAGTTTTGGTAATCAGAGTATCCTTAGGAAGTTATCAGTTACATCTACATTTTTCAAATTCACTTGCATAGAGGTCTGTGAAATAGTCCCTTAAGATTTTTAGAATTTCTTGTTTCATTGGTTATTTCCCCTGGGTCCTTTCTTATTTTCTACTTTTGTATTCACTCCTCCTTTTTCTTGAGTAACTTAACTAGTGGTTTGTCTACTTTTTTTCCCTCTAAAAACCAGGATTTATATTTGTACATTAGATCTACTGTTTTTCTGTTCTCCACCTCATTAATTTTATCTTATCTATTCTTTTTTTCTCATTAATTTTAGCTTTTTCCTTCATGTTTTCTTTGTGTATTATTTTGGTTTGCTTTCTTGTTCTTTTCCTAGTTTTTATGAGCTGGGAATTACTATTGTTATTATTTGTTTGTTGAGACAGTCTCGCTCTGTTACCCAGGGTAGAGTGCAGTGGCATGATCTCAGCTCCCTTCAGCCTCAGCCTTCTGGGCTCAATCTTCCCGCCTCAGCCTCCTGAGTAGTTGGGACTACACGTGCACCACCATGCCTGGCTAATTTTTATATTTTTTGGTAGAGACAGGGTTTCACCATGTTGCCCAGGTTGGTCTCAAACTCCTGGCCTCAAGCGATCTGCCTGCCTTAGCCTCCCAAAGTGCTGGAATTACAGGCGTGAGCCACCGTGCCTGGCTGGGAATTATTAACTTTCATTCTTTCATTTTTATTGATAAAAGTGTCAGTGCAATGAATTTTTCTCTGATTACTGTTTTAAATGTATTTCATGGATTCTGATATGTAGTGTTTTCATTGTAATTATTTTTAAAAAATTCTTTCCTCTCAGTTGGTGACCTAAGAAATAATAAGACTCTTAAATTTCCAGGTGGAAGTGCCTTTCCATGTTTTTGTTTTTGTTAATTATTGATAGTCTATTGCATTATAATCAGAAGGTACTGGTTACATTTCTACCCTATGGAAATCATGGTTTTTTCCTTTAATACCATCAGTGGTGACTGTGCTGTGGGTTCTTGAGAGGAATGTGTGTACTCTGTTATCAGGGTACAGAGTTCAATATATATGTCCATAAGGTCAACCTTTGTTGATTATGTTGTTTAGATCTATCTCCTGACTTGTTTTCTGTATACTTGCTCTGCCTTGTACCGAGAATGGTGTATGAAACCTCCTATTATTAGTATGTTTCTAACAGTGTTTGTTCACATCTCCTGTAGTCTTTGTTTGATAAAGGTTTTGGTTATATTATGCGGCTCATAGTGTTCATGAGCATTCTGTCTTCACTGTGAACTGTGGCTTTTAGCGTTAAAAAAAAAGTCCTTGGTTGTATTCACACTTTGGAGCTTGTGTTCTATGTGATCTGCTCCTGCTCTCTTTTTGTTTTTATTTCTCTAGTATACCTTGGTCCGTCCTTTTTATTTGTAGCCTTTCAGAATCACTTGATTTTAAGTGCGTCCCTTGTATACAGTGTATAGTTGGGTCTTGTTCTTTTAAAATTTTGGATGTAGAAGGATTTGTATTTTCTAGTGATTATTTGTGTTTAAACCTATTTAATATCCTTAGGTTCCCTGTTTTATTATTTAACCCTTCATTGTCCAATTCTCAGTTTTTTTCAGCATCAGTTAATACTCACCTATTGCTTATACAATAATGAACTATACAATAATGAGAACTCTTCTCTCTTCCTTTTCCTTCATCTCCCATTTTTAATGCATCATTTCTAGTCATAAGGTTTCTATATTGTATAAATGCATTAAGTGAAAAAAGTTCATTAAGAATATATTAAATAATAATAGCACAGATAATAAACACATTTTGCAAAAGTCATAAAGGTGATTTGCAAGTGACTGAAGAAGTTGGGGAGATGCCAGTGTACTATGCAGTGTGTTCTGAAATCGGGGCTGTCCAGCAGCGGGGCCTCTTGGGCTGGCTGCCAGGGCTCCTGGCGTGGATTGCTGGCCCTGGGCCAGGGTGGCCTCCATGACTGTTTACAGAGGTCCTCCTGCCTCTGAAACTCTGTGTCAGTTACAACATTGTTACTCTACACATACAGAAACTCTTGGGACTTTCAAACTGAGTACTTTTTTTCTTTAGCATTAGAGGATTCCTTTTGTAATTATTTTCTTTAGTTCACATAGTAGTAAAAACCAAATGCTAACTTTCCCAAAGGTTATCAGTTATGGACTGTGTGTGCAACCTTTGAAATAAATAAAATTAATTTGCTCTTCAGTGCCAGTGAGACAGAGAAGTAGTCACATGTGACTTATTCATATTGTATTAAGAAAGTATGTAATTTGGTACTAAGCAAAAGCATATAACTAGTTTCTTGAATAAAATTTATGGGTTTTGCACATTTTCAATATCAATAAACCAGTCACCGTAGTTTATTACAAGAGTTTCAGCCAAAATTATTTGAAGTGACTATTTTATATGTATAAAGCTAAGTAAATATCAGGCAATGCAAGAAATAATGAGGTTAAATGTAATTGATGATTGTTATTCTGAAAAGATAAAGTTTAAAGTCATCTCCTCAAATGCCCTATAACGTTTTCCAGCTCCACAGGGTTCTGTATTTGCAGCTGAAGTTTTCTGAAAGCAAATTCAATTAGAGTGTTATGTGCTTTATGAGACCATCTAAAGTGAAATTTTGTTTGTTTCAGAAACGGGCATGCAGGAGATTAGAAGCCAGTGGGCACGAGCGTGGCTGCCACCCGGTGAACGCCTGTGTCCTGGCATCGTGGGGCCCAGAGGACCGGGAGCCTCCATCAAGAGGCTGCCCCCCAGCACCGAGGCCAGAGAGTAGCCAGGGGAGGCTAAGTACAGGGGTATGTTCCTGTTCCCACCAAACTAGTTGTGAGCATGTTGAAATATTTTAATAGAAAGTGTAAATAATCATTGTTCTGATATATCTGCAACTGTGATTTGTTAAATAGATTTCTCAGAATGGTGGAAGGAGCTCAGCCCAGCCTTGCCCAAGATGTATTGCAGGGGAATCTGTAAGTGCATTAACCTTCTTGCTGTGACATAAAAGATAGACTTCTTCTTAAATATTAGATCCATAAAACAAAGTTAATAAAAACTGCAATTACGTTTCTGAAGAATGAGGAACATAAATAAAAAGGTGAAAATTGATTTAAGCTTTTCTTAGCATTCTATCGGTATACAAACTAATTTGTGTCCAGCTTCAGATTGGAAATAGAAATTGCAAATACATTTAAAATTCCTTCTAAAAAACAGGGTTTAGGGAAGGGACAAGGCCATTGGATTTGGTTAAAATAGAGAATCATTTAAGGACATCTTGGAGAAAAGATCTTTCTCATTTAATTTTCCAAATAGGAATCACCATTGCTTTTTTCTTTTCCCTGTTTATGCTTTTCTTGCATGTTTCTGTCATAAACTTCACATAAATCACAGATTTCAGAAGGGAACACAGTGTTCACATCATTAATTCAAAGTAAAGGGAGGTCAGAAACTGCCAGAGTCAGATTCTCAGTCTCTTCTATTGGGCAGAATATCATAAAGTATATATTAGCATAATAATACCTTTGTTATTAATTTTGAACTTACTCCAAGAACAAGTTAATATGTCTTTGATAACCTCTATAATTCTTGGGTTTCTTTAATTTTAAATTTGAAATCTTAATATTGCAATAAAATAGAATTATATTTAAATTCCACCTAGAAACCAGGAATTTGTGTGTGTGTGTATGTGTATTTCTGAGATTGCCCCCTAAAGATCTTTAGAGAAATGTATTGCTGTTTTTGATAAGCAAAAGATTGAGTCAATAAATTATGGAGATCCTCAATTGACATACTGTAAGCTACTGTGTTTTACAATGATAAGCACTGATTTTGTTTCAAACAAAGACCTAAAACCATGACACCCATCACCATGTCTGATGACAGGGTGAACCTCTAATTGTCTGAATTCCTTAGACAAATATGAAAACAAAGTTTAGTATGAAACTCATTCCATGAAGGTATACTTTGCTACTTTTTGTACTCTCTTTAGAAAAATTTTCATAGGTTATGTTGCATTCTATGGTGTAATTCTGAACAATGGTGAAATTAAAGATCCGGCAACTTGAATTTAGCATGTTTAGGTTGATTCACATAGCTGTTAAATATACCCTAGAATACAAATGAATAATGCTTGCTTTGAGAATCATGCCTCCATTGGGGTTGAATTCCTTGTTTGCCAATGACTGACTGATGCCTTCTTTGTCCCCCCAACCCCATTTCCATGGAATGTATCTTTCACATCCCCCCCGTCTGTTGGAAGCAAACACTTGGAATGTAGCACAGATTCTTAATGCTTTGGGAGCTTGTGTTCTGGCATGAGTGGCTTAAAGAAAAAAAAATTTAGTTCCAGCAACTGATTGGATCATTTTGGCTAATATTCTGTTTGAACAACAGTACCTATTTGATTAGGGTTTTTCCTTTCTTTATAATTCCCCAAGCTTGCCTCTGTTATGTTTCGTAGGAAATGAATCTATGAGCAGAAAACCTTCATTGATATGTAAATATCATTTTTTTTTGGTTAATACTCAATATTCTTTTCATCTAAATTTCAGAAACTGACTTTAAAAAATCAGTTTCCTTTTATTTGTAGTTATTCTCAATAAAATTTCACCCAGGCTTGGGCGTTTTAATATTTACACCCACTATTTCTGAAAGTCTAATGTAAATAAAGATTGAAATGTGAATTTGAAAAGTCACACCTCTTGATATTTGAACAGACTATAGCTGCATATATCTTCTTCTTCTAATAATATGGCTAGTTTCTCTCCTAAGCTTTTAAAATAATAAGACACTATTTTTGTATTATAAAACATCAAAAGGTTCAGTGTTAAATAAAAAGCAAATAGTATTTTTAGCAATGAAAGATCCCTGGGAGTTGTGCTTAACAATAAATCACCAATGGGGCAAAATTCCAAATTTCAGAAGACTTTATTAAACTTGCAGTTCCATTCACAAATGCCTGCTTCCACATGGACCTGCCCACTCTCCTGTGATGCCCGTAGGCGGTTCAGAATGGTTCTCTTGGTCAGAGAGAAGCCAAGGTGATGTCAGGGGTAGTTTGTGTGAAATTCCTAATGGGAAGCTTACATGTGATTCTGAGTTAATTTGGTGGCTTTTCTCCAGTAAGCTCCTTTGCATCCTGAATTCTCTAGTGTATTTTTGACCTTAGTAGGATGTCAGCTGATCTGATCTGTTCTGCTCTGAATTCTCAGTATAGCCGTCTGAGCTTGGTGGTCCTTCTGTTCCTAAGCTTTTCCTTATGTTTATGATTGAGTTGTTTCTCACACATACAAGGTTTTGACATTTCCCATATGCAAGAGTTTCCTCGGCAGACCTCTTCAACCTCATTTTCCAAGTTTGCATTTCGGTCTATTTCTGTTGACCCATTCTGGCGCATCGTAACCATTGTTACGATGGTTCAGGAGTGGCTGAGGTGGTTTCTTATAGTAATTACCGTTAGGGTTCACCTCCTGCTGTACGTTATTATTTAGGAGCATCGCCTCGTAGCCCTGTATCACCCTGCTCTTGTTATCAATGATCAAAATGAATGTAGTGAGACCTGATCTTGCTGCATCCAGGACGTCTGCTCCTGCCCAGGGTCAGGCTGCTTGCTCTCGCTGTTGTGCACTGTCTGGGGCTGCAAGTCCTGTAGAGGATGATTGCCATCACTAGGAGGCTTCCTTTCCTGCCACCACTGGCTCCCACGCTGGACAGTCACCTGGGCAGCAGGCTTCCTTTCCCGGATCTGCACGGCTGGCTTGTACCCAGGCCACACAGTAACCAAGTGTAAAATGGAAATGAAGCTGCTCCTTGCAAATTCAAAGAAATTAAGTGAAAACTTAGGGGGCTGCCAGAGGTCTCCAAAATAATCAAAAACAGGTACATGAAAAGGGGAGGAAGGTTTATAAGGCAGAACACTGTAGAAAGGATTTAGGATATTGGTTGAGGGGAGATGTGATGGTATTTCCTCAGCACCGTGTTTTCCTAGAGGTCTCTGGTCCCTGATATTTTGTAGTCTCTCAGTGCTGGAA
The DNA here is from genome assembly GCF_000951045.1 of Mandrillus leucophaeus. Taxonomy (NCBI): domain Eukaryota; kingdom Metazoa; phylum Chordata; class Mammalia; order Primates; family Cercopithecidae; genus Mandrillus; species Mandrillus leucophaeus. Next base: position 571,122 of record NW_012110097.1, read on the forward strand.
TCCTCTGGAGAAGGGCCCACCCTCGGATCTTATTGGATCACTGGTCAGCTGTTGCCTGTTTTTTTCTCAGCTCTGACCCCCTTTCTCTGCCCCTCCTCTGTGTTGTGGAGACTGTGTTTCCCAGACTCCTTTGCTTCTGACTTCTGGGAGAATCCAGCCAACGTGAGGCATTGGCGGGACACAGGATTGCTGGGGAGAAGGAGGAGGAGGCCAGAGCATTTCTTTCTCTCTCTCTCTCAGTCCTCCCCCGGGACTCAGCTCCTGCAGAGCAGTCCCTCTCGGCCCAGCTCCTGCGAGGTCCACTGCCTCCTCACTTTGTCCTCCTGGTGAGTGTTTGGCTCCTCTACTAGTCCATTTTCATATCACTATAAAGGACTACCTGGTGCCTGTAATCCCAGCTTGGGAGGCTGAGGCAGGAAAATCGCTTGAACCTGGGAGGTGGAGGTTGCAGTGAACCAAGATTGCGCCATTGCACTCCAGCCTAGGTGACAGACGAGACTCCATCTAAAAAAAAAAAAAAACTACCTGAGACTGGATAATTTATAAAGAAAAGAGGTCTAGTTGACTCACACTTCCACAGGCTGTACAGGAAGTGTGGCTGGGAGGCCTCAGGAAACTTACAATCCTGGTGGAAGGTGACGGGGAAGCAAGCGTGCCTTACCATGGCAGCAGGAGAGAGACAGCCAGAGGGGAAGTGCCATACACTTTCAAACAGCCGATCTCATGAGAACTCACTATCACAAGAACAGCAAGGGGAAGTCTGCCCCCATGATCCAGTCACCTCCCACCAGCTCCCCTCTAACACATGTGGAGTCCAATTCAAGATGAGATTTGGGTGGGGACACAGAGCCGAACCATATCAGCTCCCCCATTTGGCTTCTCATCGCTTCCATCATTTGTGTAGCCAAATCCTGTTACAGTCCCTCTGTTTGAAATATACCTAGATTGGCTTCTGTTTTCTTACCTGTGCTAATCAGCTAATGAATGGACAGACTCTCCTGGGGAGAAAAGTTGCTGTTTCTAACAGAGGTCTCGGGGCCTTTATTGTCCCCTGCAAGGGCTCAGTCAGTAGTCCGCAAGCTTGGCACTCCAGAGTGCTGGCAGGGCTGATCCCGGTGATAAGCCACATGAGTCTCGAGAGCCTGGACATGAAATTTCAAAATACAGTCAGGCCCTTCAGTGTTGCCCATCACTAATGCTCCTTCACTCCCTTTTATCTGTGGTTATTGGTTTTTATTGCTCAAACAGGTAGGGAGTTACCACTGAAAAGCCAGCATGCAAAACATGGTGTTTCCTGGTGCCATGGAGCCTCCGCTCCCGTGTTGATTCTGGATACCAGCGTTGTCATTAGCCTAATCTTTTTTTTTTTTTTTTTTTGTTAATACTCAATATTCTTTTCATCTAAATTTCAGAAACTGACTTTAAAAAATCAGTTTCCTTTTATTTGTAGTTATTCTCAATAAAATTTCACCCAGGCTTGGGCGTTTTAATATTTACACCCACTATTTCTGAAAGTCTAATGTAAATAAAGATTGAAATGTGAATTTGAAAAGTCACACCTCTTGATATTTGAACAGACTATAGCTGCATATATCTTCTTCTTCTAATAATATGGCTAGTTTCTCTCCTAAGCTTTTAAAATAATAAGACACTATTTTTGTATTATAAAACATCAAAAGGTTCAGTGTTAAATAAAAAGCAAATAGTATTTTTAGCAATGAAAGATCCCTGGGAGTTGTGCTTAACAATAAATCACCAATGGGGCAAAATTCCAAATTTCAGAAGACTTTATTAAACTTGCAGTTCCATTCACAAATGCCTGCTTCCACATGGACCTGCCCACTCTCCTGTGATGCCCGTAGGCGGTTCAGAATGGTTCTCTTGGTCAGAGAGAAGCCAAGGTGATGTCAGGGGTAGTTTGTGTGAAATTCCTAATGGGAAGCTTACATGTGATTCTGAGTTAATTTGGTGGCTTTTCTCCAGTAAGCTCCTTTGCATCCTGAATTCTCTAGTGTATTTTTGACCTTAGTAGGATGTCAGCTGATCTGATCTGTTCTGCTCTGAATTCTCAGTATAGCCGTCTGAGCTTGGTGGTCCTTCTGTTCCTAAGCTTTTCCTTATGTTTATGATTGAGTTGTTTCTCACACATACAAGGTTTTGACATTTCCCATATGCAAGAGTTTCCTCGGCAGACCTCTTCAACCTCATTTTCCAAGTTTGCATTTCGGTCTATTTCTGTTGACCCATTCTGGCGCATCGTAACCATTGTTACGATGGTTCAGGAGTGGCTGAGGTGGTTTCTTATAGTAATTACCGTTAGGGTTCACCTCCTGCTGTA
>NW_012110097.1:574574-584153 GCF_000951045.1 Mandrillus leucophaeus
AAAAAAAAAAAAAAACTACCTGAGACTGGATAATTTATAAAGAAAAGAGGTCTAGTTGACTCACACTTCCACAGGCTGTACAGGAAGTGTGGCTGGGAGGCCTCAGGAAACTTACAATCCTGGTGGAAGGTGACGGGGAAGCAAGCGTGCCTTACCATGGCAGCAGGAGAGAGACAGCCAGAGGGGAAGTGCCATACACTTTCAAACAGCCGATCTCATGAGAACTCACTATCACAAGAACAGCAAGGGGAAGTCTGCCCCCATGATCCAGTCACCTCCCACCAGCTCCCCTCTAACACATGTGGAGTCCAATTCAAGATGAGATTTGGGTGGGGACACAGAGCCGAACCATATCAGCTCCCCCATTTGGCTTCTCATCGCTTCCATCATTTGTGTAGCCAAATCCTGTTACAGTCCCTCTGTTTGAAATATACCTAGATTGGCTTCTGTTTTCTTACCTGTGCTAATCAGCTAATGAATGGACAGACTCTCCTGGGGAGAAAAGTTGCTGTTTCTAACAGAGGTCTCGGGGCCTTTATTGTCCCCTGCAAGGGCTCAGTCAGTAGTCCGCAAGCTTGGCACTCCAGAGTGCTGGCAGGGCTGATCCCGGTGATAAGCCACATGAGTCTCGAGAGCCTGGACATGAAATTTCAAAATACAGTCAGCCCCTTCAGTGTTGCCCGTCACTAATGCTCCTTCACTCCCTTTTATCTGTGGTTATTGGTTTTTATTGCTCAAACAGGTAGGGAGTTACCGCTGAAAAGCCAGCATGCAAAACATGGTGTTTCCTGGTGCCATGGAGCCTCCGCTCCCATGTTGATTCTGGATACCAGCGTTGTCATTAGCCTAATCTTTTTTTTTTTTTTTTTTTCATTGAGGGCAAATAGCAAGGGAGCAGTCTTAATAAGCCTCCGTATTATTCACTTTTTGACGCTGAAATCTATTGCCTGACAACATTTGTGTGTGTGTGGCGTATATGGTGTGTGTGCATGTGTGTGTCTATGTACATATGTAGTGTGTGTGCACGTCTGTGTGTGTGGAGTCAGGCAATGTAGGAGTAGAAATTGAGGGCAGGGGAAGGGAGGTGTTTGGTCCAAACCTATTGTTTTGGTTCAGTTTTCCCTTGTAGGGACAGCAGGAGGAGCCAAAGTATGATTATTCTGATTCTAAATGGATGCATTTTTTTCTTTGTATTGCTTTTTATCTCCAAATTGGTGACCTTTAAAATACTTCTGTTTATTTTGTTTACATATCTGTACATATTGGTCACTGCTTTCTACATCTACATCATCTATAAATACTGCACTAGAACAGGAAGGCTTGGAACCCATTGATCTCTGCCCTCCTCCAGTGCCTGCGGTGACGGCTGAGAACGCTGCCTGTGCTTGCTATGGCGGGTCCGAGTGTCAAGCTGGGGTCGGGGCCGAAGATGGAAATGTAACGTTCTGGCATGGATGAACAGAGATCGATGCGCAGTGCCCTGCTCTTTGTGTCCTGTCTCGGCCACAGCTGATAGCAAGCATCCTTGTCAGTTGTTTCTGAGAGAAGAAAACACAATCATGGAGGGATCAACGGGAACTTCATTGATCATTCTGTAAGAATCAAGTTGTGCTCCATGCATTTCTCCCCCCAGGTTTGTCAAGGATCCCGGAGTTCATTGGTCTAACCCTGTCAATTTACAGATAAGGAAAGTGAGGTCCCCAGGCGCTAAGCGGTTGGCCTGCCACGCAGCGTCGTTGATGGGGAGGCAGGGGCCTGAGCACTCGGCTGGGAGCCCCCTCTGCTTTCTGCTCTTTTGGCTGATCAGTGTGTTTGCAGTCAGCATGCCGGCGTCACTCCCCCACACTGGTGGCCCAGCGTCAGGCTCGAACACCCTCTGAGAAGTGTGGCGGTGATAGTGCAGATTTTTGTGGATTTCATCCCCAGACACAGTGAGAAGCTCTTGGCTAAGACACAGGGCTGATTTACTCACACTGTGAGGGAATAAGCTGGAAATGGAAGAGTCTGGCTGTGTCAGCATAGCCAAATATGAATCCCAGAATAGACGGGTCTGAATAGACCACTGACAGAATCTTCAGACTTAGCTTCTAGCAGTAGCTGACAGTTTCTCTGGAATACGGATATTGAAAAACTACCTTTAAAAAAAGTGTAACTGTTACTTAGGTCATTTTCTGGTGCTAAAGGAGCTGAGGGGCTTCAGATGACTGGAAGAAAAAAGAAAAAAGTTCAATTTAGACTTCCTACAGCCATGTTAGATCAAACCAACACAGATGTGTCCCCCTCCTGCTGCAGAGACTCAGGGTAGACGCTGATAAAAAACACACAGCTGATCATGTAATAGGCAAAGAGAGAAAGCAAAGGTAGAGCCGTTGGGACCAACACACTCTTTAGTGGGCCATTACTGGGTCTGGGTACTTGTTGGGTTTGGTCCTAGAATGCACCCAGGGCTGGGAACTGGAATGCTCATGTCCAGAGATAGATGTGGTTTTGGCCTAACAGAGGTGTGGGAGCTAGAATTTGGATCCTTGCATGAAGTTTAGAGGCTCGAAGATCTGATTATACCCTAAAAGGGGACTGGAAATTACAATACCAGGCTTTGCGTGGGTGTGGGCTCCAAGCTTATTTTATCTCAATCGTATAGGAACCAAAAGTAGAAGCCCTGCCATAAAAACAGTTGCAGTCCACTGAAGTCCTGAAGGCCTTGGGTGGCAGCAGATGCAGAAGTGTCCTGTAGGCATGCCTCCACCACCCAGTGCGTAGGAGATTTGGAGATAAAACAACCCCTACTAAGGATAAGACCACAATAGAAAAAGAAGCACATAAACAAATCTACTACCATGGTGAGAAGAGGGGTCAGGAAATAAACAGTAGAATCGAAATCTCCAAGAATCTGAAATAATAGAAGAACCTGAAGTTGGATATAAAGTACGGGCACACCTCATTTTATTACACTTCACTTTATTGTGCTTTGACGATATTGTGGTTTTTATTCATTGAAGATTTGTGGCAACCTTGCATTGAACAAGTCTGTTTGGTGCCATTTTCCCAAAAGCATATCCTCACCTCATGCTTCTGTGTCAACATTTTTAAACAACAAAGTATTTTTAAATTAAGGTGTGTACATATTTTTAGGCAGAAAGTTGTTTGCACACTTAATAGACTACAAGCATATTGTAAACGAAACTTTTATGTGCACTGAGAAACCAAAACATTTGTGTGACTCACTTTATTGCAGTGTTCTGCAACTAAGCCTGCAATGTCTCTGAGGTATCCTGTAGTTATTTTACAAAATGATTAAAGAAGAAATCAAGCCATAATAAGAAAGGAAGGCAGTTTGAAAAAAATATTGGACGATTTTTTTAAAAAGAACTAAAAGTGCATGATATGTTCACTGAAGTTTTTTTAAAAAGTCATCAGATTAGACACAGTTAAAGACAGAATTCATGAATTAGAAGATAGAGCTGGATAAATCCCCCAAGCATAGCAAGGGAGATAAGAAGATGGAAAGTATAAAAGTGTAATTAGGAGTCATAGAGGAAAGAATGAGAAGGCCCATTAGGAAATCCAGAAGGAAGGACTTTAGAGAATGTTTGAGTAGAATAGTTGAAAAGATAATGGCTGAGAATTTTCCAGAATTGAAGAAAGGCATATGTGGTCAAACAATTTTAAAGTAGAATAACAAGCAAGGGAAATTATCCATCAGCTATCAAGATATATTACAAAGCTGTGACCATTAAGACAATGTATTACTGGCCCAAGCGTAGACTAACCAATGAAATAAAATTGAGATATTTAAATATGCATATATGGCAGTTTGAAGGCATTATAAATTAGATTTACATAGACCTATAAATTGTGCCAGGGTAATTAGTTATCCATATATGAGGAAAGATAAAATTAGATCTCTGCCCCACACAAAATCAATTCTAGGAGGTGGGAGGTAGGGGTGGGAGTTAATAAGAACCTATATATGAAAAAAAACCTTTAAAATTGTTAGTAGAAAATATAGAATGTGACGGCCAGGCACGGTGGCTCATGCCTATAATCCCAGCACTTTGGGAGGCCAAGGTGGGCAGATCACCTGAGGTTGGGAGTTGAAGACCAGCCTGACCAACATGGAGAATCCATGTCTCTACTGAAGATACAAAATTAGCCAGGCGTGGTGGTGCATGCCTGTAGTCCCAGCTACTTAGGAGGCTGAGGCAGGAGAATCGCTTGAACCCGGGAGGTGGAGGTTGTGGTGAGCCAAGATCACGCCATCGCACTCCAGCCTGGGCAACAAGAGCAAAACTCTTGTCTCAAAAAAAAAAAAAGAAAGAGAAAATATAGAATATGACTACATATATTGACATGCTACATATCAGAATTCCTTCATCATTGTCTAAGAAAAGCTCTTTGCACAACATAAAGATGGGTGTCTTGAATAAATATGCAAATCAGTCCAGTAAATAAGTGGGCAAAGTATATGACCTGGCAGTTCAGAGAAAAGGAAACTCAGAATGTCCAATAAATATAAATAGGTGTTCAACTCACTAGTAATTTAAAGACTTGCAAATTAAAACATCAAATTAGCAAAAATAAAAATGGTGCTATAAGTGTGGGTGAGGTTGTAGAGTGAAAGGACACGTTCACTTCCTCAGAAGCCATGTAAATGGGTAAAGCTTATGGTATGCATTTCTGGTGAGCTAGAAGATATAGTCCTAGGTGTATATCTTAGTTGATGCCCAAGAAAGTGTATACAAAATATTTGTTGTATTTGGGAGGCTGAGGCGGACAGATCACTTAAGGTCAGGAGTTTGAGACCAGCCTGGCCAATATGGTGAAACCCCATCTCTACTAAAAACGCAAAAACATTAGCTGGGCATGGCGCATGCCTGTAGTCCCAGCTACTCAGGAGGCTGAGGCAGGAGAATCACTTGAGCCTGTGAGGTGGAGGTTGCAGTGAGCCAAGATCCCATCACTGCACTCCAGCCTGGGTGATGGAGCAAGACTCTGTCTTAGAACAAAACAAAATATTTGTTGTAGCACTGTTAGCGTAAGAAAAGCCAGAAACAACCTAAATGTTCATTAATAGAATGGATAAATGAATTGCAACATATTTACTCGATGAAATGTTATAGAGAGCAGTGAAAATGGATCAAATGGATAAAAAAGGAAATTACAGAAGGATCTATGTAGAATGATACTATCCAGATACAATTTTAAGCATGGGAAACATATATATGTACTAGAGGAATAAAAACATTTGTGAGAGTGGTAAACAACTTCGAAATAAGGGAGTTGTTTCCACTGAGTGGAAGGGCTCAGGGTGCAGTGTTTCGGTGATATCTAATGTTTTATCTCCTAAGTTATGTGATGGTTCATGAGTGTTTGTTATATTGTTGTCTGTACCTTTTTTCGTATGTCTGAAGAATCACGGTGAGTCTTGGGTGTGATGTATCCACACATAGATAGGTCATAATGACACTGGAGGACATCAAAGGCAGAGAAACAGCTGTAGGGCTGCTAGAGAGAAATTACTGGCCAAGCATGAAGGGATGAGAATTTGACAACAGATCTCTCATTAGTAGCAATAGATGCCAGAAGACCTTGGAATGCATCTTGGAGATGCTAAGGGACTGCACTGTGACATGCATGTGGACAGGCTGCACTAGGTCTAGGGCTGCAATGGCCACTGCAGTGGGGTTCCTCTCCCCACCCCAGAAAATTCAGTTGCAAAAACTGACTCAAGAACAGAGAACAGAATCAGGTCAGTAACAATGGAAGAATCTGGGAACGTTATCAAAAAGCTACCATCGCAGGGATTTTACAGATTTTCAAAACCCTGTGTGAAGGAACACATGGACGATTTAACATTAGGAAAACGATCACATTGTCTGATCAGAGGGAAAAAGAGATCATCTATTAGATGCAGAAACAGCATACAGTCAGATGCTAATCCCATTCATGATACATGTTTAAAAACTCCACAAAACAGAAATAGAAGGCTTTCTTCTCCTAAAAATTAAGGATGTGATACTTAGTGGAAGCATCTGTGTTGAAGAGAAAAGGACGAGGATGCTATTAGCGCTTCTGCTTGGTGTGCTAGGGCTCCTAGCTGGCATAATGTGATAAGAAAAAGAAACCATGGGCATAAGAATTGGAAAGAGAAAAATCTAAATTGTTATTCCAGATGGCGTAATTATCTACATAGAATATCCAAGGCTGACCACAGTGACTCATGCTTATAATCCCAGCACTTTGGGAGGCTGAGACAGGAGGATCGCCTGAGCCCAGTAGTTAGAGGCTGCAGTGAGCCATGATTATGCCACTGTACTCCCTCCCAGGCGGCAGGGTGAGACCCCATCTCTTAAAAAAAAGATGTTCGGAAAATCTGCAGATAGACTGCTAGAACTAATATCCAGCAAGGTGGTTGAATATAAGATGAACACACAAAAATAGATAGACTCTTATTTACTGGTAACACTCAATTAGAAGAACAAAACTCCATTCACATGGTTGCAGCATGAGGATGTAAGTTGCTATCTAGTGTTCTGTATTTCATCTTGAAGGACTCCCTTCAGCATTTCTTGTAAGGCAAGTCTTCTAGCGACAGATTTTCTGTTTTTGTTTTTTTTTTTTTTTTTAAAATCTGGGGATGTCTTCATTTCTCTATCATTATAATTTCAATGTCATTTGGTTTTGTTGGACATCGAGGAAAGGCATGTATGGCCACATGGTTTTGAACTAGAGTAACAGGTGCTGACAGTCTTTCTCCTGGCACTTGGAATATGTCATCTCGCTGCCTCTCCCTCCACGATGTCTGATGAGAAATCAGCTGTTAGTATCACTGAGGCTCACTTGCACGTGGTATGTCGCTTCTCCCTTTCTGTGTGCAAGATTCTTTGGTTCTAGATCATTTTATTATGATGTGTCTAGGTGTGGATCCCTTTGGGTTGATGCTAGTGGAAGTTAATTGAGTTTCTTGTATATGTAGATTAATGTTTTCAAATCAAATCTGCGAAGTCTTTGGCCATTATTTTAAAAATATTATTTCTGCCCTTTCTCCGTGTCCTTTTCCTCTGAGACCCCCGCTGACGGGTGTGTTGGGACACCTGATGGTGCTGCACAGTCTCTTCGAAGCCCTGTTCATTTTCCTTCGCTTTTTTTTTTTCTGTTCCTCAAACTGGATAATCTCAATTGATTTCATGTTCACTGGTTCTTCCTTCTGCTTGCTTAAATCTGCTGTTGAGCCCCTTTAATGAATTTTTAATTTCACTTATACTTCTAAACTGTAGAACTTCTGTTTATATGTATAAAATTCTGTCTTTATGGATGATTATCTATTTGGTGAGACATCATTCTCCTTTCCTTTAATTCTTAATCATGATCTTTTTTTGTTTTTTGAGATGGAGTTTCACTCTTGTTGCCCAGGCTGGAGTGCAGTGGTGTTATCTCAGCTCACTGCAACCTCTGCCTCCCAGGTTCAAGCGATTCTCCTGCCCCAGCCACCCAAGTAGTTGGGATTACAGGTGTGCACCACCACACCCGGCTACTTTTGTATTTTTAGTAGAGACGGGGTTTCACCGTGTTGATTGCTGGTCTCAAACTCCTGACCTCAAGTGATCCACTCGCCTCAGCCTCCCAAAGTGCTGGGATTACAGGTGTGAGCCACCGTGCCCGGCCATGACCTTCTTTAGTTCTTTGACCATATTTAAAATGGCTGAGGTGAAGTCTCTGTCTGGTAAGTTCATTTCTGGACTTTGTGTTCTGTTTGCCCCTCCAGGTCAGATCCACTGCCCACCTTTCCCAGCATCTGCACAGGAGGCCAGCCTGTATGGCTTACATCGGGGGGTGCCTGGGCTCTCCCACTTCCCTTTGGGCTCAGCCTCTAGGGGTATTTGGGACAGGCAACAGGAGACTGGAGAGCGAGGGCAGGGTATGTGGCCGTGTCCCCTGGCCAGTGTCTGCTCCTCTGAAGGAGCCGGCAGCATGTGGCACCTCCTCCTCCCGGGTTCTGGCAGCCGCTGCTGCCCTTTATCCCTGGGCTCTGGCCCCTGCACTGTCCCTCGAGGCTCCCAGGCAACTTTGTGACGAATCCTTTTGTAATAACCCCTTTGTGAGGTCTCCTATTCGCCCCTGTATCTGTTTCCTGTTGGGGCTATGACTGGTACAGAAGGGTGCACACCCACTTTCGAGTGTTGACGCCTCCAAGAAGGAAGGGAGGAAGATGAGGCAAGGGTGTGACAGGTGTCCATCGGCACAGGGCACCGCAGGTGCTCTAAAGACATTTCACCGTACAAAGATGCATGCCGGCAAAGACGGATGATTGGCTTAGAGGTCCAAGCTTTTACTGTAGGCCTTTGAAGAATTATCTTGAGAAGGGACAGTGTTTTGTGGCAGTAAAGATGAATATGCTGTTAAAGGAAGAAAAAATGACTCCTCTGGCAGATGGTAATGGCAGGAATCATCAACATCTTTAACCCACAGAGAGCTGCTGTCATTCTGTCACACAGGTACTCGGGGAGAAGCGGAGAGCTAGCCACAGCCAGGGCTCTGCCCATGAAGGAAAAATGGCTTCAGCAAAAAGGGTAGGGGATGTGGGGTGCAGTTCTCTCCTCCCCCAGTCTACAGAGATGACTTGCAGCTAGATGTACCGGAGGTGCAGGCATCAATCTTGGTGTTTCACGTGATGGTCCCAGATGGAGTGAGGTGTATTCCTGTTGGCCCTGCTGTCCTTGCTGGCTCCACAGAAAGGTCATGGAGACCCCAGCGAGGAAGGCTTCCAAAAAGGAAAGGGGGACATTTTGAGGGAGTTCATGCATGGTGGCAAACCCCGTAAAGAAGCCATTGCAGTGAGAGATGAAAGAAGGGCTGAGGCCACACACGTGTGCCGCAAGGGTGCAGAGGAGAAGGCGCTGGGCAGCAGGTGCAGCCAGAAGCAGCTGGCCCTGGCCCCTTTTCATCCCAGGGTTAGAAGCAAATAAAAACTCCCTCTTAAACGTCGTTCTCTTGCTCCGTGGAACTGTGTTTTACCAAAAGTGGAAAAGGGTTTTTCCATTATTGCTGATCCAATGACTTCAAGCCTGACCAAACAGGAGGCAAGGCATTTTAATTGTCCACAGTAAGACTCACAGTCGAGGCACAATGAGCCTGAAGCTCCTCATCAGACCTGCCTCCGGTGGCTGGTGTGGGCCATCTGTGAGTCCCAGAGTCCGAGGACTTGAGGTCCCACTGGCCCAGCCCCGGTCTAGATTGGGGTCAGTACAAGGCTTCTCTTTGGGTGTCACTGGGGGCTGCTTGCTTTGAGAGAGACAGAGACAAACTGGGACATGTCAAGAAGAGAGAGTAGGATTATGTAAGGGCTTGAGATCATGCCAGGGCAGAAGGTTTAAACCAGCGATTTCTAAAGGTTCTTTTGTGTCTAAGAGAGAGTAGAATGATGCGGGGGCTTGAGATCGCACCACGGCAGAAGGGTTAAAGAGCAATTTCTAAAGCTTCCTTTGTGTCTAAGATTCTGGGTCTTGGCCAGATGCATTGGCTCACACCTGTAATCCCAAGACTTTGGGAGGCTGAGGCGAGTAGATCGCCTGAGGCCAG
>NW_012110097.1:584238-589551 GCF_000951045.1 Mandrillus leucophaeus
GTGTGGCGGCAAGCACCTATAGTCCCAGCTACTTAGGAGGCTGAGATGGGAGGATCTCTTGAGCCCAGGAGGCTGAGGCTGCAGTGAGCCATCATTGTGACACTGCACTCCAGCCTGGGTGACAGAGCCAGGCCCTGTCTCAAAAAAAAAAAAAAATTCTGGGTCTCAGTCCTCAAATTGATGTGGCTCTATCTTTGTCCCCAAGTTTTAACATGTCTTCCAGATATAACCCTCCTTGAACAGAGCAGGGAAGGATGCGTCAGGAGTAAGTCACTTCAGTGAATAGCTTTTTTGAAATGAATTAAACTGCATTTCCCTGCAATCCTCCCGTCTCTGCCCTAAGAGAAGCCCACTGTCTCTTGGGCCTGCGTACCCCACTGCACCTCAGAGTGAGCCTCCCAGGCTTCCGCCGACTCTGCCCCTTCAGTGCACGGCCCAGAGCCGCGATTTGCCAGCTGGGCTCCTGTGCTCAGAGTCTCCCTACAGAACAGGTTCTTGTCCAAAGAAGTTCAGGAAATGCTACGTACTTTCCGCTGCCTTTTAGAGATTTGATGTCCATTACACTATGAAAGACCTTGAGAATTGCATGAATGTCCTTTTGCAAAGGGATACCTGCTACACATGTGATTCTGGGAATATTCTGGGAAGTAAAGGCCTGTTGAATAAATGCAGCACCTGTATGCACCATGGCATCAAGGGCCCTTCAAATCTCAGTGCTGCTTGACCTCCCAGACAGCTGCTCCCATCCCTGTCCTGTGCACCACAAGCCCCCGCTCTAGCCGCCACAGCTTCTCCGATCCTGGAACGGTCTGACCTTGTGCTGTTCTTATCGCTTGGGATATACCTTCCCACCTCCAAAGATTCTCTTGCTCCTTCGTGGCCCACCCAGGATTCCTCTCTTGTGTGAAGCCTTCAGGCCCCTCACCAGGTAGGGTCACATGCTCTCTTCCCTGGCTCCTGTAGCGTTTTGTTCTGATCACTCAAAGGAGCCATCAGTGTCTCACGTCAGTGCTCTGTTGTCTAATAGTCCCTCCAGGCAAGTCCAGAGTCTCTCCTGTCTGGTCCCCTTGGGTCAGGGCAGCCCCTGCCTTCCAGGAAGCAGGGATGTCATCAAGGACTGGACTGCTTTGTTCCCTCACCGCCCAGCCTACCCCAGCCTTCCTGGGCTGCAGCCAGCTCAGGAGCCTGTTGCCCTGATGGTGGAGTCCTTGCAGGACAGGGAGGCTGTGCCTGTCTCTGCCTGTGGGCCAGAGTGCCACGCTGCTATGTGCCAGGATATGTGGCCAAGTGTGACAGAGATTCCTCAATGCCGACGAGCCTCTCATTGCACAGTGGTACAGTGTCTGGCCACCTGTCTATCCCCAGCCATCTGCTTCTCCCACTTACTTCTGCGGGTGACGGTGAGGAGATAAGAGGCCTGCCCCAGGAGATGGGTGGGGGGACGAAGGGTCCCTGGTGGGGATTGTCAGGAGCCTCTGTTACTGCAAGATGTCCCTGGTGAGAGGAGCCACTTTTGTGTTGCTTTTGTGCTGAATCCTGATTCAATATTTAGACATTTTTAAAAAATTTATTTTATGAATATATGAATAGTATTTTCATTCTCTTGTTATTCCTCATAGTACTATAGGAAAGAAGGGAAGTAACATTTATTGAAAATGTTCTATGTACCAGTCACTACTGGAAATGCTTTAAATATCTTAATGTAATATATATTAATATATCTATAAACAGATACCTCAGGAATTAAGATATCGCTTACAAATAGTCATTTTAAATGTAGTGCTTTGTGTTGGCACATGTATAGCCAAGGTGTATTAATTTGGCCAAGTTAAATTAATTCCCGCAATGTGCTGTTTTATCTTTGTAGGGACATTTTAACCATACCAAGAATCATTAGAAGATGCAAGCTGGAAGAAAGAAGATCCCAGTTTTGGTTTTTAACCCTTCATGTTGCAGCAAATGTGAATCTCCTACAGATGGGTTTGGGGATTTCCCTGTTCAAATAGCAGCCCGGTGTCCTCCGTGGGTGGGGGGAAGTTTGTCCTTTCATTCTAGTAAATCCACCATCCTCTGCATGAGAGCCAGGAGAATCCACGTCACTTCAAAAGAGCCCCCAAGGCTGGGCGTGGTGGCTCACGCCTGTAATCCCAGCACTTTGGGAGGCCGAGGCAGGCAGATCACAAGGTCAGGAGATCAAGACCATCCTGGCTAACACGGTGAAACCCCGTCTCTACTAAAAATACCAAAAAAAATTAGCCGGGCGTGGTGGTGGGCGCCTGTAGTCCCAGCTACTCGGGAGGCTGAGGCAGCAGAATGGTGTGAACCTGGGAGGCGGAGGTTGCAGTGAGCCGAGATCGCGCCACTGCACTCCAGCCTGGGCGACAGAGCGAGATTCCGTCTCAAAAAAAAAAAAGATCCCCCAAATCATTACTACGTACTATAGCCTCCTTTCAAATGTTCCTGGTTGAGAGGGAGATGAATTGCATTATTTACAAGTCAAAAAATGTTGTATCAAACTTACTATGAGCTTGGGCACTCATGAACTGTGGAGGCCCGCCCAGACGCAGCCAGGATGCTTCTTCATTGTTTTGTGGATGTACCCAGGGCTGTTTACACATTCTTTCATTAAAAGGCTTATTTTTATATTTAAAACGTTCCAATCTTGCAGTGAATTTTACTAAGTGCTAGTGTCCAATCTGTTCCCCAACTGAGGTTATCAGAGACAGAATCCCTTTTATATTCAAGTGGAAATTACTCATTTTCTCCTGGGTTTTCAATGTGTTGTCTGACTGTGAGGCTGGCATCATTTTCTCTGGGTCTGAAAGCTTCCTGAGATGTCCTGTTTGTAAGCTCCTGTCCGCATCACGTTATCTGCAGGGAACGTGCTCCCTCCAGGGAGTGTCCTCCACACCGATGTGGGAAGAGCCCGCTCTGTAAGTAGTCATGGCATTCGGTCATGGGGAGAATTCCGTACGGGAAAGATGGAGCAGAGGAAGACAAGGTGTTGAAACCGGTACAGTGCCACCTGGGATGTGGATGATCCAGAATTACAGGACACGTCTTCATTAACCCTGGGTAAGATCCCAGAGCTGTGACTCGATTAAAAAATGCCAGTTCGTGCCAAACGGCCAAAGCTGGGAGAGAGGGAGAAGGTATTGGCATTTGTGGCCTCACGAAAGATTCTTATGAAGAGCTTTAGTTTGTTAATTAAGATGAGCTACACATCTTAATTTTTATGGGAAAAAAGAGAAAACTCTTAGATTCACAGCATGTTCTTTTTTGTGTGTGAACTCTTCCTTCTCACCCTCGTTCTTGGAGAGAGCAGGTGTCCACGCAGTGTCAGGTGGGTGTTTTGTAGCTGACGTGGCGCGCGTCCCTCCAGCTATTCATACGAAGCTGGCTTTTGTAGAGAACAGTCCCCAGGCATCCTCCTGCCCCAAGGAAAATGCCCCTGCTTGAGAGTCGGACAGATGTGAGTTCCCATCTCATCTCCACCGACCATCTCCACGTGACCTTGATGAGTCCTTAGACTTGTTGTAGCCTCTGGTTCCCATCTGTGTGGTGGGGAGGTCCCCCTCAGGGTTTGTCCTTAGCCCCCAATGCAACTCCTCGGTGTCAGCACCCTCCCTCCCGGTGCACAGCCTCTCCAGCCCAAAGCAGTCCTTCTGTTCTGGAAAAGCAGAGCTCACGAAACATGATGACCAGGTGACAAGGACGAAAGGGATGAGGTGCAACTGGCCAGAATGTGGGTGTATTAGGGTTCTCTATAGAGGGACAGAATAGGATAGGTGTATATGTGAAGGGGAGTTTATTAGGAGTGTTGACTTGCACGATCACAAGGTGGGGTCCCACAATAGGCCGTCTGCAAGCTGAGGAGCAAGGAAGGCAACCTGAGTCCCAAAACCTCAAAAGTAGAGAAGTCGACAGTGCAGCCTTCAGTCTGTTGGTGAAGGCCCAAGAGCCCGTGGCAAACCCCTGGTGTAAGTCCAAGAGTCCAAAAACGGAAGAACTTGGAGTTGGATGTTCAAGGGCGGGAAGCATCCAGCACGGGAGGAAGAGGAAGGCCGGAAGACTCAGCCAGCCTAGTCTTTCCACATTCTCCTGCCTGCTTTAGTCCAGCCATGCTGGCAGCTGATTAGATGGTGCGCACCCAGATTGAGGGTGGGTCTGCCTTCCCAGCCCACTGACTCAAATGTTCATCTCCTCTGGCAACACCCTCACAGACACACCCAGGATCAACACCTGGCATCCTTCAATCCAGTTGACACTTGATATTAACCACCACAGTGGAGAACCAGCAGCTTTATCCAGGTGCTGGAGTTTCTGGACTGTGAAGGGAATGGAGGAGCTTGTCACTGGGTTCCTAAAAGGGGGGATGGCAACATTTTCTTGGTGTTTTCAGCCATTTTAGTACAGGCCATGAAATAGAAGGCTCAGAAATTCCAGACTTTCCTAGGTGTGGTCCACACCTCAGTCCAATCCTAGTCTGACCTTGTGTGGACAGAGGTCCTGCCCGTGGCCTTGTTGTCTCCTGACAGCCGCCCGCCACCCACCCCCTGACTTGCTGTCACAGCTGCCCTGGCATCCATCCTGGCCTTCAGCCCCACCTTCCTGGCTCCAGAGTTGTCCCTGGCCATGGGACAGTCTCTGCTCTCCAGCCCAACCCACCTCCTGCTGGGATTACCTGGAGGAGCTCGCCGCGTGCAGAACTGTTTCTCCCAGGCAAATGAATTTGTCAGCACCACAGGTACTAAAACAGATTAGCTAATAGGCAAAACCTGCATAGATTTCACTAAACTGGGTCTTGATGCGCCCATGACGAGCGTGAAATGGGATTATCCCTTTAAAGTGCTTCATGTTTGTGTTCTTGGCAAAAGAGGAGGAAAAAGACATTTTCTTACACCCTGAGGAAACAGACTGGGCATTGATGTGTGTGTATTTCCATTAGAAAAGTTTTCAATTTGTTCTTTAATTATAATCTGTTATTGCTTTTGGGGGGAGATAGGGGCTAAAATGTCAAAACATACCTTTAATAATTTCACAAAGTAAGTTTCTAAACCAACAACTTGTGAAACTCATTTTAGAACATTCAAAAGCGTGATAAGTGGTTAACAAAGATGTGTTAACATCATTTGACATGTTTTTCCTCCTTTTAAAATATAATTTCCAAATTTGTTTTTAAAACAATAAAAAAGTATACTTGAAATCCATACTTAGTAAAGAAAAAAAAGTTTAATTATAAATTTTAGATAAAAATGAAATTAAGTCGTCCATAATTCCATTACTCAAAAGTAACTCATGTTCACATTTTGA
>NW_012110097.1:593416-595945 GCF_000951045.1 Mandrillus leucophaeus
CCCACATAAAGTATTGATGGGGTCTGTGCTGATTACTGATGAATTGCAGGATAAGGGGTAGCTTTAGAGTATTGAGACTTATGCAGACACATGGTACATTTTGCTCTGATAAACACTTTCCCGTTTTGTTAGTATAGGTCCTGCACTTTAAGCTCATCCCAGATCATCTTTATTCAATTACTATTTCTATGTATAACTGTTATACCAGATCATTTCTGAAAAAAATGCTGTTTAAAACCTACTAGTGCATTTTCCCCAGATGCAAAGGGAAATTTTGGTCCAATTTCTACATGCTTCGTCAATTTCATAATGATTTTGTTTTGTTTTGTATGGCCGTCCTCAGGAAGCCCATCCTTCCTGAGCACGTGTATGTCAGACGCCGTGCTGAATACTTGCCTTACATTATCATATTTAACCCCCAGAACTCCTTGAGAGAAGAAGTACCTTCATTGTACTCAGAAGAAGAGAGGCCCAGGGAGGCTGCATCACTTGTCCACAGTCAGATGCTGGGGTCAGACCGGGCCTCCACTCCAGCATCTGCCTCCTCCAGACCCTCACTCCTAGAACTGCACATGGATTGTGGGGTGGCAGAGTGAGGGTGGGTGTCTGGTTAAAATGCAGACTCTTAAGTCTGGGGCAAGGCCTGGGATTCTGCATTTCGAAAAAGCTCCCAGGAGATGCCACAGACCACGCTCAGGACTGTTATAGCACATTGCCTGCCCACGTCATTTAGGATATGGTAACACGGGATCTTGTGGAGGTGCAGACAATTCCCCGGCTCTAGAGTGGAAAGCATTCTGTTTTGGGGAACAATTTGAACAGTTTACCTTGCCAGTCCAGGAAGCCCCTCACCTCGGTGCCACTTCCTGGAGTCATGACATCTGGGGGCCTGGGCAGGCTGCCCGCCTGGGGCTCCTCTGCCACTTACTCTGTTTCCTTATCTGTGAAATGAGAATAGCAATAGTACCTGCGTCATCACTCACTGAGGAGTCAGTGACATAGGTCTGTATTTGATGCTCTTGGAATGGAGCTTGGTGGCCATAGCCACTTTTACTGCGTGCACTTGCACAGGCCTCAGAACCCACCAGTGCAGCACCCAGGGCCACAGTGGCACAGGAATTAAAGCCAGCCCTCTGCCATCCACATGCTGACCCTGTTGTGAAGCCCCTCTCCCCCGACGATCACAGGCCTCGTGGAGAGGCTGGCTCAGATCTCCTCTTCCCCACCCACTGCCTCTTAGCTAGGATTCGTGATTTTTATGCAGTTTTTTGGGGACCTTTAGAAACTTCTGGTCCCCCAGTTGCTTCCCAATATGTCAGAGGATTTGGTGAGGATTTCCTGGCCTTGGTGTCTATGATCACTGTCAAATCTTCAGCAGCTTGGTAGAAAGACAGGGTGGTCCTAGTGCAAACTTGGAAGGGCGCAGAGGGGACAGCAGGGAGTTCGTGTTTACTGGGCACTGAGTTGCAGATGGGGAAGATGAGAGTTTTGGAGATGGATATGGCGATGATGGCTGTACAAGTGTGAAAACACTTAATGCTGCTGAGCTGCACACTTAACGGTTTAAATGGTGAATCTTATGCCATGTATATCTTACCCCCATGAAAAAAATTCAGCTGGATGTGGTAGCTCACACCTGTAATCCCAGCACTTTGGGAGGCTAAGGTGGGAGGATCACATGAGCCCAGGAGTTCAAGACCAGCGTGGGCAACACAGTGAAACCCCATCTCTACAAAAATAAAAAATAAAAAATAAATAGCTAGGCGTGGTGGTGGCATATGCCTGTACTTTCAGCGAGTAGTGAGACTGAAGTGGGAGAGTCACTTGAGCCCAGGAGATCAAGGCTGCAGTGAGCCATGATTGAGCCACTGCACTGTAGCCTGGATGACACAGTGAGATTCTGTATAAAAAATAAAGAAAGAAAAAACTCTCAATGGCTCAACCCTTCCCTTCTGTGTAAAATGGCATTGTTTCTTTTCCTCATTTCTCACTGACTATGGACCAGCCAAGTATGAGCTTTCAGTCACCCACGTGAAGGCCCTGGGGTATTCACTGAACGCTCGGCTCAGCATGACCCTTGCTGTTGAGCCCTGTGCATGCAGCGGCTCTCGGGGTGCTGCCCTCGCCCTGCTCGTGACGGCACTCCCACCCCGAATCTTCTGGTCCGGCCACTGGAGCTTGGAGCCTGAGGGGCAGCACTTCCCTCTCGGCAGGAGCCCAAAGACCACCAGTGGCTTGCAAGGGTCGGTAAGGGCTCACTTCACATTTACTAAATACACGGCGATGTGTTCAGCCCTAAATCAGGACATACAAGATTTCCTTCCTGACATCTAAATTTACTTATGTGAAAATCATTACACAAAAACATTTAAATTGCATTCAGTCATTTATTCAGTGACTATTATTAAAAAGGGTAAAGTTATTTAAAAGTTAACAACCATCAGCCACCAATGTATTTTTCAGTTAAAATGATCTATTTCATCACTCTTCTGGTGAGGCCCATTTTTCTCTACTTTTCTTTTTTTTTTT
>NW_012110097.1:597725-600789 GCF_000951045.1 Mandrillus leucophaeus
GGAGTCTCTCTCTGTTGCCCAGGCTGGAGTGCAGTGGTGTGATCTCAGCTCACTGCAAGCTCCGCCTCCCAGGTTCACACCATTCTCCTGCTCAGCCTCCCGAGTAGCTGGGACTACAGGCGCCCGCCACCACGCCTGGCTAATTTTTTTGTATTTTTAGTAGAGACAGGGTTTCACCGTGTTAGCCAGGATGGTCTCGATCTCCTGACCTCATGATCCATCCTGACCTCATGATCCATCCACCTCGGCCTCCCAAAGTGCTGGGATTACAGGCGTGAGCCACTGCGCGTGGCTGCATATACTTTTTAATGTTAACATCATGTACATCTTTTCATGTCAATTAATATATATATTAGATTACCATTTTAAGTGGTTACACAGTATACCGTTAAATGGAAACGCTACATTTACCCAGTTCCTTCATAGTGAGTGCTTAGGTTGTATCTGTCTACTTGCTGTTATAGAAGTTGCTCTCTAAACATCCTTTTATTTTGTAAAGTTTTGCAATTATATTCAAAAGAACATTCTAGAAGTTGCGCTGTTGGATCAGAGGGCACTTCTGATTTTCTGCCCTCTGGAAAGGTACCAAGAGCCCATGTCCTGTCCCTGTGCACCAACATTGGCAGAAACATTTTTTAACATGGAGCATTTTGCACCCACAAAAGTAGGCAGGACAAACAGACAGGACAAGGAGCTCTGTCAGCTCTCATTCAGCTCCAGTGATGATCGGCCACTGCCAGTCCTGCCTGCCTGTTCCCACCTGGTCCCACCGTTAGATGCAAATACCAGAGTATGACTGCAGCTGCGCTTTTTTTCAATGTCTCTCCTAAAGAGACATTTGAAAAGCAAAACCACAATAAAATTGTCACTCCTAACACAAAATTTGCAATAATTCCTCATATCATGAAATAGCTAGCTTTTGATGAAATTTCTACATGCTTAATCCATTTCATGATGATTTTGTTTTGTGTTTTATAACTTGTGTGAATTGGGATCCGAATGAGGGCCACATCCTGTGACAAGCTGATGGGTTCCTAAGTCTCTCTCTCTCTCTGTTCAAGGATCTTCTCTCTCTCCCTTCCCTCTCCTGAAACTGGATTATAGAGTTTGTGCTGATTTCGCTAATTATATCTCCCTGAGGTTTTACCTGCTTCCCTGACCTGTGTTTCCTGTAAATTGGTAGTTGATGTAGAAGCTTAAGCAAATTCCATTTTGATTTTTTTGGCAAGTCTTCTCTTTTGATTGATGCCAGTATGATACTTGCTAGTTGCAGTTTTAATTTGAATGCCACACACTGCTTTTCGGAGATGCTTACGGGCCATTTGTGTCTTTTGTAAACTTTCCACCTTTGCCCATTTTTCTATTGGAGCATGTGTCTTCATTATTTATTTTTAAGAGTTCTTTATATATGAAGGCCGTTGAATCTATTTTTCTCTCATGTTAGAAATATTTTTCCCAGTTTATTATTTTTCACCAATGATATTTATATATCCTTTGCCACACAATTTTTCTCTGTCATATCTGTCAGCCTCTTTTTTGCTGGCTTCTAGTCTTACAATCATTCAAGAAAGGCCTTTCTTTCCCCAAGGTCATGTACATTACATGAGTTGATTGTAACTTATACATCTACATTTTTGCACAATTCTGATATTTAGAACTTTAGCTACAACTTTCTGGAGGGTAAAGAGTGATAGACCTAACTTTATCTTTTCCCCAAACATTAACCAGTTATTCTAACCACATCTTTTCCATTGACTGTCTGTTCCATTTTTATCATACATGGAGTAGTTTCTGTACTTGCTTCTCTGTTCTTTGATCTTTCTTGTGCAGTGGCCATAACATTGTGCATGTGTGGGTGGCCTTTTTATTAAAATGTAACACACATGCAGAAGAGCGAATAAATGTGTGCCCAGGTCTAGTGCACCTGCATGGGTATGATCAACTTTAGGATCATTTTGTCATATCTCAAAAAAAAAAAAAACCCACATAAAGTATTGATGGGGTCTGTGCTGATTACTGATGAATTGCAGGATAAGGGGTAGCTTTAGAGTATTGAGACTTATGCAGACACATGGTACATTTTGCTCTGATAAACACTTTCCCGTTTTGTTAGTATAGGTCCTGCACTTTAAGCTCATCCCAGATCATCTTTATTCAATTACTATTTCTATGTATAACTGTTATACCAGATCATTTCTGAAAAAAATGCTGTTTAAAACCTACTAGTGCATTTTCCCCAGATGCAAAGGGAAATTTTGGTCCAATTTCTACATGCTTCGTCAATTTCATAATGATTTTGTTTTGTTTTGTATGGCCGTCCTCAGGAAGCCCATCCTTCCTGAGCACGTGTATGTCAGACGCCGTGCTGAATACTTGCCTTACATTATCATATTTAACCCCCAGAACTCCTTGAGAGAAGAAGTACCTTCATTGTACTCAGAAGAAGAGAGGCCCAGGGAGGCTGCATCACTTGTCCACAGTCAGATGCTGGGGTCAGACCGGGCCTCCACTCCAGCATCTGCCTCCTCCAGACCCTCACTCCTAGAACTGCACATGGATTGTGGGGTGGCAGAGTGAGGGTGGGTGTCTGGTTAAAATGCAGACTCTTAAGTCTGGGGCAAGGCCTGGGATTCTGCATTTCGAAAAAGCTCCCAGGAGATGCCACAGACCACGCTCAGGACTGTTATAGCACATTGCCTGCCCACGTCATTTAGGATATGGTAACACGGGATCTTGTGGAGGTGCAGACAATTCCCCGGCTCTAGAGTGGAAAGCATTCTGTTTTGGGGAACAATTTGAAAAGTTTACCTTGCCAGTCCAGGAAGCCCCTCACCTCGGTGCCACTTCCTGGAGTCATGACATCTGGGGGCCTGGGCAGGCTGCCCGCCTGGGGCTCCTCTGCCACTTACTCTGTTTCCTTATCTGTGAAATGAGAATAGCAATAGTACCTGCGTCATCACTCACTGAGGAGTCAGTGACATAGGTCTGTATTTGATGCTCTTGGAATGGAGCTTGGTGGCCATAGCCACTTTTACTGCGTGCACTTGCACAGGCCTCAGAACCC
>NW_012110097.1:605819-613896 GCF_000951045.1 Mandrillus leucophaeus
TCCGCCTGTCTCGGCCTCCTAAAGTGCTGGGCTTACAGATGTGAGCCACCGTTCCCAGCCAGGTGAGGCCCATTTATTCACATTTCAGGAAAGCCAATTCAGTGATGATTCATAATTCTTAATTTTTTCAAACATTCTTGACAAGCCTTTAAAAAATTAATTTGAATCAGCAGAAGAAATTAAATCTCAGGAGTCATAAATGCCTTGGGCAATCACTGCAAGTCGTTGATCAAAAATGACCCATGGCCATTCCTGTGTCTCCTTTGAAGAAATGTCTAAAGCCCATTTTTAAATTGGGCTATTACTTTTTTTGCTTTTGAGTTGTGTAAATTCATTATATAGTTTGGAAATTGACCCTTTGTCAGGTATGTGGTTTGCAAATATTTTCTCCCATTCTGTAGGTTTCACTCTTTTCACTCTTGATTGCTTTCTTCACTGTAAAGAAGCTTTTCAGTTTGATGAAATCCCACTTGTCTATTTTTGCTTTTGTTTCCTGTGCTTTTGGGGTAATATCCATGAAATCAACTCCAATGTCATGAAGCTTTCTCTCTGTTTTTTCTAGGAGTGTTTTGTTTTTGTTTGTTTGCTAGACGTTAGCCCACTTGGTGAAATCTAGGAGTTTTATCGTTTTGAGACTTCCATTGAAGTCTTTAGTCCATTTTGAGTTGATTTTTTTTTTGTATGGTATAAGCTAATGGTTCAATTTCATTCTTTTGCATTTATTTGCATATCCAATTTTCTCAATACCATTTGTTGGGGAGACTGTCTTTCCCCCATTTTACGTTCTTGGCACCCTTATTGAAGAGCAGTTGACCATATATGGTTGGATTTATTTCTTGACTCTATTCCATTGGTCTATAGATTTGTCTTTATGTCAGTACTGTACCATTTTTATTAACTGTAGCTTTGTAATATATTTTGAAATTAGAAAGTGTGATGTCTTTAACAGATATATGAAAAGATGCGCAATGTTACTACTCATCAGGGCATTGCAAGTCAAAATCACAATGAGATACCACCTCACACCCATTTAAAAAACAAAAGACAAGTGTTGGTGAGAATGTGAAGAAATTGGAAGCCACGCACACTGTTGGTAGGAATGCAAAATGGTGCAGCCGCTATGGAAAACAGTGTGGAAGTTCCTCAGAAAACTGAAAATAGCACTACCATATGATCCGGCAATCCCACTTCTGAGTATGTATCCAAAAGAATTATAATGAGATCTCAAAGAGATATTAGCACTCCTGTGTTCATTGTAGCACTATTCACAATAGCCTGGATGTGAAAACAACCTGCATGCCCACTCAAAGACAGCAGATGAGGAAAATGTGACGTGTACATATGATGGAATATTTCTCAGTCTTTAAAAAGGAGGAAACCCTGTCCTATGTGACAACATGGACAAAGCTGGAGGACATCATGCTAAGTGAAACAAGCCAGACACAGGAAAACACATACTGCGTGATTCACTTCTGTGTGAAACCTGGAAACCTTGAGCTCACAGAGGCACACAATAGAATGATGCTTGCCAGAAGCTGGAGGGAGGGAAAACGGGCAGTTGCAAGTCAGCCAGTATAAAATTTCACTTACAGCAGATGCATAGTTCCCGAGATCTGTGAACACTGTGCCTGTAGGTAACAATGCCATATTGTACACTTAGAACTCTGCTAAAAGGGCAGATCTCATAGCAAGTGTTCCTGCTACAATAAAATTAAAAACAGCACACTGGCCCATGACCCACAGTGGCACTTGGAGGGAGGGCTCATGCTTTCTCTCGTCCTTTCCATTTGGGTTCAGATACTCACGCTCCCAAGTGAGAATCTCCCCATCCCAGGGTGGTCCCTAAGGGGCCTTCCCCCACTCTCCTGGGGACCCGCAGTTTCTCCTTGAGTTGGTGCTGGGCTAGCCTCCTGGCAACAGAGTGGGAGGAGACTCTGACAAAGCTGCCTTGTCTTTCCAGATGGTTCCACTTAAGACGCGGTTTCACTGGCATCCATAGTAACTGACAGATGTACTCGGGATCTCTTGTCCAAAAGTCCTGGCTTTTGAGGAGCTCTTTTGGCTGCTGTGCTACCCGCAAACTGTGCCGAGTCCCAGCCATTCGCCCCCCTCGAGTCTCAAGCCCAACAGCAAGCTCCTGACACAGGTGGAAATATTCCTGTGGGGGCCTCACATGCCCGGGGCCTTGTTCTGGAAAACACCATCACAGAGGTAGAGGCAAGAACCAGGGGTCTGACTCTGTGGTCCCGAAAACCTTAATGAATAACAGTTTTGTTTCAGCAGCTTAAAAAGAAATCCTGAAGTATTTTTTATATTCTTTCAAGCTCTCCATCAGTATAAAAACTTAGAAACTTTGGCCGGGCGTGGTGGCTCACACCTGTAATCCTAGCACTTTGGGAGGCCAAGGCAGGTGGATCACGAGGTCATGTGATGTATCAGGAGATCGAGACCATCCTGGCCAACATAGTGAAACCCCGTTTCTACTAAAAATACAAAAATTAACTGGGCGTGGTGGCGGGGGCTTGTAGTCCCAGCTACTCAGGAGGCTGAGGTAGGAGAATCACTTGAAG
Source organism: Mandrillus leucophaeus (assembly GCF_000951045.1). Taxonomy (NCBI): domain Eukaryota; kingdom Metazoa; phylum Chordata; class Mammalia; order Primates; family Cercopithecidae; genus Mandrillus; species Mandrillus leucophaeus. The sequence goes on from NW_012110097.1 coordinate 608,390, forward strand.
CCTGGAGTTGGAGGTTGAAGTGAGATGAAATCGTGCCACTGCACTCCAGCCTGGGTGACAGAGCAAGACTCCATCTCAAAACAAACAAAAAACACTTAGAAACTTCTAGCGTAACAAAACCCAACATTTTTCCACTGCCTGCCCATAGTTCCTCTGTATACACAATTCACAGAAATGTGCAAGACTGTGCCCCAGACTATTTGGCTGCAAAGGTTTACTATACGAATGACCACCAGGATTCGACTGGAGTTAGCTGTGTGTAGAAAACATTCTTAGAATGTGCATTGTTTTTCTCTTCAGAGTGAATGCAAGAATTTTCAAATGCGCTACTAATCATTTGCTTTATCTTCAAGGGTACTGAGAGGCCCACAAAAGAGCAATGCTGACGAGTTGGCCACTAGTCTTATTCACTGGTGTCCTGGTCTAAGCTCTTCCTTTAATCCTGTGTTTTTATTAAAATAGCTCCTGATATTAGAATAGGCAGCTTACATTTGTGATTAAATAGGTACAGTGAAAGTCTATGATGACGAGGTGACGGGGTCCAAAGATTCGACTGTGTAACCTCAAGTGTACCATGGGGCTGATGCAGGCTGGGGCAGCCTCCTCAAAGCTGGTCTGGGCGTGAGACCCAGCTTGCACCTCACGTGTCCTGGCTGTGTCATCTGGGGGCAGGAACTATCACGGGGATGCTTCTGGGTGTGGGGGACTATGGGGTTGGTGTTCCCAGCTCCCATGGCTACCTTCTCCAGAGATCGCCCTGGTGGTTCAAGCTGCCTCACCTGGAGGTGCCTGGGGTCACCCTCCATGATTGGGTGGCCCAGGGCTGACCGCTGTCCTGTGCGGGGTACATGGACCCCCACTTCTTTGCCTCAAGGAGCTCCATAGAGCAGCATGTGATCCCCATCGGGCTCCCGTCCAAGTTCCTAACCCAGGGCAGAGGTGCATTGTAGAGAAGCTATTTTATACAGGCCGGAAGGATGTATGGTGGTGGCCTCCTGAGGTGGGGGTGGGAGAGGGAAATGAAACTCTTAACGAGCTGGAGGCGGGAGAGGGAGATGAGACTCAACAGCCACTGAAGGAAGGTGAGCACAACGGTCACCGTTTACTAAGTATCACAAAAGCAAAAGCAAGTATGACCAAGTGTTAACAGTTAATTCTGGTGAGAACATGGATGTTCGTTATGTATTGTAGTTTTCCATTTTTTGTGTGTTTCAAACATGAACCTTGAATAAATGGCAAGTTGGCTTAGCAGTGGAATCTCTGAACTGTAATTGCAGCCAGAGCTGCATCTGTCCGCACACGGGCCGGTGTCTTTTGCACATAACAGCTCAGTGGTCCCTCCACACCTGAGATGGGACCATCATCCATGTTGGAGACGAGGAAGTCGGGGCACTGGCCAAGGCCACATACCTGCCTATGGCTGAGGTCGGTGCTCCAGCAGGAACCGACCCCAGACAGAGAGGCGCCAGGGTTTACGTCCTGTGTTAAGAGCTGATTCGGTTGCCACATGCTTTCTATATTCAAAACAATCTCTTAGAATAATTTCTTAAATAGCATCTGAGAGATAATGCTTCTTTGTTTATGTGAAATGAACTCAGATGCTCCCTATTATAATTGAGGTAGAAAATGGCATGTATAGATATTCAAGTTTCTTTTAAAAAAACACACATTGTTTTAAGGCCTTACTACCCTCATTATTTTCCATTTTGCCTTTGTGACTAAGGTGATTCTGATTATTTTATTTATGTGTGAATGAATGGACAGGGTCTTGCTCCATTATCTAGGCTGGAGTATGGTAGAGCAACCAGGGCTCACTGCAGCTTTGACCTCCCATGTAGCTGGGACCACAGGCACACGCTGCCACATCTGGCTAATTTTGGCTGTTGAGGTGGGGGTCTCGCCATGTTGCTCAGGCTGGTCTTGAACTCCTGGGCTCAAGTGATCCTCCCCACTTGGCCTCCCAAAGTGCTGGGATTACAGGCGTGAGCCACCGCGCCCGGCCGAACCTATTCTTAATGAGCCACAGCCACAATTCTGCACTTGGCTGGGGCCAGCAAGAGTGCACGTTTGGGTGTGAGGCTGGCCCATTCCTGCTCCTCATTCATGCGCCTGCGACCTGCCGTGAATGTCTCGCCTAGGCGGATCCCACCACCTGTTTTCTGTTTCTGAATCCTTCCCCACCCCCTCGCTTTTCCATTATGGCTGATGATTTTCTCCTGGGTATAAAAGCTACCCATGCACACTGTCGAGGCCCTGAAAACACAGAACACTTGGAGATGAGATTTTAAATCACTCAATTTCATCACCGATGGTTTTACAGCCACATTTTAAATGTTGCTGTATATCCTTCTTTCTCTCCTTGGATTCTGTAGCAATACTATCTATAAGGATAGAAATTCAAATTAACATCTTGAATTTTTATTTAATATTTAAATCATTTCCGTTGACTTTTAAATCTCCCTAATTGTTATTTTGGAGAGGTCTTCAAATTCTAAAAACCCAGACTCAGTCCTGCCAGTGGAATGGTCTCCCTCCTTAGGACTCAAAGCGGCCCTTTCTACATGTTGTCTGCAAAAGAACTGGCACTGGTAGCAGTGACAACAAAGTGACTGCGAAGTGAGCACGAGTTGGCCACAGCGTGAGCCCAAAATCCCTGTAGGTTCCCTTCCCGGGACCCACCTTTGAGCGCCCACTGGTCTCAGTGGGGGCTCCGGTCCCCCAGCCCCTGCCCAGGACCAAAGGGTACTCAAGCATCTTCCCAGAGCTGGTTCAACAAGGGCCCCTCCAGGTGAAGGCGATCTGGCTGGCCCAGGGGCTGCCTGGTCTGCTGCACACCATGCTTGCCCCACCCTGGATGGCACCCGGGGCATGTTTTCCACTTGGAATCAGTTGTTTGGAGCTCTGGCTCTGAATAAATGAGCCACAGAGTCACAACACACCAGGGTGGCGAGGAGCCCCTGCATGGTGTTCCCTCCAGTGGCAGAGGGGGAGCTTGCCCGAGCTCCCACTGCTCCAAGATGGCTGCTGTCTCCATGATCACCACTGGATGATTTTCCTGTAGATGGAGACCCAGTGTAGGAGGTGCAAATGAGAGCCCAGGTGCTGCACCTGACATTGCAAAGGAAGCCCAGGCAGTGGGCTGGCAAGGAGCACAAGCTGGGGCTTGTCTCTCAGGGATAAACCTGGGACAGTGCTGAGAGAAGAGAGTCCCAGAGTCCTAGGGGCCAGCTGCGGCCTTGCACATTTCAGGGCCTCTGCATTTGGTTATATTAAGAAAATGGAGCTGGGCACAGTGGCTCACACCTGTAACCCCAGTGGAGGCCAAGGCAGAAGGATCCTCTGAGACCAGGAGTTGGAAACCAGCCTGGGTAATATAGCAGGACCCTGTGTCTAAGAATAAATAAATAAATAAAATTAACTGGGCGTGGTGGTGCATGCCTGTACTCCTAACTGCTTGGGAGGCTGAGGCAGGAGGATTGTTTGAGCCCAGGAGTTCAAGATGACAGTGAGCCATGGTTACACCACTACACTCCAGCCTGGGAGACAGAGTGAGATTCTGACTCTTAAAAAGAAGATGTCTGTCAAGCTCATGGCTTCCTCTGCATTGCATGGTCTACAGGAAGACTTGGTACACCAGGGAATCTGGAGCTTTTGTAGCCTTGAGGCTAGTGGGTGGCCCTTGGAACCTAAAAGTGACCGAGGTCCCTGCACATCTCAATTCCTTGGGCTCCCATGGATCTGGAACAGCCAAATCCACTTACCCTGTGACGTGAGTTGAGGACTTGCAGAGGGTACTGGGGACTTAGGCGAGTGTGTATCCAGCCAGTCACAGGCAAGGTAATGATGGGGCTTAAGAGGGGGATGCCAGAGAGTGGGTGCCTCAGGAGAGAGGGCACCTACTCTCAGCCGACCTGCCCCCAACCTGGCCAGTAGGAGAGGCACCCACAGACTGGGGCTCTACCCTCTGTCAAGGCAGGTGGTTCCAGGGAGGGACCACAGCCAGGTCATCTTTCCCCTGGGCCTGCTGTCCTGCAGCTGTAGGGGTGAGCTGGACAGCTGACCCCCAGACAGCCCTCATATATCCACAGAGGGCTGGCAGGCCTGCTGTCCTCCCCTTCCTGCCTCCTCCTCCCTGATAGCTTCCATCTCTCTGCTTACTGGACTCCAGGGCACCAAGATGATGGGGGCCCTGTGATGCCCCATGACTGGGAGGAAGTCCTGTAATGAGCCGCAGAGGCAGAGGGAGGAGACAAATTGCAAATAGTATTGAGGGGGAGACACTTGGACCAAAAGCCAGGCTGCCAGACTGGAGCACTCAATTTTTGTCTGAGTTTCAAAGGCAAAACAGCTGGCCTCCAGAAAGGAAGCACATCTGTGCTTTAGGGGAAGCCACATTACTCTCCTGGTGCTAAATCAGAAAAAAAAAAAAAAAGATGTTTCCAGTGGATCTTTATGGAAATGACATTGATGGGAGGAGGGGAAGCGTGTGTTTGGGTATCTCTTATGGGCACTAGAAGCCAAGGCCACCATGTTAAAATATAAGGATGTGAAAGCATGTCTCAGGGAGCTAGGGTCACGTGGCCTGGGTGTGACCTGTCCATGGCTTTAGGGTCAGGAGTGATAGAGAAGGTGGACCCCTCATCAGCTCAGCTGGCTTCATCCAGGTCTGACTAGCTCTGGACACAGGAAGCCTGGAGTGCGGGGGCCTTAGTGGGTTACTTAGTGCTGGAATCTAGGAACTTGAGAAAGCGGCTGCAGGTTGAGAGCTGTGGGCACCATCAGGGCATTAAGGCAGCCTCAGGGAAGGGGGGCTCTGGAGGCTTCTCTACCAAGTACGCAGCCCCCCTCAGTGCCTTACACAGACCCCCCATGCCCTGTGCTGATGCTGGGGCTGAGAGAGAGTAAGGGAGCAGACTGCCTTTATTTCCCTTGCAATAACAACAGGAACAAAATAGCTTTGCTTCCTACCTCCAGGCCAGTACTGTACAATTTACGCCGTGGAATCCTCCTCCCCACGGCAACCCCATGGGGTCCACACCAGGCTCCCCTGTATGATAACGCCAGGTCCAGAGAAGCTGCAGAATGCACCCAGTGCATCCACCAGACTCACACAGGGGATTGGGTGGCCGCTTTTGGAGCCCATCTGGATATTGGCAGGAGCCAAACCAACCTCAGTGCCCTGACGTGACAAGCCAGGTGTCCACGGTGGATGCAAGACACATCTCTTCCAGTGGAACACCTGGGTTATAGTGTGCGTGCCTTTCCTTGCAACTGAACAGCTGTACTGTCCATTGACTAGAATACAGAACATTAAAAAGCAAGTGTACACGCTTACACACACACGCCTCAGGGGTGGGCTCACACCGCCCACTTCCCCACTCCGGCACCCCCAGAAAGGTCCGGGAGCTCCCCCTGGGGGACCCGTGACTGGGCCTCCTGGGAGACTTAGGCCTAGGCGCTGCATAGACGCACGGATTAAATGAACCTCCGCCTGTAGGTGAGCCGGC
>NW_012110097.1:615219-627821 GCF_000951045.1 Mandrillus leucophaeus
CTCCCGAGTAGCTGGGACTACAGGCGCCCGCCACCTCGCCCGGCTAGTTTTTTGTATTTTTTTAGTAGAGACGGGGTTTCACCGTGTCAGCCAGGATGGTCTCGATCTCCTGACCTCGTGATCCGCCCGTCTCGGCCTCCCAAAGTGGGCTGCATTTATTTTTTGACACCGCTGCTTCAAATGAAAATACCAGAGAACAGAAACGGTCCCGGAACGAAGGTCTGGAGGCAGCTCCCAGGGGCGCCTCGCCGGGGACGTCCTGGGGGTGCAGCTGCAGTGCTGGGGTCGGGGCGTTGCTGTCCCTGTCTGCGCGGCACTGTGGGCGGGGCAGCCGGAGTTGCGGCTGTAAGGTTTCTTACCTGCTAGTTTCAGTCCGAAGACATTTGACACCTGTGCGGGTTTCCTTTTCTGTTGCCAGAAGTTCTGGAAGCAGGGCCTCGGAGTCGGGAAGGAAATGCATTTCAGCAGCTGGGGAGAGCAGGCCTCGCCGACCTGCAGGCAGAGGGCACAATGCCTGGCGAGGTGCCCGCCCAGAGCCTGCCTGCCCTGCAAGAAAAAGCCATTCGGAGGCCCCAAGTGGCCAGTACAAAGCTGTTCCCTGCCCTCAGGAAAGCCAGACCCACGCTGGATCAGGTCCTAAACTTTTTCCGTGGGGTGGGTTTTGTTCACCTCCACAGGCAGTGGGGGCCCCTGGACCCCAGAGACAGGGGGGACTGGGGGGACAGGGGGGACAGGGCAGGAGGGGCTGGTAGGGAGGCATCGGGGTGTGGCAGGCACTGGGGCATCAGCCAAATGCCAGTGATGGGCTGGTAGACCTGAACTCCAGCCTAGGTCTTCACCTCACTGAGTAAGGACCCTGCTTGCATTCCGCACACCTGTGTGCAGGGCTGGGCATTGCTGTTGGTAGTAATGGCCTCTCTGTTTCACCTCTTGCCCCACAAGTCATAGGAAGCCCTTTCTGGGGTACAGAGGTGGCGAGGGTACATCCCCAGAGGAAGTCTGTGACTTCCCAAGGCTGAGAAGCCGTCCGTTGACAAATGGATCCAGCGGGTCATCTGGTTCATGATTTCCCCTCCATCATGCTGGCAACTTGCACGCGCCCCTTCCATCAGAAACCAAACGGGATTTAAGAGCCGAGCACCCCTTTCCCTGACTTTGCTCATGTGTAGCTGGGTGCACTTTGTAGCCCAGAGTGAGGCCTTTCCCAGCCCTTAGCAGAGCGAGCAGCTCACCTCACGAGGCCCCCTTCCTCAAAGGCCACACCCAGGGTTCCCAGCCGCTGGCTCCCTGGCAGCCCTGGCTGGAGCAGAGCCTACCTGGCAGGTAGATGTGGAAGGAAGGAAGAAAAGCAAGTCCAGGAGTGAAGGGAAGCCTAGGTTGGTCTGGGCTGGAGGAGGCATCATGGGGTGCAGCCAAGACCTCTCCACATTCCTCCTCCAGCCACATCCCCATATCCTATTTCTTAAGTCACAGGGAATCTCACCTCCAGTTCCCAGCTCAGCCACCATCCAGGCTCAGTGTGTTTTCAAATGTCTCGGCCACTTTTCCCACCAAAGCTTCTCCTACCACAGTGCACCACTGGGTGGCTTCTCTGGTGCAGTCCCCAGACAGCATCCCCACAGCCTTGCAAGCTTTCCTGACCAGGTTCACAGGTTGGCCTGGTCAGACTGGAGGAAAGCAGCTGTCCCAAGCTAAAGTCCTCTCCCTCTTTACCATCTCTCTCTCCCTCACCTTTCCTCCCTCTCCCTCTCTCTCTTTCTCTCTCTCCCCCTGCTGCAGACTGCAAAGGCCCCTGGGCACTGTCCAGGTGCCCAGGCTGAGCCCCAACCCTAAGAGCGTCACCTCTGTAATGTGCAGAACTAAAAAGCCTCCGATCACCACTAGCTACAAGTAGGTTCCACCAGCAAGAGGTGGAGCTCTGCACTGCTGGGGCATCTGCTCCTTCATTTTGGTTTAACTGCCAGGATGGACGGTGCCCTTGTTATGCCAAGGCAGGGCATGAGCCCCTGTGGAACAGTGGGGTGGAGATGCTTCAACTCCTGGAAGACCGCACCCGTCGGGGAGAACATCTGGGTATCAGGCGCAGGAGAAAAGGCATGTCTGACTCGGCAGGAGAGCAGGGCACCTGCGGGTGCTGCCGAGGTGTGTTCCCCCAGCCTGCCCCTGGGTCTGGTTGTCAGTGCCATGGTTGAGGAGGGGAGAAGAAGACCAGGGCTGACAGAGGGGTTGGGGAGAGACCTGCTACTGCTGGAACGAGCAAAGCTGCTGAGCCGCCCAGAGAGCGACGTGCAACACGGAGGGGTGGAGCTTCTCCCCACCTGCCCGTCTAGGTAACGGGCATCTTGTAAAAATCATACTTTCCAGTGGGTTATGGTTGATATTTAGGAGGAGCGTTAGATTTGGTGTGTCTTGTGTCTAGCCAGCTGATAACCTTTCCAATTTGTTTTAATGTTTTAACAAATTCTCTTCAATTTTCCAAGAATACCAGCATGTTTATAAGTAATGATGATTGATTTGTTTGCGGTATAACTCCTTGGGAAGAACACACTTAGATTATGAAGCATTCCCTGTGGTAACCTTGCGACTCACGGCAGCGTTGTCTCATCTGTTGGCGTTTTAATTATATCGGGTGCTTAACTTTCTTATTTTAAAAAATGTATTGTTATGGAAAATTCAAACATACTCAAGTATGCTAGGCCAGTGAGCATCGGCGTTTTGCAGGCCTGCTTCCGCACCGTCTCCGAGGAGCTTTTCTCCCGGAGTGTCCCTTCCCATGCTGGCTCATGGCCAGGAGTGCTCCCCCAGCAAGCAGGCCAGTGCCGCTTCCCGAAGCCCCATAGCCCTTGGTGCCCCCTCACTGAGCCGTAGGCCCCGCCATTGTGGTCCCTTCATTCTACTTTTTATTTTTTTGAGACAGAGTTTCTCTCTTTTACCCAGGCTGGAGTACAGTGGCGCGATCTCAACTTCTGCCTCCCAGGTTCAAGCAGTTCTTCCGCCCCAGCCTCCTGAGTAGCTGGAATTAGAGGCACCCAGAGACAGGGTTTCACCATGTTGGCCAGGTTGGTCTCGAACTCTTGACCTCAGCTGATCCACCCACCTCAGCCTCCCCAGGTGTGAGCCACCACGCTGGCCCATTCTACTCTCTTGAATAAGGCACTTCCCCATCTGGAGGCTGCAGGGTTGGGTGGAGAGTCTCAGGAGACTTGCTGCTGTCTTATTCTGGTGTGTAGGAAGAATGTGACTCAGTACTCAGTGTCTTACGAACCAAATGATCCACTTCCTAAGCCATTTTGCAAAAGAAGCCTTCACGTGATCTTCGTCTTGGAGAGACCCAGAACTCACACCACCCTGGCACGGCAGGCTAGTGATCAGGCTGCTCTGTCCATATACAGGGACAGGCAGATGTCATGATATGGTCCTCGGTGCTCTTTCTGGACTGCTCAGCAGCAGGTCAGCTGGGATTGGGGTGCCTTCAGCCCAGGAGGGACTGGGGACTGGGGGCATGGATCCCAGGCCTCCTGATGCTGGTTGCTGAACTTCCCAGCACTCCCTTAGGGAGGGGGCATCCAGGCTCAGATGACTCCCACCCCAGCTCCTCATATTCCCTGCCGATGAGTGCACTCAGCCCGTGGAAAGGGAGAGTGGCAGGGGACAGGTCCCCTCCTGGGGCATCCTCACTAAGATGCCAAGAGATGGAGCTTCCAGACCTCCCACTGCTGGCTTCAGAATCGGCTTCCCCAGGCAGGCCAGTTTCTTATCCCAAACCCTGCGCAATGCTGTGTGATTTGCCATGCCCCTAAATGGCTCATGCCCAGTGGCTCTCGGGGGGCAGCAATTTGGTAGTCCCCCACTATGCTTTCCTCAGAGTCATCCACGGTACTCTTGGGGAAGGCCATTGTCCCAAGCAGAAGAGCACATGAGACGTCAGGAGCCTTCCTAGAGGCAGAAGTCAGCCTCCCCGCCTGCTGCGCATGGGTGAGAATCAGGCCCAGGGCGTCCGCTGACTTGCAGGGCATGAGTGTGAATTCCATGGGTCCACTTGGCTGTGCCGCAGGATACCCAGAGAGCTAGTGAAACACTGTTTCTGGGTGTGTCTGTGAGAACGTTTCTGGAAAAGGCCTTGATATCAGGAGACTGCATGAGATCAGTGTGGGCAGGCAGCATCCAGCTCCAGGGCTGAGTAGAACAGGAAGATGAGGAAGGCACCTTTGCTCTCTCTTGAGAGAGCTTGATCTGGGCCACCTGTCTTCTCCTATCCTCAGACGCTGCTGCTCCTGGTTTTCCAGCCTTCAGACTCACACTGGGACTCACAGCCAGGCTCCCCTGGCTCTCAGGCCTTTGGGCTTGGACTGGAAATGCACCACCGGTGGTCCCAGGTCTCTGGCTTGCAGATAGCAGAGCGTGGGACGTCTCAGCCCCAAAAATCACATGAGCCAACCCCATAAGAAATCTTTCCCCATGTGTCTGTGTATATCCTGTTGGTTCTCTTTCCCTGGAGACACTGGCCAATACACAGATGGACAGAGCAGCACCAGCTGGGCTACTGTCACTGTTCCCGGCTGCTGGTGTGACAGAGCAGCACCAGCTGGGCTAGTTCCCAGCTGCTGGGGTGACCAACTGTCCTGGTTTGTCTGAGACTGAGGCTTTCTTGGGATGCAGGACTTTTAGCACTAATACCAGAACATCCTGGGCAAACTGGGAAGAGTGGTGGCTCCACACGGTACCTGTCAAGCCCCTCCCTGCACCCTCCCTGCCTAGTGCAGCACTCCCCTGCCCTGCAGCCAGAGCCTGCTGGCTCATCACCCTCTCCTGCCTTGCTACCATCTCCGCCTCCTCCAGCTTAGCAGGAAAAAGCATACACCGTCATTGCTTACTGGCTGTGCTCTGTGCTACACTGAGGTGGGCTGTAGGCAGGGTCAGCAGATGATAATTGGGAGGGCAGCCCAGTGCCAAGTTCATTAGTCCGGGAGGCCAAGGCCAAGGACGGCCCCAGGCATGGCTCAGCCTGCGGGTGGGGAAGGGCCTGGGCAGTGGTCAGCGCCCACACCTCCGTCTGTCCTGGCAGGCCCTTTACTTCCCATCATTTAAAATGAGCAAACGCCAATTAATAAAATAATCCCCCATAACCATTTTCCTCCCAGACTGTGAGCCTGCATCAGAGGGAAGCCCGTAGGGAAGTGTCACACAGGCTTATCAAGACCTTAAGTGAGGCCGTGGGGCCCACCCTCATCCCAGGGGCCCCCAAGACACACGCTCCTGGATGGAATGAAGTGCAAACCAGGGGCTGCAAGGGAGCCACAGGCCAGGGCAGTCTTGCCTAGACAACGGCCTGGTATTCTCCAGTTACTGCATTTCTCTCCTGGTAAACAACATGCAACTGAAGACCCATTTCTCATGCACAAATGAGCAGTTCTGAACCTGAAACTTCAGTCAGCGGCTGGCCCCCTCTCTCAGGGCACCTGTCACCTGCTGGCCCAGTTGCTGCGGGGTCCATGCCTCCCTCCGTGCCGGTGCCCGCTGGAAGAGGCCGCCGCATGTTACTCCCTGTCAAGAAAGAATTAAAGAGAGCATCTTGGGTAGGAAGCAATTGTGGAGGGTGGAAGTTTCTGGCCAGGCAAATAAATTGGATTTAAGTATATTACAGTCATAATCTTTTTCTGCCCCTCTCCAGACGGTCTCTGTACATGGAAAAATGAGAATGTATTCGCAGACAAAGCTTGACCTGAGGGAGACGCCTGCCGGAATCTGGATTTTCAATAACATAAGACAATAAAGCTTAGACTTCTAACCTGCCGCAATATGGGAAAAGTATAAAGAGCTTAGCTGCTAATAAAAGGGAAGGGTCTTCCACTCATATTTGAAGATCCGGACCCCCCAGAAGGACACTTCATGAAGATCACAGTGGGTTAGCTGGGATCATGCAGACACGAGGCCCCTTGTTGACCGATTGTCTGACAGTTGTCACGTATGGGTCTGATATTAATAAGACCTGCGTTGATTTCCTTGGGGTATTTTTGTCCCTGTGAGTGCACAGCCTCCTGTTGTGGCTCTAGCCTCGGTTGCACTGAGCTACAGTTGCCCTCGGCAGGATGCACAGGTGGGGCTCCCCTCCCCGAGGTGTGCACACCTTGCCAGTGGCACCTCCCTCGGTGGGTGGCTGGAGGGGAAGAGGAGACATGCTAAGGACGGGACAGAGTCAGGGCCACTCCCTTGGAGACCGGGCACCCTGGTCCACCCACAGCAGGCAGGGCTTGTGAACGGTGGGCTTGGGGGTGAGCTTTCTCTGGTTTTGCTTGCTCATCCAGTACTTCCTCCAGGATGTAAGTGGGTTGCTGGCAGTGTGACTGGGGTAAGTAACTGGGTGAAGTCAGCCGGAGGAAAGCGGCAGTGCTTAGTTAAAAGTGTTCTTTGACATGTAACATATGGCAGAAGCGGCAGCCCAGCCTTGGTGAATATCAATGCTAAGAAGCCTTGTTGCTCACCCATCTCCTCCTGCAGTGCAGAGGGCATCGCCCTGTCCCCATGGTCCCCACCCAGACTTTCTCCAAGGGCACTTTTCAGTGTCATCTGCACTTTAAAATGCCATTGAGGCCAAGCTTTCCAAAATAGTCCAGTTCTGCTTGTACCAGGTGCATCCCTGAATCTGCACCTCAGAGGAGCCAGCCCCATCCATAGTGCACACACCCTCCTAGAGGTTTCGTCTCCAGTGCGGCCCCTGGTAGGCAGGGCGAGCAAAACGCGTGGGATGCTGGTGCTCCAGGACAGGTCCACACTCTGCACACCTGCTGGGCACCATTGTTCTCTGGGAACTTGCACCCAGCACTCAGGGTCCTCTGGAGAGAAAGCAACACTGGACAGTGTGCACCTAGGTGGGCTGCATGCCTGACTCGCTGCTGTGTCATATTTTGGGAACCTTTCTACAGTGAGTCAGACAATCTCCAAGCCATGTGGGCTTCCCACTTTGTCAAATGCCATTGAAACGCAGGATGCTCACAGGAACCAGGTGGCAGCTGGAGAGATGGGGACTGCTCCTCTCAGGGTGGAGGCTCCAGGCAGGGCTTGGAGAAATGGCCCAGCCCAGGGTGTTCTGGGAACCTGCAGAGGGAGCTGCCTGCTTCTGGGTCAATCAGGGCTGCCAAGAGCTGGGGCTGAGCCTTGAGATAGGGACCACAGAGCCATCTCATCCCCTCCAGCCAGCATGGCAGCTGCCTGGACAGGTGCTTACCGTCGTCCTATGACAGGAGGGCCTGAGGTCTGTGGATGGTGTCCATGACCTATCGGGCTTGGGAGACCAGAGCTCAAGACCCCAGATGGGCTCCTGGTCAGACAGGCCTGGCATGGGAAGTGGGCACCCAGCTGTGTCACTCCCTAGTTCTGTGACTGGATCTTCCTGAGCCTCAGTTTCCCCATCAGAGTACAGGAGAAACATGGAGTTTCTATGAACTGAATTGGGTCCCCCTAAAATTCCTATGTTGAATCCCTAATCCCCAGTGTGACCCTACTTGGAGACAGAGCCTACAAGGAGGTAATAAGTGTTAGATGAGGTCCTAAGGATGGGACCCAGATATGATCAAATTTGTGTCCTTATAAAAAGAGAAACCAGAGAGCTCACTGTCCCTCCCTCTCCACAAGGTGAAGATACAGCAAGAAGACAGGCACCTGTGAGCCAGGAAAGGAGGGCTTACCAGAACCCAGCCATGCTGGCAGCATGATCTCAGACCTCCAGCCTCCAGAATGGAGAGAAAATGAGTTTCTGTTGTTTAAGCCACACAGTCAGTGGCATTTTGTTATAGCAGCCTGAACAGACTAAGACATCACTGGGCAGATAACTGAATTAACCGTGTAAAGCACAGGCCCAGGATGCAGTGAGCACATGATGTGTGGTGGTCTACTCACTTCTCAGCTGTGTGATTTGCAGTCATTCTCACGTCTGCAAAATGGGAATCCTGGCAGCTACCACCCTAGAGGATAGGGAGGATAAAGTGAGACAGGACATGTGAGGGCACCGTGTAAGCAGTGAGGGGGCAACTGACACCTGGCAATTGCTGCCTGAATGCCCCACAACATAGGGGCCATGAGGCAGCTGCACCCCTTTGCAGCCTTTTAGGAGAGGGTAGTCCTTAGCCTCTGAAGGGCAGTGTTATGGCTGAACTGAGTCCCCCAAATTCATGTATTGATGTCCTAACCCCCAGTACATCAGAATGTATTTGGAGATAGGGTCTTTAAAAGTAACAAAGGTTAAATGAGGTCTTTGGGGTGGGTCCTAATCCAATATACCTGGTGCCTTTAGAAGAAGAGGAGGCAAAGACACAGATGAAATACACCAAAGGATGCCCATAGGATGACACAGGGAGAAGGTGAGCATCAGCAAGCCGAGGAGAGGGGCCTCAGAGGAAACCATATCTGCTGACACTTTGATCTTGGACTTCCAGCCTCCTGGATGGTGAGAAAATAAATTTCTGTTGGTTAAACTACCCAGCCTGAGTTGCCTAATACAGGTTGGTTTGTTCGCAGCTGCCTCTGCCCTCAGCCTAGAGAGAGTTGGTCTTTTATTCCTCAACCCCCTCTGAAGGTTTTTCTCTCTGTCACTAAGTCACCTGCTCACCGGCCTCCCAGCTTTGTGACAGGTGAACAAAACACTTACATGTTAGAAAAAATATGAGCATGGCCTTAACTCCTACTGGACCTAAACCTCTTGCAAATAAAAACTACAAACTCTAGACAGAAAAGAAAAACAAAAAAATAAGCTCTACTCAATTATCTGCTTTAACCTTTGAACTACACAGGCTTTTAGGCAGTCTCAATGCATTTTAGCTAAGGATAAAATATTTAAACTGTGATTTGAGCTGATACTAAAAAGATGAATTTACCATTTAAGTTCAATTGAGAAAAAAATTAACATTCTCTGGAAGATTCGAACGGAGTCTAGAACCTCCACAACATAGTGTTCCTAACATTCAGGATACAATCTAAAATTGCTTGACATATGAAGAACCAAGAAAATGTGACCCAGTTTCCACCAAAAAGTCAATCAACTGGGAACAATTCTGAGATGATCAAGATGTTGAAATTAAAAGACAAGGATTTTAAAAAAGGTATTACAACAATACTCAATTAAGTAAAGGGAAATATGCTGGCAGGAAAGAAAAGATAAGAAATCTCAGCTAAGAAACTGAAAATAAGGACCAAGTGAAAATTCTGGAACTGAAAAAAAGGCAATATCTGAAATTAAAGATTCACTGGATTGTCTTAATAGCGGAACAGAGAGGAGAAATGAAGATCAGTGAACTTGAATACAGATAAAATCTATTCTGAAGAGGGGAGAGAAAAATGATTTACAAATAATGAACAAAGCCATGGAAACCTAGGGGGTAATATCAAGAGGTGTAACATAGATATAATTTGAGTCCTATAAGTAAAGGAAACAGAGGATGGAGCAGAAAAAAACATTTGAAGATGTAGTGGTCAAAACATGTCCTCAATTTGTTGTTGTGCCACGCAAGTGTGAGATTCTGAAAGTTCAGTGAACTCCAAATTGGATTGTTTAGTCCTTTTCTTGTTTAGAGAAAATATGCAGTTTGCTTTTAGCACTCACTTAGATTTACATAAACATGCTCTTTTAGGCTGAAGCAAATCTGACTAATTTTCAATGTGAAAATAAAATATAAAACTATTCTTGGAGTTCTTTGTTTTTTGTTTTTTGACAGAGTTTTGCTCTTGTCACTGAGGCTGGAGTACAATGGCACAATCTTGGCTCACTGCAACCTCCACCTCCCAGATTCAAGCGATTCTCCTGCCTCAGCCTCCTGAGTAGTTGTGATTACAGGCACATGCTACCATGCCTGGCTAATTTTTGTATTTTTAGTAGAGACAGAGTTTCACCATGTTGGCCAGGCTAGTCTCGAACTTCTGACCTCATGATCCACCTGCCTTGGCCTCCCAAAGTGCTGAGATTACAGGCGTGAGTCACTGTACCTGGCCTCTTGGAGTTATTTCTAAACAGAGCTCACATCAGAATTGTCTGAATCATCAGAACTGTCTATTCCACATAAATCTGATTAATCAGATGAATCTTTGGCCGACAACTGTTTGAGAATGATGTTAACATCACATGTAGGAAGGCTACATTTTCTAGCATTTGACATTTTCAGCAATCAAGAATTATTGTATTTCGTAAATGAAAACATCACTGCTGAAAACAGAATGCTATAAATAGAATGATGTATTTTGTTTCCAAAGTTGATATACCGGAGTGATGCAAAAATAATAACAAAAGTGAGACATTCTGTGGCAAAATTATCTCAGGGTAAACACTGCAGTGCCAACCCAAGTATTCTCAGGGAAAACAGGCAAAGGGTTAAAGAAATCTATGCCTATATGTTATTGTTAAATTGCTGAAAACCAAAAGAAAGATGAAATCCTTAAAGCACCCAGAGAAAAACTAGACACGTTACACATGGAGGAATATGATTTCAATAACTGCAGACTTCTCAAAACTATGAGGCCACAAAGCGGTGGAACAATATCTTTAAAATTCTGGAAAAAGAAACTGTCAACCTAGAATTCTGTAATCAGAATAAAGGTAAAATTAAACTATTTTCAGATCAAAGAAAACTTAGAAGTTCTTTGAAGGGAGATGATATCAGTTGGAAATTCAGATTTAAAGAAGTAATGAAGAGTATTAAAACTGGGAAAGGTGTCACTTTCCCAGAAATGAGGAACACAAAACAGAGGGAAGAAACAGAAAACGAATAATAAATTAGCATACCGACTCTAACCATATCAAAAATCATGTTAAACGTTAGTGGACTGAGCATTATAATTAAAAGGCAGAGATTGTCGGACTAGATTTTAAGAAACAATATCCACATTTCACAAGCATTAGGAAGGCTACTATCAAAAAAAGAGAAAAGGACAGATGTTGAAAAGGCTGTGGAGAAATCAGAGCCCTTGTACCATGTTGGTAGAAAATGTAAAATGGCACAGCTGCTATAGAAAACAGTTTGGCAGTTCCAAAAAATTAAACATAGAATTTCCATATGATCCAGCAATTCCACTTCTGGGTATAGATCCAAAATAATTCAAAGCAGAGTTTCAGAGAAATATTTATACACCCATGACACCCACATTCATAGCAGTATTATTCACAATAGCTAAAAGGTGGAACCAAAGTTTATGGACAGATGAGTGAACAGACAAATGTGGTATATCCAAACAAAGGAATAGTATTTAACCTTAATAAAGAAGTAAATTCTGATACATGATACAACATGGCTAAACCTTGAGGACATTATGCTAAGTGAAATAAGCCAGTCATAAAAAGACAAATACTGCATGATTCCACTTACCTAAGATATCTGGAGTAGACAAACTTACAGAAACAGAATGGTTGTTGCCAGGGGCTGGAGAAAGAGAGAAATGGGGAGTTATTGTTAATGGATGACATGGTTTGGGTCTGTGTCCCCACTCAAATCTCAAGTTGAATTATAACCCACAGTGTTGGAAGAGGGGCCTGGTGGGAGGTGATTGGATCATTAGTGGATTTCCACTTGCAGTTCTCATGATAGTGAGTGAGTCCTCATGAGATCTGGTTGTTTACATGTGTAGCACCTCCCCCTTCTCTCTCTTCCTTCTGCTCCAGCCGTATGCCTTCTTCCTCTTCACCTTATGCCATGATTATAAGTTTCCTGAGGTCTGTCCAGCCATTCTTCCTATACATCCTGCAGAACTGTGAGCCAATTAAACCTCTTTTCTTTATAGATTACACAGTCTCAGGTAGTTCTTTGTAGCAATGCAAGAATGGACCAATCCAATGGGTATAGAGTTTGTTTTGTAAGGTGACAAAGTTCTAGAGATTGGTTGCATAACAATGTAAATACACTTGACACTACTGAACTGTGCATTTAAAAATAGTTAAGGTGGTAAATTACATATTATCTGTATTTTAACACAACAAAAAGTGACTTTTTTTCAATGCAAGACCTAGCTGTGAAAATTATTTTAAGAATTCACTTCAAATATGAAAACTTGGACAGACTGACCATAAATAGTCAGAGAAAGATATACCATGCAGCCAGTAAGCACAAGAAAACTGGACTGATGGCCAGGCACGGTGGCTCACACTGGTAATCCCAGCACTTTGGGGAGCTGAGGCAGGTGGATCACGAGGTCAGGAGTTCAAGACCAACCTGGCCAACATAGTGGAACCCCGTCTCTACTAAAAATACAAAAATTAGCCAGGCAAGGTGGTGCGTGCCTGTAGTCCCAGCTACTCAAGAGGCTGAGGCAGGAGAATTGCTTGAACCCGGGAGGTGGAGGTTGCAGCTAGCTGAGATCACACCATTGCACTCCAGCCTTGGCAACAGTGTGAAACTCCATCTCAAATAAAAAAAGAAAGAAAGAAAAAGAAAACTGGGGTGGCTGCATTAATATCCAATGAAACCAAATGCAAGACAAAGAGCATTAAAAGCAATAAAGAGGCCGGGCACGGTGGCTCATGCCTATAATCCCAGCACTTTGGGAGGCTGAGGTAGGCGGATCACGAGGTCAGGAGATTGAGACCATCCTGGCTAACACGGTGAAACTCCGTCTCTACTAAAAAA
>NW_012110097.1:628641-637145 GCF_000951045.1 Mandrillus leucophaeus
ATCTCCTGACCTCGTGATCCACTCGTCTCGGCCCCCCAAAGTGCTGGGATTACAGGCTTGAGCCACTGCGCCCGGCTAACAACTCTTAATACAGTTAAACAATTGAGATAATGCAGGAGGTATACATCAACAAAAATGGACTAAGTTAGAAATCAATACTAATAAGATATCTGGAAAAATTCCTGTTAGACAGAATAAGGTCACCCCCCACCCCACAAGGTATCCATATCCTAATCCCTGGAACCTGGGAATGTATTTCATGGGAAAAGAGAATTAAGGTTGCAGATGGAATTAAGGCAATAGGCAGCTGACTCAGAGAATAGGAATATTATTTTGGGTTGTCTGGCTGGGTGCAATGTAATTACAGAGGCCTCTTAACGTGGAAGAGGGAAGAGCAGAAGCAATCAGAAGGGTGTAATGTGAAAAAGTTTCCGCCGGCCATTGCTGGCTTTGAGGATAAAGGAGGTGGCCATGAGCTGAGGCGCACAGGTGGCCTCTAGAATCCAGGAAAAGCAAGGAAATCAATTCTCTCCCAGAACCTCTGGAGAGGAAAGCAAGTCGCCTGGTGCCTTCAGTTTAGCCCAGTGAAACCCGTGTTGGACTTCTGACTCACAGAACTCTAAAATAATAAATTTTGTGTTAAGTCACTAAATTTGTGGTAACTTCTTGTGGCAGCAATAGAAAATTAATACAATCCCCAATTTCAATTCACTAGGGTTGTTACAATAATTAGGCTTAATTAAAATTAGGAGGTTAGAAACCAAAGAGGAGCATGTCTTGGAGGAGAGCTACACCTGGCTCCTCCTAGGAGCGTGTCTTGGAGGAGAGCTACACCTGGCTCCTCCCGTGACTCCCTTCCCTGGCACTGCAGTGGGGTTTGGACAGCAATGTTCACCTTTTTCACAGTTGGCTGCACGAGCAATTCCCATACCCAGCATAGTGGTTGGGTAGTGTCCATTCAAAAATTCATGTCCACCCAGAACCTCAGAATATGACCTTATTTGGAAGTAGCGTTTTTGCAGATGTAACTAAGGCTCGAGATGAGATCCTGCCGGATGAGGGTGGATGAAAGGACTCAGACACGGAGGAGAAGGCGCTGTGACCGTGAATGCCGACACTGGGTGATGCATCCGCAAGCCACGGAGTTGAAGGATGCTGGCAGCCCCCAGAAGCTGGGACAGAGGCATGGGATGGGTTTTCCCTCAGAGCTTCCCGAAGGAACCAGCCCTGCCCACACCTTGATTTCAGACATTAGCCTCTAGAACTGTCAGGTAATACGCTTCTGTTGGCTTAGGTCACCCAGTTGGTGGTCCGTTATGGCAGCCATAGGAAAACAATCTGCCCAGCGTGCTGGTCTCCTGAACTACCACCACCAGAAGCAAATGCCCAAGGGCTCCAGGGAGAAACAGGCTGCAGCGCCGGCCGGCAGGAGCAGACACGGGGAATCACACTCACTTCCTTCTTGGGCTTTTCTGGACGCAGTGAAGCTCCTGAGGCATCGGTGGTTTTCCCTCTACCTTCATGGCAGCCCTGACCCAGGAGCTGGCCTGGCTTCTTGCCCCTGTCCTGGGTGCTGGCCCAGGCCCAATACCTGCTCTGCCCAGGGCCACGGCGGCAGCAGGAATCCCTACGGTCATGGCTGGGGCCTCATTGGAGTCCACATCACCTCTTATACCCTGAAGCCACTCAGCCTCTGGGACTTGTGGGTGAGTAGTCTGGGCCCACACACTGGGTCACCCCTCTTTGCCTTTCCTTCTCAAGTTTCCTTTCAGGTCAGACAGAGCTGTGGGGTCAGGGGACCCCTGCCCTGCCAGTCCCCTACAGTTGCCAGCTGCTGAGGACTTGCCCAGAGCCCACCTCTCACTCAGGCCAGGCGAGGCATCTGGGTTGTTGCCAGAGAGGCCGGTGCAGCTGGCTGGCTGGGCTCACCCAAGGAAGGGAGGCCCTGGCGCTGTTGGCTGTGAACCCAAGCAATGCACAGGACCAAAGGGAGAGTCCCCGCCCACCGCCCAGGGCTGCTGATTCTACACAGGGTGCATTTGGAATGGTGGTGCCTGAAGTGTCTGGCCTAGGCTAAGGCCCTCAGAGGCAGGCACTTAGCACAAAAGACAGTCGTCCGTTCAGGATTCAGACGTACCAGGGGGTCAACGCCTTCAACAGGACAAGCAGTTGAGCAGAGGGCTTGGGACCCTACATCCAGGGAGGGCCCTCGCCAGGGGCAGAGGGACGCCTCGCCAGGTCCTCCTGCTGAGACAAATTGGGGAGGCAGCAGGTGAAGCTCTGCATGTGACGCCCACAGCACATGCGCTGAGGAAGGGGTCTCGGCCCCCGAGGCGAGCAGAGCAGCACCTGGGCCTTCGGGAAATGTCCTGATTATTCCAAGCAGCTGCAAGCGAAAGTCTCACAGCCAAGGGGCCGGGGGTTGCCAGGATTGGGGTAGTGGCCGTCCAGGGTCTCAGGATCCCCCCTAGAGAGGAGGTGTTCAGGCATCTGCAATCAAAGCTGCTGGAGTCCCAGCTCTGAAAGTGATGCTGACGTGAGCCCTGCCTGCAACCTTGGCTCTTGCTGACTTAACGCTAACTCAGCCCACCCTAGCTTCACCCGGTGGTGGGATAGCGAGTCCCCGGGTGGGACTGTAGCGTATCCTTCCCCGTCTCCCTGAACACTAACTCCCAGTCTACCCTAACTTCACGCCGTGGCGGGATAGCGAGTCCCTGGGTGGGAGTGTTGGGTATCCTTCCCCGTCTTCCTGAATTAACGCTAACTCAGCCCACCCTAACTTCACCCGGCGGTCAGATAGGGAGTCCCCGGGTGGGACTGTAGCGCAACCTTCCCCGCCTTCCTGAATGCTAACTCTCAGTCTACCTTTAATTTGATTTCGCTGGCGGGATAGTGGTCCCACACAGGGGAATGCAGTCACCCTTCTCCATTCCAACAGCTTTGGGGGCAGAGTGTGGCCCTATGTCCCCGGCTGGCCGTGGTCTCCTCAGGGTGTGCAGGTTTGGGGGCAGGGTGTGGCCCGATGTCCCCGGCTGGCCGTGGTCTCCTCAGGGTGTGCAGGTTTGGGGGCAGGGTGTGGTCCGATGTCCCCGGCTGGCCGTGGTCTCCTCAGGGTGTGCAGGTTTGGGGGCAGGGTGTGGCCCGATGTCCCCGGCTGGCCGTGGTCTCCGCTCAGGGTGTGCAGGTTTGGGGGCAGGGTGTGGCCTGATGTCCCTGGCTGGCCGTGGTCTCCACTCAGGGTGTGCAGGTTTGGGGGCAGGGTGTGGCCCTATGTCCCCGGCTGGCTGTGGTCTTCTCAGGGTGTGCAGGTTTGGGGGCAGGGTGTGGGGTGGTGGGCAGGCGCGTGGGTCAGGGGAGGTTGTGGGTTCCTCCACCCCATCGCCAGGCCTTGTTTGGCCCCCCAGGGAGAGCTCTGAAGTGGGGCACGGGGAGACTGTGAGATGGCAACAGTGAGGGCAGCAGCGGTGGCCTCTGACTGGGGACGGTGTTGGCGCCTCTGAGCGGCCTGGAGTCTGTTCCAGCAAAGTGGCAGTGGACACGGCGACATTTCTACTCAAACAAAACTCTTCAGGAGCCGCAAGCGTGTCAGGCAGCAGTACCTGGACGTTTCTCACTAGAGCTCCCCCAGGGCCTGGCAGCAAGTAGGCGGTGAGTGTGGGAACCTTCCCCTCACTCGGAACCCCTCGGAGCCAAGGGGCACTTAGGCTCCGGCTGACAGCCTGAGGCTGGTGGGTGCTCACTGTCAGCCTCCTGCCTCCCACAGAGGGCTGTGCTCCCTGGAGGACTATGGGCACGGGGTCCTGCCAGAGGCACCTGTTTCTCCCCAGTGGTCCAGGGTTCATATGACCTCCTTGATGGCCAAAGAGCCACAGATGTGGCACGGTCCCCGCCCCCTTGTTCTCCAGGCGTGGGAGCTTGGCTGCTGGAGGTGAGAAGCTCGGTGGGCCCAGTTTTGGCTCATGGATCACTTGTGGCTGCAGGTCACCAGCGTCCATCTGACCAACAGGACTGTTTCTCACTGGAGCCCGACAAGCAAATGGTGCCACACAGAGGAATGCCAATTCCCTGCCCATTTTTTGGTGTATATATATGTTTTGAGATGGAGTCTCGCTCTATCATCCAGGCTGGAGTGCAGTGGCATGATCTCAGCTCACTGCAACCTTCACCTCCAGGGTTCAAGTGATTCTCCTGTCTCAGCCTCCTGAGTAGAGGGGACTACAGGCACCCGCCACCATGCCTGGCTAATTTTTGTACTTTTAGTAGAGTCAGGATTTCACCATATTGGCCAGGCGGGTCTCAAACTCCTGACCTTGTGATCCCAAAGGGCTGGGATTACAGGCGTGAGCCACCGTGCCTGGCTCCTTTTGTATATTTTGGTATGCATGGAGAGGTGTTTATTGCCTGAACATGGTGCCCAAATTACCTGCCCCCAACCCCCACACTGGTCAGCACTGGAGCTCTGGTGCAAAGCTGACCTCTGGGATCGTTTTGTGGATTCTCAAGGGCTGTGAGGGGAAAAACATTTCAAATTAGGGAGGATGCCCAGTAACTGGGAGCACTTGGAATCTCCAGTCTCACAAACACAACCACGTCTAAATGTAATTCGAAGAGAGGAAAAATTACTCTCCATGAATATCCCTTGAAATTGCCCAGCAGAGAATACTCTGGAGCGGCACGTGGATGCATCCCAAATTCTCTGGAATGAGGACGTGAAGAGCATCCAGGCTGGTATCCCCTGGATAGTATCGCACAGGCAGTGTGGAGCCTGAAGAAGCACAGGCAGGTGCAGTGTGGACAGCAGCATGGATGTCCAGCCACCCAAGTGTCCCCTCGCCCTTCAACCACAAATCCCACTGTCAGTGCTGCAGACGGACACAGTTCACTCCATAAGATCACCCGTGAAATGGGAGCGCCTGACCATGTGCCTGGAAATGTGAAAGGATAATTCTCAGCACTGTGAGCGGCTCCTGACACTGTTCATGGGAACCGTTTGCCTGTAAACACAGACGTTAAAACATATCCTTCTTGGCACATGGCAGGGTATCAACCAGCGAATCAGTCAAAATACAGAATTCTAAGGACAAATGAATAAGATCACGGAGGCTTGCTGTGTTCATCTGCTGGGGCTGACCAAATGCCACCACCTGGGGCAGGATGTTAACAACGTGTTTATTCTCTCAGAGTCTGCAGGCTGGAAGTTCAAGATCAAGGTGCCAATAGGTGGGTTTCCCCTGAGGCCCCTCCTCCTGGCTTGCAGACAGCAAAGGTGCTGTGTCCTCGCCTGGCCTTACCCTCTGTGCACGCATCCCTGGTGCCACTCCCTCTTATGATAAGGATGCCAGTCCCACTGCATTACGGCCCCACCCTTAGGACCTCATTTAACCTCTGTTACCTCCTTAAAGGCCCCAATTCCAAACATAGTCACAATGGGGGTCAGGGTTTGGAGCTATGAACCAAAAGGGGCACAGTTCAGCCCCTGACACACAGCAACATGCTCTCCTTCCCGGCTTGAGTGTTGGTTAAAGCTCCTGCTTGGCTTTGGCCCATAGAATCTCACAGAACCCGAATAGAAGCTTGCCCATCACTGCTCTGAAGCAGGGAGCCTGGGCCGACGGCCCTGGGGTGAGGGCCTGCCCCGCACCAGCCATGCTGCTGGGGGTTTCTGCACCTCGTCTTTGATCTTTGTCACACCTGCAAGGCCAGGGGTAACAGTCCCATTTGCAGATAGTGGAACTGAGTTTCTAGGAGGTGAAGTCATTTTCCCAAGGCCACTGGGCTCGTGTGTCCAGGCCCTGGAGACAGAGTCGGGCCATAGACTTTCCTGGCCTTGTCCAGGGTGAGAAACAAACGCATGATGTGCCCATGCACCCTGTGGATAGCATTAAACGGCCACGCTTATGGGCACGGGGTGCATCTCAGAAGCATTTTGTGAACCATCCGGTCTCCAATTTGCACTTTTTGTGTACTTTTAAAAGGCAGCTTGTAACCTGCTACCAATGACTGTAAAAGAAAATGAACTTCCAGCCACCTTTTACACCTGCATTTCCTGAATGTCTGCTGACCTCAGCAGGAGCAAGAGTTTCTCAAGTGGGAGTGAGTTGGTCTTAGGGGATGAGTGTGCGCAGCAGGCTCTTGTGAGGCTGTTTCCATCATCTGCAGGAGACGGGCACAGGCAGGAGACGGGCACAGGCAGGAGACGGGCACAAGCAGGAGATGGGCACAGGCAGGAGACGGGCACAGGCAGGAGACGGGCACAAGCAGGAGATGGGCACAGGCAGGAGATGGGCACAGGCAGGAGACGGGCACAAGCAGGAGATGGGCACAGGCAGGAGATGGGCACAAGCAGGAGATGGGTACAGGCAGGAGACAGGCACAGGCAGGAGATGGGCACAAGCAGGAGGCGGGCACAGATGGGAAATGGGTACAGACAGGAGATGGGCACAGGCAGGAGATGGGTACAGGCAGGAGATGGGCATAGGCAGGAGATGGGTACAGGCAGGAGATGGGCACAGGCAGAAGATGGGCACAGGCAGGAGACAGGCTCAGGTAGGAGACAGGTACAGGCGGGAGATGGGCACAGGCAGGAGATGGGCACAGGCAGGAGATGGGTACAGGTGGGAGACGGGCACAGGCGGGAGACAGGCACAGGCAGGAGACGGGCACAGGCAGGAGACAGGCACAGGCCGGAGATGGGCACAGGCAGGAGACAGGCACAGGCAGGAGATGGGCACAGGCAGGAGACAGGTATAGATGGGAGATGGGCACAGGAAGGAGATGGGCACAGGCAGGAGATGGGTACAGGCGGGAGATGGGCACAGGTGGGAGATGGGCACAGGTAGGAGATGGACAGAGGCAGGAGACAGGCACAGGCAGGAGATGGGCACAGGCAGAAGGTGGCCAGAAGTGTGCCAGGGGGACAGGCTTGAAGTGGGGTGGGATGTGGGCGAACAGGGTGGGCCCTGGGGAAAAGCCACTCCAGGTCTCTGCTCCTGGTGCATCCCGTGGGGCCGGGGCAGCTCTTCATGGCATCACAGAGACAGGGTAGTGGGCCACTAGGGACCAGGCTGCCGGGCAAACACTGCCACCTTGTCCATTGGAGAGCTGAGGCCACGGCTGTCTTGTTCTAACACATCAGCAATTGCAGGACGACTTCCTGAGCGAGGACGTGAAGTGGGAGTGAAGCCTGTCGGGAAGGGGTCACACACTGATTCTCACCAGGGCACAGTCTGGAATGAAGGAGACCAGGCCCAGCGCCCTGTGGGGGCGGAACCATCCTTACCACCTTGGCTTGCACAGAGAAGGGGACTGTGGCTCCTGGGGAGGCCTGTCCTGCCAAGCCAGTGGGGTCCTGGGCCCAGGATGAGCAGTCTGGATGACACATGGCTCTGGGGTCTGGCCTCCGTGGACTTGTGCCTTCTGCACCAAGGTGCCCTGGCCGGGCCTGGACCAGGTTGGAGGAGGCAGATGGTGAGGCACACCAGGGTGGGGAGGGAGGTCTGGGAACACGTCCCATCCTGCCCCAGTATGTCTGCAGGAACCCCGAAGCTCTTTGACCCCGAAGTGGCCCTGCTTGCCCCACCCAGCTCTGTGCCCCATGCCCACCTAGGCTCCTAGGACAGCCAGCCCCAGTGCTCCCCACCCAGGAGTCTGGATGGTCAAAAGAGGTGCCCTCTCCAACCTCGTGAGGCAGGGCTCAGAAGTGCGTGTGGCTGCTGCTGATTATAAACAGAATTGCCTAAATTCAGGGAATTTGAATTTAATGTCAAAATGTCAGCCATGGTCACTGTGAATGCGAGCTGGGTGACTGTCCTGTTAGCAAATCGAGCATGGGGCTGAGGTGGTTCCCACGTCCTTCTAAGAGGAAAACTACTCTTGGCCTCACTCGTCCCTCTTGTGCAGGCTGATACCACCTGAGAGAGCAGGGGGTGCAGGACAGTGGGTGGCACCCCGTGGCCAGACCAGCAGGGTCCCCCAGTGACACATCACGGGGGCTGGATCACCTCATCCGTCAAATGGGCAGAGGAGCATCTCCCTCACTGGATGTGGGGAAGGACGAACCCATCCAGGCAACGCGAGCTTGGCCCCCATTCTGACAAATGTCAAGCCCTTGACAAACAGCAACAGTTGCTTCTCTAATCCCTGCTTTGCCAACAAGGCCCAACTATTGCCTCTTTAAGTACATGTAAAGTTCAGTTCAGCTGAATGTTCCTCTTTGGTGATTCATTCGTGAGTGCCCCTGTGGGCCGGGGACAGCCTCCAGGACCTGCGTGCAGGAGGCGGAGGCAGGTGCAGATGTAGATGATATAATAACACCCCCTGAGGTCATCGGAAAAGTGGGCTGTGCGGCAGCAAAGGAAACCCAGAGGACGGGGCAGGGCCCAGGAAGGCAAGGAGCCCGTGGAGCAGTGAGAGGGAATGAGGGCTTTGTGCTGGGGGTGCCCCATGCTGCCTTGGCAGGGCAACCCAACGGTGAAGGGTGGGTGGGCTGCAGCATGGGCTGCAGG
>NW_012110097.1:637195-670895 GCF_000951045.1 Mandrillus leucophaeus
GGGAGATGGGCACAGGTGGGAGATGGGCACAGGTAGGAGATGGACAGAGGCAGGAGACAGGCACAGGCAGGAGATGGGCACAGGCAGAAGGTGGCCAGAAGTGTGCCAGGGGGACAGGCTTGAAGTGGGGTGGGATGTGGGCGAACAGGGTGGGCCCTGGGGAAAAGCCACTCCAGGTCTCTGCTCCTGGTGCATCCCGTGGGGCCGGGGCAGCTCTTCATGGCATCACAGAGACAGGGTAGTGGGCCACTAGGGACCAGGCTGCCGGGCAAACACTGCCACCTTGTCCATTGGAGAGCTGAGGCCACGGCTGTCTTGTTCTAACACATCAGCAATTGCAGGACGACTTCCTGAGCGAGGACGTGAAGTGGGAGTGAAGCCTGTCGGGAAGGGGTCACACACTGATTCTCACCAGGGCACAGTCTGGAATGAAGGAGACCAGGCCCAGCGCCCTGTGGGGGCGGAACCATCCTTACCACCTTGGCTTGCACAGAGAAGGGGACTGTGGCTCCTGGGGAGGCCTGTCCTGCCAAGCCAGTGGGGTCCTGGGCCCAGGATGAGCAGTCTGGATGACACATGGCTCTGGGGTCTGGCCTCCGTGGACTTGTGCCTTCTGCACCAAGGTGCCCTGGCCGGGCCTGGACCAGGTTGGAGGAGGCAGATGGTGAGGCACACCAGGGTGGGGAGGGAGGTCTGGGAACACGTCCCATCCTGCCCCAGTATGTCTGCAGGAACCCCGAAGCTCTTTGACCCCGAAGTGGCCCTGCTTGCCCCACCCAGCTCTGTGCCCCATGCCCACCTAGGCTCCTAGGACAGCCAGCCCCAGTGCTCCCCACCCAGGAGTCTGGATGGTCAAAAGAGGTGCCCTCTCCAACCTCGTGAGGCAGGGCTCAGAAGTGCGTGTGGCTGCTGCTGATTATAAACAGAATTGCCTAAATTCAGGGAATTTGAATTTAATGTCAAAATGTCAGCCATGGTCACTGTGAATGCGAGCTGGGTGACTGTCCTGTTAGCAAATCGAGCATGGGGCTGAGGTGGTTCCCACGTCCTTCTAAGAGGAAAACTACTCTTGGCCTCACTCGTCCCTCTTGTGCAGGCTGATACCACCTGAGAGAGCAGGGGGTGCAGGACAGTGGGTGGCACCCCGTGGCCAGACCAGCAGGGTCCCCCAGTGACACATCACGGGGGCTGGATCACCTCATCCGTCAAATGGGCAGAGGAGCATCTCCCTCACTGGATGTGGGGAAGGACGAACCCATCCAGGCAACGCGAGCTTGGCCCCCATTCTGACAAATGTCAAGCCCTTGACAAACAGCAACAGTTGCTTCTCTAATCCCTGCTTTGCCAACAAGGCCCAACTATTGCCTCTTTAAGTACATGTAAAGTTCAGTTCAGCTGAATGTTCCTCTTTGGTGATTCATTCGTGAGTGCCCCTGTGGGCCGGGGACAGCCTCCAGGACCTGCGTGCAGGAGGCGGAGGCAGGTGCAGATGTAGATGATATAATAACACCCCCTGAGGTCATCGGAAAAGTGGGCTGTGTGGCAGCAAAGGAAACCCAGAGGACGGGGCAGGGCCCAGGAAGGCAAGGAGCCCGTGGAGCAGTGAGAGGGAATGAGGGCTTTGTGCTGGGGGTGCCCCATGCTGCCTTGGCAGGGCAACCCAACGGTGAAGGGTGGGTGGGCTGCAGCATGGGCTGCAGGAAGCTGATTGTTTCCAGTGGCTACCTGAATCCCTGAATTCATTTTCTAGGGCTGCCATCGCAACAAATGGCTGCAAACTTGGATGGCTGAAAACAACAGACATTTATTCTTCCACAGTTCTGGAGGCCAGAAGTCCAAAATCAAGGTGTCTGCAGGGCGGTGCTCTCTCCCAGGGCTCTGAGGTGGTTTCCGTCTGGCCTCTGGGTTCTCAGTGCTCTCTGGGTTCCATGGCTTGCAGCTGCTGCATCCCATCTCCCCCTCCAGCATCACATGACCATCTTCCTCTGTCTGTGTGTCATTTCTTCTCCTCATAAGGACACCAATCCCTGGGTTAGGGCCCACTCTAATCCAGCATGACTTCTTAACTAAGAGCGTCTGCAGAGACCCTATTTCCAACAAGTTCCATTCTGTAGTGCCAAGTGGATGTGGATTTGGGGGGACACTGTGCAACCCACTCCAGTCTTTTTGGGAAGTCTAAAGAGCAGCCCCTGTGCCCCCAGCTTGGGATGACTTTGGTTTTTATTCTCCAAGTGATGCCTGTAACGCCCCCAAAGTCTCATGTGATAGCGATGAATATCCGCAAGTGTTTTGCATTCTCCACGATGAAAACAGCACGGGCAGGAGTTCTGTCCAGGTTAGCCGAGCGGCCCTGTGCTCTCTTCTGGGGAGGGGAGGTGCTTCCCCTGAAGCCTAAACTAAGCCCTACAGCAATGACAACGGGGCAATGGGTGGGGAAGGAGCTGCTGGCCTCAGGCTCCAGCCACTAAAAGGCTGAGCTCCTCCTGGCATCCCTGGACACTCCATTTTTGCCCCTCTCCACTGGCTGCACTCGCTGCAGCTTCCACCACCACTTTAGATTGGATTCATTTAGCCGGACTTCATAGGGCTCATCTGCTTGCCTGTGGTAGACACAAAACAGGATCTGGCTCAAGCAGAAAGAATGACTCAGCGAAAACACTTGGAGACGCCTCAAGAGCCACTAAGCTACTAGAAAAGCAAGAATGAGCCAGACTCTGGACACAAGCTCCAGACCACAGATGCCCCCGGGGCCCTCCTGCTCCTTCCTCACGCGCCTCTCTTAGCATAGGGGCCATTGGCTTCTTTCACTCGCACTGCAGATTGGCTTTCTCCATGGCAGCCAACAGCTTCCAAGTGGGATCTCAGCTGACAGAGAGAGCCCCACTCCCCTCTCCAAGTCCAGAAACCTCAGAACAGCAAATCATTGGTCAGGGCCTCCCAATCAGCAGAGGCCAGCCAGGGGGACAAGGAGCCCCCAGGGGACGGTGGGGGACCGGGCAGGCAAACCAGGGAAGTCCACACCACACCGCCATCACACAGTGATCTTCGGTTCCGGGAATGGCATTTGGAAGCCACTAGGCAAATGTGTGTCATTTGAAACTCATTCCCTGTGCAGGGCTGGGCAAGTGCCTCGTCTGGAGCTCAGAGCAGCCATTGGAGCCATTTGGCACCTGCTTGTGTTTGCAGGGGAGCGATGCTCCAGCACCAGTTCCACCAGCTTCTTCCAGGGCCTTGAGGTGCAGTGACCAGGGAGGGTGTGGAAGCTTCTCTAGGCCAGGAACACCATGATCTCGGAGGGCCTTTTCCATCAGCTTGCCCGCAGCCAGCCTGACAGTCGCCTCCACTCCCTGGATCAGGGATTCCAAGTCCCTGAGCAGACAGTGCTGGCTCTCACCAATGACAGCCTCGTGTTCCTGCACGTTTTTCAAGCGCAGGCGAGCCTGTCAACAGCTCAGAGAAGACAGCGGGAAGTAAGGGATGGAAGGGAGAGGAGGAGAGGCAGACAGAGTGCTTGGGCCACACAGGCAGGCGAGTGTTCTCCTGGGAGTGAGCCAGAGAGCTGGGAGGAATCCGTGGACCAGAGGACCTCTGAGGGCTGCCCAGTGCCCCTCAGTGGGGGCCAGAGATCAAAACGGTAACTCTGTGAATTGGGAATTTTTGATGACAGCTTGAGGAAGTTTAGAAAGAGGATTTAATGGGTTGAACCGGGGAGTCTAGAAACATCAATGGCTTCAGGCATGGAGTGACCCATATCGGGTTGGCAGCCTGTGGCCCGAAGGCCAGATTTGCCCTGCCACCTACATGCATCCACGGACATTTGTTCAAGTATTGTCTTTGTCTGCTTCTACTCTACCATGGCAAGGTTGAGTAGGTGTGGCAGAGAACGTTGGCCTGCAAAGCCTACAGTATTTATTGTCTGTTCCTTTACAGAAGAGACTGACCGACTTCTGCCCTGCAGCTGTGCTGTCCAATATGGCAGCCACTGGCCACAGGAGGCTCTTGTTTTCTGCACTCTTGAAATATGTCTACTCTGAATTAAGATGAGCTGTCAGTGCAAACTAGAGTGCACACCAGGTTTTAGACTTAGTGTGAAGAGAAGAATATGAAGTAGCTCATTAGTAATGTTTTTATACTGATTACATAGTAAGATTTTTTAATTTGTTGGGTTAAATATAATGTAGAGTTAACTTCACCTGCTTATTTTTACACTTTTTTTTCAAAGATGGGGTCTTGATATGTTGCCCTGGTCTTGAACTCCTGGGCCCGTGATCTTCCTGCCTCAGCCTCCCTAGTAGCTGTATGAGAGGTGCATGCCATTGCGCCCAGCCTATTTTTACACTGTTAATGTGGCTGCTACAGATTTGAAATTGTATTTGTGACTCCCTTTGCTTTCCTGTCAGACAGGGCTGATTTAGAGGCTCAGCCATGTGGCGTGTTTCTTCCACATCCCAGGTAGGTTTTCCACACGGGTGGGCGAGCTGGCTCCCAGCACCGTCTTACTCAGATTGCAGCCCATTAGCGGACCAGGAAATCTTGGTCATGACTATACAGGAGGTCATGATCAGTATTTTTGAAAAACGAGATAGAATAAAATAGAATATGTTTAGAGCAAATTACATGCTATAGATGAGTGCTGGTTTGCAAAACCTATTTTAGTTATGCATTATTTATTTCATCCACCTAAGTGGATGTACCATGATTTTTTGACCAACTAAGAAAGAGAACACAGCCAATTAAACCATGGTGCAAGGCACTGATGACAGATATCTGGAACAGCAGAACTGGCCACAGCAGCCTCTTGGTGCTCTTGAGTTTCCTCCTATTCTAAGGGATTTGCCCATTTCTCCTGCCTTCAGTTGCATCTCCCGACACATGTCCCAGTCACCAAACACAACAGTGGCCAAGTGGCGTCTGATACCCCTGTGTACCCAGATGCCCCGAGGTGTCCCTTGTGTTTTAGCAGAGATCCTATGGAAATGGTTTTGAGCATCTGTGCAGTAAGAAGGAGAGGCTCTGAGACTCTAGCCAGCCCTGTGGTCTGTCTGCTTGGCAGTTCTAGACGAGCATGGTGAGCTCACCTCCCTGGCATCTCAGGTGGGTGGGGGCCCCACTGCCTGCAAGTCCTTTCTGCAAATGGCTTCTTGGCCTTGTGGGTGCTGACTACACGGGCAGCCCACAGGTCTTGACCAGTGGTCCACCCTATCCTGCCCCTCACTGCAGAAGCCACCAAGGTCCCAGGCCTGGACACATTGGAGTTTATGTGGGTGGGGAAGCCTGAGAGCTCTTTGGACTGGGCATCCAGTTTCTCTTGCGGATGCACAAAACGAGCAGAGCCTGACTTCCTGCCTCTCCTGGGTAATGGTGGCAACCTCACCCCATCCCCCTGGCATCATTTTTGTGTGCCACATGGCCTGAATGTTGAGCCTTCAAGCACAGGCTGCAGGGCCATGACACAGCTCTGGTAAGTGAGTGCAGAGCACGCGGCTTTAAAATGAGGTTGGAAAGTTTTGGGCTACGTATTTAACGAGTTTTGCATTAAGGTTTAACACAGATGCTATCATTTGCATTTCACAATGCTGTTTGGAACAGATGTTTAATACTAAATGAAGAGTAAATTTGGATATGGCTATGCATCAGACACCTACCATTAAAGAAAAGAGCTTCAAATACAGTGAAATCCTCCTCCGGCAGTGGTTTGCAGCAGGAAGCAATGAATCGTCCATCTGGGCTGCAGGGGGAAGGATGATCTTGAAGGAGCTGTGATCGCACACCTGAGCTCCCTGGTTGGACAGCGGACTCACTCTCGGAGCCTGCGGCACAGCAGCCCCTCCTGCTGTTGGGAGGGGCTCCACGAGGGTCCTGAAACAGCTGCAACCCAGCTGACCGCCAAGGCTGGTCCAGCCCAACATCCTAGCTCATTCTGAAGAAACCTTGGTGAGTTTTCCTCTCCAACACAGATTGTTCTAGAAACGCATCCTAGCCCTTGCAGACCGATTCAGGAAGTTGAAGCAAAGTTATGAATATGTGATGGTCCTTCTATATATCATGATGCATACTGTGTTCCATGGAACACTACAGTGCACTTATTATAGTTTATTTCATAAGGAGATGCACCTTAAGAACAATTTATTCGAATATTAATATCTCTTAAGGGAGACATCATCAACCTGACTAGAAACATTATTATGGTAAAGTCCTGGGGAAAACCTTGCAGAGCAAGGCAACAAAATCGATGAAAAAAAACCCCAGCACCACGTGGCCTGTGTGATGAAGGACATGAGGACCCTCGCTACACTGAGCTGCTTTGGCCGCCTCAGAAGGGCTGCTTGCAGGCAGGCCTGGCCCCCTGCCCAAGGGACCACCGGCCACCGTGACTGTAGCCCAGGAAGGCCAAGCTGGCTGAGAGCCTGGTGCTGTGGCAGGACCAACCCTGCCTTTCTGGAGGGAAGGAGCCTCACATAGCTGAGAGCTGTGATTTGCCCCCAGGGTGGGGCCGAAGGTGGGGGTGCATGTGAACTCCCGGGAGAGGGCGGGGGAGTCAGCAGATGCTTGTGTCGCTGAAGGCAGGAGCCCAGGTGATCTGGGGTAAGTCGCAGCTTCACACCTATCAACCAAAAGACCTCTGGTGAGTTTCTCTAAACTTTGCATCTCCGTGCCTCAGTTTCCTCCTCAGTAAAATGTGAATAATGCCATGACTTCTGAGGGCAAAGGGGGTTAATAAGGATGCAGCGCTCAGACCAGCCCCTGGCACAGAATGGGCACCACGGCAGTGTTTGTCACGGAAACTGCTGTCATGACCACAAGTAGCTGCAGGACTTCGGACAAGTCATTTCCTCTCCCTGGGCCTCAGACTTTCCCTGCAAAATAGAGACAATAATACTAGGCATCACCATAAAACAATTAAATTTACAGATGGACCCAGCTGGCATTGGGCCACCCTGCCCGGCTCTCTGTGGGTGGAGCCACCTCCCACCCCTGGGACCCCAGCTCCCGGCTGCTGCCCAAGCCTCAGGACTCTGCCTGGAGAGAGGCAGGCCGGCTGCAGCCCCAGCTGCAAGGCTCATTTGGAAAATGGAAATGTACGTCATAACCCCATTTGTCATGCAATCGTGCCTCTGACAGCCGAACACTACCGTCCAAAGCAGAGATTTAGACCTAACGGGGAAAAATCTGTTAAAATTGACATATCCATTAGAAGATTTTAGAACTGAAAACCTGGAGTGTTAGGATGACTTCTTAGGTGATGCTAAATCAATATCTCATACTTTGGTTGAATTCATTATTTTATTTTATGAGAACTGTCTAGTTCCTAAGTTTTTCCTGTGTTGTGTCTTCAGCACTGCCCCAGGAAGGCCATAGATGAATCTTTTAGATGCCAGCCATGGTTCTGACCCAAAGTCCCCCTGAAACAATGAAAGATAAGGGAAATGGGCAGATGGTTTCAAGTAGATCCGACATCACTAAAGGGGGCTTCGCTCTCCCGTCCACCACGCTGCCTCCAGACTCCAGTGCAGGGCCCCGTCCTCTGGAGCAGTCCCTGGGACCCCGTGCCGGCACCGTCACCTGCACTTCCCCTCTGAGCCGTGGGCCCATTCAGGGCCAGGTCCCCTATGGCTTCCTTCTGCCTTCTTCCTCTTTTTCTTTTTCTTTTCTTTTTTTTTTTTTTTTTTTGAGACGGAGTCTCGCTCTGTCACGCAGGCTGGAGTGCAGTGGCCGGATCTCAGCTCACTGCAAGCTCCGCCTCCCGGGTTCACGCCATTCTCCTGCCTCAGCCTCCCAAGTAGCTGGGACTACAGGCGCCGCTACCACACCCGGCTAGTTTTTTGTATTTTTTAGTAGAGACGGGGTTTCACCGTGTTAGCCAGGATGGTCTCGATCTCCTGACCTCGTGATCCGCCCGCCTCGGCCTCCCAAAGTGCTGGGATTACAGGCTTGAGCCACCGCGCCCGGCCTTATTTTTCTATAATTTAAACTTTTATTATAGTTGAAGGGGTACGTGTGCAGGTTTGTCACATGGGTATATTGCATGACGCTGAGGTTTGGGGTCCAAATGATCCTGTCACCCAGGTGGTGAGCACAGGACCCAGTAGGTGGTTTTTCAGTCCGTTCCTCCCCACCTGGTCCTCCTCCTTGTCTGCTGTTCCCATCTTTATGTCTATGTGCATTTAATGTTTAGCTCCCACTTATAAGTGAGAGCACGAAATATTTGGTCTTCTGTTCTTGTGTTAATTCACTCAGGATAATGGCCTCCAGCTCCATCCCTGTTGCTGCAAAGGACATGGCTTTGTTCTTTTTCAGGGCTGTGTAGTATTCCGTGGTGTATATGTCCAATCCACTGGGTTGATTCCATGTCCTTCTATTGTGAACGGTGCTGCAGTGAACGAACGAGTGCCTGTCTTTTTCACAGAATGAATTATTTTCTTTTGCATCTATCCCTTGCGCTTCTCTCAGAGTGGACACCAGAGGAAGGACAACCTCTCCCATGAAGACGGAGAGGACACTTCTGGCTGCTGTTCTGCTGACCAGTCAGGTTTCCATGTCTCCCAAAATGCATGGGAGACTCGACCCGTGGCCAGCAGAGGGATGGTGGGGCCTCGGGGGGACGGTGGCATGGGTGGAGGGCTGGGGGCAGAATCTGGAGGGGAAGCAGCAGCACAGGGCAGCTCAACCCCCACCCCTGCTCCCCAGTCCCCAACCTGCCCGCCTGGCCCCAGGCCCACTGGGATAGGGCCCTGAGCTCAGCTGCTGGGCAGGACCAAAGCCATGGAGGTTTCCGTGTGACTTTTGTCTCTGAATCAATGCTTTCATTCACATCTAAGAGCACACCACATAATAGGAAAACCACGAAATTCCACGTCAAATATAAGCCTTCAAATGAACCACTTGTTTTGGTATGAAATAGCTCTCCCGAGGAAGCAGCCCAGGACCCGGGCGGACAGGAGGCATCTGGAACCAAGTCTCTGCGCTGAGTGTGACCTGGGTGTGTTCCAGCCGCGGCTGGGGCAGTGGTTGTTTGTTTCTTCATCTTTGTGACGGGGACGGGATCCTTCCCATCTTGTAGAGTTCCATCTGAGCTCTTCCCACTGCTGATTGGTATCATCTGTTATTACTATTCCTGCTGTTGTTTTCAACCCACATGGCAAGGGAAGGAGTCTTCCTGGCTGGGCAGTGGCCCAATGTTTGTGGCAGCCGGTTGACCTGATAGAGACACGCCCATGTCCTGGGCCAGTGCCCCAGACCCAGTACCGCAGCTCCGCTATGCCAGCGCCCACCCATTCCCCCTCACCGGCGCTCTACCCAGCTCATTCACGGACGTTTCCGTTTTCCTGTTTGGATAATGAACTTGACTTAGGTTGCATATCACACCGAGGGGCCCTTGAAGCCCTGAGCCTCTGGGATTCTCTGAGGTCAGCCCATTCATGCCCAAGTGAAATGTCCTTGAGAAGAGAATGGAAACATTAGGTCAACACAAAAAACCAGGAACGCTTTGCTGTTCATTCGGGCAAGCATCTTCAGCATGCCTTCACCCCCGCCATGGCCCGCCTTCTCTTCTGCTAGCTTTGTCATATCAGGTAGGGATTCAGAAATGACACGCAGGGAGGGCGGGAGCACAAAAAATGCTCAGTCACGTGGGTGGGCTGGGAGCGACTGTGCTCAGAAAGACCCACCGGGGAACCCTACGTCCCCCAGCTCCCAGCTTCGTGGCCTCAGAGAGCCGCCCCGAGATTTTGAGCCTGGAAAACCTCGCTGCCGGCTTGGGAGTGTGACGCCACCTGTATTGTTTCCCTCGGCTGCCTGGACAGATGATCGCAAACTGAGTGCATTTAAATTTATTTTAAAACAACAGACATTTATTCTCTCACAGCTCCAGAAGCCAGAAGTTGGAAGGCACTAGCAGGGCTGAGCCCTCCGGAGGCTCTTGGGGAGGGTCCTTCCTCACCTCTTTCAGGTGCCGGTGGTTCTGGCATTCCTGGGTTTGCAGCTGCGCCCCGCCAGTCTGCCTTCTCCTCTGGGTTTGTATCACGTCTCCCATGCACACCTCTGAGGACACGCAATGGCGTTTGGGAAGCCCGCCGGGATGACTGGGGTGCACTCCGCACTCAAGATCTTCATTTCATTGCATCTTTTGTCATGAAGATAATAATCACTTGCTTGCCATATAAAACCACATTTGCAGGTTCCAGGGATTGGGTCATAGACATACCTTTGGGGCCAACATTCTGCCCACTCCACCACCTTTCAGGCACGGTGGGGATCAGAGGAGATGTCACCTGGTTTCCGGTTGGTGGCCCTGGTTGCTCGTCCTGGTTGCTATGTTCAGCCTGCATAAGGCTGAACACTGTAGCCAGGAGTGGAGTCATGGGACATCGGTCATCACTCCGCCCCAGCTCTGAGCCCCGAGGTGTTTCATGCAGGATGAGAGGCCCCCATGTTACGAAGACTCTGGGAGCTGCTTATGCATTTCCATCACTGTGTGCCCAGGGCCACTGTGTGCCTGGTCCCCAGTGGGGCAGCTGTGCTGGGGAGGGCCCTATTCATATCCCTGGGCCCTGGTGCCCTGTGCTGGTCCTGCCAGAGAGCTACCAGCACCGTCCTTGAATCTCTCAATGCGACTTGCCTGGGATCCAGCCCCCACCATGGCCTGGAAAAGCCTGTTCCAACTGTGCTCCAAAGCTGCTTTCACCAACCCTGCGTGCCATCCTGCATCCTCTGGATGGACCCGGAGGGACCTCACCACAGGGGGATTTGTGGATCTCCTGAACCCATCCTGCCCCTGCCTTGGGCTAGATTTCAGGACTAAGTACACCAGGCAGGTGTTTTCTTCCGGAACCTCAAAAGCAAGAATAAAGCAGAATGTGGAAATCCAGATCTCGGCTGGGAAGGAACAGAGTGGCGCTGGCAAGGCCCCACTCTGATTTCCAATCCAGACTTTTCCTGCTTGGTGCAAGGCCCCACCGTGACAGCACTTTGCCTGTGGCCTGTCAGGCTTTCCTGGAAGCATACGTCAGGGGTGAGTGTGAGGAAGTAAGTTTATGTTTCTGAAAGATCTAACACACATTCCAGACCCAGGCTGCCTTTGGAACTGAAAGTCTGTTTTGTTAGAAGTGAAAAGAGCAGAATACTTATGACACGCTATGAATTTCTGCTCCAACAACGTTCATCTTGCCTAAAACACAAGCCAAGACCCATAAGTCATGGTGATTACAACCAGGCGACGGTCGGCAAGCCCGCGGCGGCGGCAGAGCCCTGCGTCAGGTTCCCTGCTCTAAGAAAAAGAAACGGTGCTTTGTGTCTAATCCATCTTCTCATTATCCGTTCTGAGGACAAGGTTTATAACCAGACCCTTTCAATGACGATGTGATTGATACGGAACCCGATTCAGGTTTGCCCTAAATGGCTGTGATGCCATCGAGAAATGATGAGTCTGCCATGTTTACCTACAAGCACACACGTGTGTTTCCTGCATGTTCATGTATGTACTTGCTGCCGTGTGGAGGACGGTCCATCTCAGTCAGGCCGCAGACACTGAGGTTATTCACCTGGGCTGGCCGGTGGGGACATCTACTTTTTTCAAAATCGGAAAGACAATGCCAGCAAAGCCACAGAAGTTCACATTCGTAGAAACTGTTTGTATCTTCCTTTTTGTTTCTTCTCCTTTTTTCAATCCTTATTGAGTTCCTACAAAACAAAAGTAATTCCTTATTGCAAAAATTCATCTAACACAGAAATGAAGCAGACATAGCACGAAGTTCAGAGCGAAAGCTCCTGTCATCCTTCTCTTCCTTCTAGACTCCCGCCCTGGAGCAAAGGCCACCAGCCAGTCTTGTCTGTCTATGGACAAATATCCACATTCTCTTTTAAACAGCTTTGTTGAGATACAGTTCACGTATAATCCAATTCAGCCATTCACAGGATACAATGCAGAGGTTTCTAGTATATTCACAGATAAGTACGCTCATCACCATAGCACTTTAGAACATTTTCAGCACCTCAAAAAGAAACCCCTCTCCCTTTAACGGTCCCCTACCCTACCTCCCCCACCTCTAGCCCCTGATCCCTAAACTATACCAACCTCCTTTCTGTCTCTCTAGTGTCCCCGGCTCCAGACAATTCAGATAAATGGAGTCGTACAATATACGCCATCTCATCCTCTGGCTTCCTGCACTTCCTGCTCGGTGTCGGAAAGCACGTAGAATCTGCATGTCCACCTTTTCTGGAAACTGGGAGGAGATAGCCAACTGTACCCCTCCCCACATGGCATCAGCTCTGCAGGAGCACCTGCCCATCACCCCAGCAGTTTCATCCTGGCAGCCCTTGCTGGCTGGCACTCCTGCTCCTGCCCGGCCCCTGATTCTGAGCTAAAGACTCCTCCAATGATAGATGTTTACATTGCTTCCTGTTTGATTGAATGAGCTAGCAACAGACATACTGTCTTAACATAGCCCAGTTACTTCTAGCTTGTACTGCCAGTGCAGCATAGGGGAACCTGGCCCACTCCAGGAGCCCAGGCTGGTGGAGACACCTTCCTCCACAGGCTCCACGACCACCCAGAGTGGGGAGCGAAGGCGGCTTGAAGATAGAACTGAGGCCCTTAAACTGTTTGTCAGGAAGCGACACATCACCCTTACGTGGACCTGTCAAAGGTTAAAGGGATGTGTCCATCTGAGTCTGGAAGATTTGCCAAATGGCACTGGGACTCCCTCGGGTACCAGCTGGGCTGCAGGACATCCTGGTACCTGCATGCTTGGTGGCTTTCGGTCAGACACGGACAAATCACCTTTGATTTTGCCTTCCTTGCTATAGCCTACAAGTAATGCATCCCCTTCTAAATGTGGTATAAAGTTCCCATGTGACCTGTTTTTAAAATAATGGAAGGAAATAGGCACCTTGGTTTTGGGCTACTCCATGAACACTCGGAAGCGTGGCTCTGTCTGCTATGTTTATCCTGCTCTCACCTGCACAGCTGACCTGGGGAGTCCTGCTTCCTTCAAGGACACACCCTTATTAACCAGGTGGTCCTCAGAGCCCTGTTTGCTTCCCTTGACCCACCTCCCAGGCCACAGTCACTACATGAGGGAGAGGAGCAACCAAACTGCCCTGAACCACCCTCAGGGTCTTCACCCATCTTCCTCTATGGAAAGGACCCCTGTGAGTCCCACCTGAAACCACGGACCCCCGAGAGACTGCCTTTTGCAGCCCTGAGCAGCTCGGTTGACTAGGACTGGTGTTACCCTGAGCAGCCTCCTTAGAAACAAACACTCGCCCCACATCTTCCTCTGCCTCCCGGCCAAGCAGCAGGGGCCTTGGTGATGGTGGCCTCGGAGCGGCGGTGGAGCCCTGTGGGGGCCGGAGGTCCCTGTGGAGCCAACTGTGTGCCCATCTCAGCACTATTAGAGGAACGCATGGGCTTCCCAGGGCTGCATGACGAAGTACCACCAGCTGGTGGTTTTGTAATAATGGAAATTTATTATTTAACAGATCTGGAGGCCTTTTTCATGTCCAAAATCAAGAGAGTTGGCAGGGCTGTGTTCCTTCCGAGGGCTCCAGGGCGAGGCTCCTTCCTGTCTCTCCCACTTTAAGGGGTTGTTGGGGCCCCTCCACATTCCTTGGCTTGGAGCTGGAGCACAGTGAGAGCCGCCTCTGTCATCACACAACATTCTTCCTGCCCATGTCCCTGTGTGTCCTCTCCTCTCCTCATAAGGACAGTAGTCAGTGAGTTAGGGTGTGTCTCTGTCCATTTTGCATTGCTATAAAGGAATACTGACACTGGGTAATGTACAAAGCAAAGAGCAAAGAGGTTTATTTGGCTCATGGTTCTGCAGGCTATACAGGAAGCATGGTGCTGGCATCTGCTTCTGGTAAGGACTCAGGAAGCTTCCACTTGTAAACCAAAAATAAAATTCTAAGCCCTACAACCCTCTGAATGGTCCCCTCCATTCAGACAAGGACATTCCAAAATCATCCTGAACAACTCATTCAGGCTATGGTGGGAAGTGGGAGCTGGACGCGCTTCATTACCCTCCACCCTTTTGGAATCACTGATTGAACAGGATCTTTAAGTCTGATAAGAAATATTTACAATCTATTCCCTCTGAAGCCTGCTACCTGGAGGCTTCATCTCCTGATCAAACTTTGGTCTCCACAACCCCTTACTGTAACTTAGAGATTACTTTCTATTGATAATAACTCTTTCAACCAATTGCCAATCAGAAAATCCTTAAATCTGCTATGACCTGGAAGCCCCCTCTTCAAGTTGTCCTGCTTTTCTGACCAAGCCAACGTATATCGTACATGTGTTGATCAATGAATCACATCTCTCTAGAATGTATAAAACCAAGCTGTACCCCAACCATGTCAGGCACGTGTTGCTGGGCCCTCCTGAGGCTGTGTCATGGTGACATCCTTAACCTTGACAAAATAAACTTTGTAAATTGACTGAGACCTGTCTCAGATACTTTCAGTTCACTTACTCAATCCTGCAAGAACAGCACCAAGCCATTCACGAGGGATCCAGCCCCATAACCCAAACACATTCTAGCAGGTCCCACCTCCAACACTGGGGATCAAATTTCAATGTGAGGTTTGGAGGGGACACACATCCAGACAGTATCAGGGTGCACCCTCGTCTTAACTAATCACATCTGCAGAGAACCCTGTTTCCAAACAGTATCAGGGTGCACCCTCGTCTTAACTAATCACATCTGCAGAGAACCCTGTTTCCAAATAAGGTC
The DNA here is from genome assembly GCF_000951045.1 of Mandrillus leucophaeus. Taxonomy (NCBI): domain Eukaryota; kingdom Metazoa; phylum Chordata; class Mammalia; order Primates; family Cercopithecidae; genus Mandrillus; species Mandrillus leucophaeus. The sequence goes on from NW_012110097.1 coordinate 651,928, forward strand.
CCATTCTGAGGGTGGATGCTAATTTGGGAGGATGCTGTCCAACCGAGTACAAGGCGAGAAATAGCATCTTATTTAAATTGCTGCATCCTTTGAGACCCTTATGACAGCTTAACCTGTATCCAAACACACTAACCAGTCAGGTTGCCTCCTTGGGGATTTAAGCCAGGGGCCAAAGCAGCCAGGAAAAGCTGACATCTCGAACAGAGGATATGCTAACGTCAGAAACAGAATCTCTATAAAAAGAAAGATGGTGCATCTTGCAGTCCCTAGCTGAGACCCTCCAGCTGCTTCCTTGGGTGCCTCTGTCTCCAACTTAGAGAGTTCCCCTGTGTAGCCCCTGCCATGGGAGACCTTGCCCCCATTGTGGCGGGCCCTGTGCCAACCCTTCTGCGTGGTGTCTGCTGGGGCTGGAAGGGCTGCCTTACCATGCTGCTCTACCCCTGAGTCTTGTGTCAAAGGTCTGTCTCCCTGCACTGGGGTTCCCAGAGTCCCAGGACAGGATCAGTATAAATGCCTTTCTGCCCTCTGCATGCCCTTCAACTCTCCAACCCACATCTGAAGTCTTGGGCAGGGAGCCACAAGTTGGACAGCCCCTCTCCCAGGCAGCTGGCTCTGTCCCCCCGCTTCCCATGATCCGTGGTACAGTGGGGCAGGCTTTCCTTTCCTTCTCTGTCTTCAAAGGACCTTTTTAAAGGTAAGATCCCAGGATCTGATCCCCCAACCCTAACGTACAACATGCTAGAAGTTAAATGAATTTAGAAAGTCCTTTGTTTTTAAAGATGCCTGTACTCTAAGTCTTGCCATAAATCCCGGCTTGGATTGGAATGTCACAACCTGGACATTAACTTCTTCTTGCTGCAGAGATGCTCACCCACCCTCTGCCCATGGAGTGGGGTGGATGCTTCTAGCTGCCCAGGAGAAGGTTGTCTCTGTGCAGAACAAGAAAAAGCACATGGGTGTCTTCCAAATATTAGTCCATTACATGGAGTTACCCTTCTCTTAGGGAAATGGCACAGAATTCACCTGAGTCACACCCAAAACCACGTAGGCCTTTTATGATGATTATAAAAGTGATAATATATGTCCATTTGTAGAAAAATTAGAAAATCCAGGCAAAGAAAGTAAAGACAAAAATTAAAGCGTCCATAATTCCTTTATTCATCCATTTATGAAAAGCAATCATGCATCACTCAGTGGCAATGACATGTTCTAGGGAGTGCATTGTTAAGCGATCTTGCTGCTGAGCTACAAACTGTACAGCATGTCACTGTACCAATCCCGTAGGCAGTTGTACGAAGGTAGTTGTGTATCTACACATATCTCAACATCGCAAAGGTACAGTAACAATGCAGTATTAGAATCTTATGAGACCATCATTGTATATGCAGTACATTGTTGACCTAAATGTTGTTATGCAGCGCCTGACTTTACTAATTTTGGGTCTACTGGGCTGAGCCCTGGGTATACAGTTGTGAGCAAAATTGGTACTCATTGTTCCCCTGGTCTAGTAAAGCAGCAGTGAGGAATGGAAGGACACATGAGTGAATATATTGCGAATTCTGATAAATACTGGAAAGGAAGGAAAAAACCTCTGCTCCTCTTGTAACCATGAGACCCCAGGGAGATCCCTCATCTATCTTGACATCAAATAAGTTAAATGTTTAAATGAAAGTAACGGTGAGCATTCTAGAATGTATTTTTCCAGCTGTGTGTGCAAATGCGCATGTATGTGACTACAATTGAATCATACTATTATATTGATTTGTAATCTTTTTTAAACACTTAATTTATATTAAAGACATATTTTTGTGTAACTAAGTATATACGTCCAGTACTATTTTAATGACTGGGTAGCATTGATGATATGGGTTACCTTCATCTACTTTACCCTTTCCCTATTTGGAATTGTTATGAGTTGAATCATGTTCCCCGGAAAGATGTTGAAGCCCGTATACCCAGTATCTGTGAATATGATGTGATTTGGAAATGAGGTCTTTGCAGGATCAAATTAAGATGAAATTATTAGAGTGGGCCCTAATGAAATACCACTGGAGTCCTTACAGACTGGGCAAATGTGAGCACAGAAACACACACACAGGGAAAACACCAGGTGAAGATGGAGGCAGAGATTTGTAAGCCACGGGAATTATTCCATTCTCAAATCACTATAAAGAACTATCAGAGACTGTGTAATTTGTTAAGAAAAGAAGTTTGATTGGCTCAAAGTTCCACAGGCTGCATAGGAAGCACGGCTGAGAACGCCTCAGGAAACTTACAATCGTGGCAGAAGGCAAAGGGGAGGCCAGCATGTTCTATATGGCTGGAGCAGGAGGAAGAGAGCAAAGAGGGAAGTGCTACACATTTAACAACGAAATCTCATGAGAACTCAATTATGAGACAGCACTAGGGAGATGAGGCTAAACCATTAGAAATCGCCCCCATGAACCAATCCCCTCCCACCAGGCCCCACCTTCAACACTGGGAATTACAATTCAACATGAGACTTGGGTGGGAACACAGAGCCAAACCATATCAACAAGTCACACCTAAGATTGCCAGCAAACCACCAGAGGCTAGTGGGGCAACCTGGGGAAGATTCTGCCTCTCATAGTCAGAAGGAACCAACTCTGTTGACACCTTGATCTCAGATTTCCAGCCCCCAGAACTGGGAGAAGACAAATGTCTGTTATTTATAATCACCTATTTTTGGGTAGTTTTTTTACATCAGCCCTGGCAAGCTAATACAGGGATAGACAGTTGGTTTCCAATATTTTGGATTATTATTATTATTTAATTCCTGAAATGACATCCTTGTAAGTACCAGGGACAGAATAGGCATTCAATCAATACTATTCCTCATCTAATTGTTCATTTGTGTCAAGTGAAGAGCTGAGGAATCGGATTGAAATATATTTTTACATACTTACTGAATTATTTTCTTAGCCTAAATTCTTCGACGTGAACTGCTGGACTCACAGTAATCTTTTTTCTAAGTTTTGATCATATCATCCAGTTGGCCTGAAGAGCCCAGGGACCAGGCTTCCCGTGCACCTGTCATTATGAGCTCTTCCCCTTCCCCCTCCTCTCCTTCCTCCCTTTCCTCCTCTTCCTGCCATTTCTCCCATACCTCTTTTCCTTCAATTTTACTAGAGGTAAAATGTTAATTGACTGTCTTATTTGGTGATTTTTAATTTCTTCTTTGGTGAGTTTGTATCCTTTCTCTCTTCTTTTTTTTCTATAGACGTATTTAAGGATTTTTGTTACTAATTTGAGAAAGTTTTTTATATTAAGAATGTCAACCTCTTTGTCCTCCATATCTGTGGCAGATATTTTTCCCTAGTCGAGACAAACTTTTTTCAGGTGTGAAATTCTAGAAGTTTATAGCATGAATCCTCACATAAGGGACATTCGGTGACATAATGGACATGAGTGTCTTTTATTGCAGTTTTCAAACAATATGGATACACTCTTCAGATGGCCATTTTTTATATTGACCCTCTATAAAGTCCAGTGGCATAATACTAAATCATAAATAAGTGAAGACATTTTTACAGGAAACAAGGATATTGAGGTCTGTGTACATAGCTTTTTCCCCACATTTTTTTAAATTATAAAAGTAATACACACACAAACTAAAAATATTAAAGCAGTATAGACTGATATTAAATGAAAAAGGAAAGTTTCATGCCCTTAGTCTCGCTCTCAGGATAGAACCATTTTAACAGTTTATGTTTTCAGATCTTGTTGTTACCACCATAATTCTAAATAAAATGCTTTTACTTTGTTTCTGGATTTATCCATTTTTGACCATTTCTATTTGATGTCCCACTATGAAAGAGAAGTTTAAGTCATTTCCACTTCCGACATTATCCCCTTAATTTTGTTAGTTATGTTATTTTTAGCTCTTCCATGTTTTTGGAAATAGCCTGGAGTCGTATGCATAGACCTCTGTTTCTGTTTCACCAGCCTGGGCACTGTTTCATGACTCCCTTCTGTGTCAAGTGAAGAGCTGAGGGCTCCTATGCTCTATACCTTATGTGCCAGCTGGTGTCATGAAGCCCTTATGTTTACGTTGCTCAGATGTCATTTGTTCAAGAAAATGTAGTGAGCACCGGCTATATGCCGGCCACTATTGTGGGCAGCAAACCAAACAGACAAAAGCCCCCAGCCTTACAGAGCTCACCTTCCAGTTTGAAGGAGACAAAAAATCAACCAAAATAAATAGGTAGATTAGACAATGTATCAGGTGGTGATAAGAACTATGGAGAAAACTAAAGTAAGGAATAAAGGAAGAGAGAGTCATAATTTAATAAGTAGCCAGAGAAGGTGTATAACATTAACTCTCTGTTCTGAATCTGTAACTATGTCTTCCCTGTAATTGCCAATATTTTGAGTCTATAATTCTTAAACTAGGAAAAATGTATTATGGTTTCATAAATATTATTCCTTTCTGTACCCAGGAAGGAAATGAAATCTTACACCTCACCTGGCTGCTGGCAGGGGATAATCTGGGAGCCAACGTTTAAATGGATATTTTTTTACACTCTTTATCAATTGCCCATGATCTTCTTCTGTAACTCTTTGTTTATCCTGGCCTTGCTCATTGCCTTTGTTTTTCCATGTTGATGGAAGAAACATGTGAATAAGACCATCCAGCATCATTATTGTACTATTCTGAATGGCTCATTTGTATCAGCTCCTTTTTAGACTTTCAGACTATAATTTTTTTTTTCTGTTGTACATGGGGTAATGCAACTGTTTTCTGATCCCATTTCTCTTTTTCTTGAATTCCTTTTGTTGTAACTGACTTGTAATTGTAATTGTAATGTAATTGGAGTACATCCTGAAACAATTTCTTCTCAGGAAAAGCACAAAAGAAGAAGCAGGAGATAAACATCCCCCAAACTTGCATATCTGGAAATTCATCCCCAGACATAATTGATGGTTTAACTGGGCATGGATCCTGAGTTCAAATTACTCTTCTTTCTTATAACTCTAAAGGTCAGCTCTGTGGTTTTCCAGCACCCACTGAGCCTGATGAAAAGCATGTTGCTGATCTGATCCCCATTTCTCTGTGGTTCACCTGTTTTTTCCTGTGTGATTGCTCCAGAGATCTTTCCATAATTCTTGATATCCTGAAATTCCCCAAGTCTGGTACCAGGTTTGAGTCTCCTTTCAGGTACAAGAAACAGAATCTCACAGGACCAACAGGCTTGGGTAGCTTGAAACATGAATGCAGGCTGTGGCCAGCTGCTGTGTTGTAAGAGGGCCTGTGCAGGGCAGACAAATTCATACTAAGATGTGAGTGGCTAATAGGCTAACTGCTCCCAGGAAAGGTCAACAGAGAGTTGTAAGGTCCAAGGAAGTTCTAGTTCTTGGTGTGTGCATGGAGACCTTCTGTGGCACAGAGCCCCTCCTACCACCACAGTGCCCACACACTCCACTTCCTCACCCACACCAAGCACACTCACACCCTGACCCACAGATGAGGGTCACCTGTCTGGCACTATAGTTCTGAAGGTGTGCCAGCCTTGCAATGGCTGGTTAACAAAGCCTGTTATGCAGGCACAGCTTAGAACCGTGACGTCAAGTCCTTGACACATCACAGGTCCAGCTGAGAAATCAGGAATGTCTTTGCAGTCGGCACGGAGACAACTTAACCTGTCAGGCTGACATCGCACTGCCTGGGTCCAATGGGAACCCAGTTTCAGCGTTCTCCCAGAAGTGCTCACATCAGCCATGCCTTTGTTCTCAGCCAGCCCTAGGGAGATGAGGTCTACAAACTTGTCATCACCTAGGCTTGGGGTGGAGTCACCACCTGTGGCTGCCTGCCCATATCCGGTTTCTATGAAGTCACATGTCAGAACAAGACCCCAAATCTTACATCTGTCTGGCAACTTCCATTTATGCCCTGCTCCGTAGCTTTCCACCTTGAGGGAGGTTTGGAGACAAACAGCTGAGAGAGAGAAATTTCTTGTTGGAAATGATTTGAGTGAGTACCTGACGTCAGTGTCCTTCCCCTTGTAAACTGTGTTTGCGAATGGCCCAGGCACAGCTGGACATTGGCTCCAACTATGTAAGTCACTGTGGTGGGCTCCCAGGCACTGGTAGACTCTGATGGGGCTTTCCAGGGACCCTTGCAACTGGGCCGTGAAGACCTGGATGTCGTTTTCCCTTTGCCCCATCTCTTGGCATTGTGCCTTCCATTTGGGGAGTTTATGCAGGGCCTGCTGGGTCACTCTTGGGCCCAGATGCAGATTGGACACCTTGCCTTGCCGTGGAAGCCCAGGTCCTTGGCCTGGCCAAAAGGCAGATGGGAGGAAATTCCTGCACATTTGAGAAGAAGCCATCCCCAGCTCTGTCTTTGCAGGCAGCTGGGCTGGCTGGTTGGGGCTGCCCACTGCAGGTGTCTGGAGGCCAGCCCCAGCCTCAGAATCCAGCCTGAGCATGACAGCCAGAGCCAGTGGCTGGCAGTGCCCAGCATGCCCGGCAGGATTGTCTGGGCAGCTGGCCTCTCCCACTGCCTCTGCATCTCCTTCACAGAGGGTATCTGGGCATGGGGCTGCTGGGACAGGCCTGGCACCCTCAGAGTCCCAGCACAGGTCCACAGCCACCACCTGGTGTCTAGAAAGCTTGCAGTCCACAACACATCTGGGCCCAGAGGATGGCTACTTCTCAGATTAAGGTCATGGGGAGAGGTTGTGCCAGCAGTGGGACAGGAGCCAGACCCAGGCCCCAGAGAATCCAGTGGGCTTATGGTTTCTGAGACAACAAACAATAACTCATCTCTAGAATGGGCAAGTGTCCTGCGTGGCCGTGTGCTACTGGGTGACAGCTGCTGGTTCTGAGTGAGATGAGCTCCTCCTGCATCTTCCCAAGGGTGAAGGCCCCCATAGCCATGCTGGTGGCAGCATGGGCCCTGGGCGGACCTGTGGCCTAAATGGACAAGAGAGAGGTGGGACTCAGGATGACGCCCTGATTTCTGGCTTCTACAACAGATGGGTGCTGCAGCCTTGGTTAAAGATGTCCAGAGGGCCGGGTACAGTGGCTTACACCTGTAATCCCAGCACTTTGGGAGGCCAGGGTGGGCAGATCACTTGAGGCCAGGAGTTTAAGACCAGCCTGGTGAACATGGCAAAACCCCACCTCTAAAAAACTACAAAAATTAGCCGGGTGTGGTGGTGCACACCTGTAGTCCCAACTACTTGGGAGGCTGAGGCGGGAGGATCACTTGAGCCCAGGAAGCAGAGATTGCAGTAGTGAGCCCAGATAGTGCCACTGCACTCCAGCCTGGGAGAGAGAGGGAGAGTCTGTCTCAAAAAAAAAATGTCCAGGGCAGCCCAGGTGTCAGATAACAAGGAGAATTTCAGAGTTCAGAGTTAGATAGGACACATGCCTGGAGGAGAAGGGGCCAGTCTGGGCTGGAGCCCCAGATTGAGGAGTGTAGTTGGCTGAATGACGGCTACCCCAAAGATATCAGGTTCTAACCCCCAGAACCTATAATCTTACTTCATAAGGAAAAAGGGTATTTGCAGATGTGATAAAGATCTGGAAATGAGGAGAGTGTCCAGGATCATCCAAGTGGGCCCTAAATACAGTCACAAGGATCTTTATACAAAGGAGGCAGAGGGAGATTTGATTCAGACAGAGAAGAGAAGCTGCTCTGACCTCAGAAGTAGAGAGCAGTGATGCAGCCACAAGCCAAGGAAGCCCTGCAGCCTCCAGAGGCTGGAAGAGGCAAGGAATGGCTGCTCCCCTCGAGCCTCCATTAGGACTGCAGCCCTGCTGCTACTTTGACTTCAGCCCAGTGATATCGATTTCTGACTTTGGGCTTCCATTTCTTATGAGAGAATAAATCCCTGTTTTCTTTTTGTTTTTTTTTTGAGATGGAGTCTCGCTCTGTCCCCCAGGCTGGAGTGCAGTGGCGCAATCTCGGCTCACTGCAAGCTCTGCCTCCTGGGTTCACACCATTCTCCTGCCTCAGCCTCCCAAGGAGCTGGGACTACAGGTGCCCGCCACCACACCCAGCTAATTTTTTGTATTTTTAGTAGAGACAGGGTTTCACCGTGTTAACCAGGATGGTCTCGATCTCCTGACCTTGTGATCCACCCGCCTCGGCCTCCCAAAGTGCTGGGATTACAGTTGTGAGCCACTGTGCCCTGCCATCCGGGTTGTTTTAAGCCACCAAGTTTGTGGCCATGTGTTACAGCAGACCCAGGACATGAACACAGGCAGTCTTCCAGGCACAGAGGTGTTTCACATCACCTGTGTGCAGGAAAGCTCCCAGGGAGCTGGTGTGCACATCCCAGGATGGGGGCCCCAGCCTCTGAGATGGCTTGTTGTATTAGTCCATTCTAACAGTGCTACAAAGACATACCCGAGACTGGGTAATTTATAAAGGAAAGAGGTTTAATTGACTCACAGCTCCACATGACTGGGGAACCTCAGGAAACTTACAATCATGGTGGAAGATGAAGGGCAAGCAAGGACCTTCTTCACATGACAGCAGGAGAGAGAAGTGCTAGCAAGAGCTGGGAAAATTGCCTCATAAAACCATCAGATCTCTTGAGAACTCACTCACTATTATGAGAACAGCAGGCAGGAAACCGCCCGCATGGTCCAATCACCTCCCCCTGGGTCCCTCAGTCAACACAGGGGGATTATGGGGATGAAAATTCAAGGTGAGATTTGGGTGAGGACAGTCAAACCATATCACTGGTCTACCAGGGAGGTGATCCTAGGACACACTCGGAGGGGTGTGGGGAAGTCAAGCAGGAAAAGCTGGGAAGTCAGTGCAGGGCATGTGGATGTGCAGGTCACCACAGTGGGGCACTGGGGCTCAGTCCTGCTGTGACATCATGGAGATTCATCCTACCTGCATGAGGATGTGGGTGTCCTCTGTCCCATGTGCAGGCTGAGTAGGTGCCTGTGGCCAGTGTCCTTCCAGAGAGAATGCCAGGGACTTTAGTGGGCACAGAATGCACCTGCTCCAAGAGAGGGGGCGGTGGGGTCTCTGAGTGCAGTGGATGGGCCCTCTCAAAGACAAGGCCAGCTTGTGTGGAGGGCCCAGAAACAGCCAGAGGGGAGTGGGTGGAGGCTGAATGGGGTAGTGGCCCTAATATATTCTGGTTATTAATCCCTTGTCAGATAGTTTGCAAATATTTCTCCCATTCTGTGGATTGTCTCTTAATTTTGTTGTTTCCTTTGTTGTGCAGAAGACTTTTAACTTGATGTGATCCCATCTGTCCACTTTTGCTTTGATTGCCTGTGCTTGTTGGGTATTACTCAAGAAATCTTTGCTCAGATCAATGTCCTGGAGAGTTTTTGAAATATTTTCTTTTAGTAGTTTAATAGTCTGAGGTCTTAGAATTAATTCCTTAATCTGTTTTGATTTCATTTTTGTAGACAGATAGAGAAAGGGGTCTAGTTTCATTCTTCTGCATTTGGATGTTCAGTTTTCCCAGCACCATTTATTGAAGAGACTGTCCTTTCACCAATGTATGTTCTTGGCACTTTTGTTAAAAATGAGTTCACCGTAAGGATTTATTTCTGGATTTTCTATTCTGTTTCGTTGGTCTGTGTGTCTGTCTGTATGCCAGTACCATGCTGTTTTGGTTGCTATAGCTTTGTGGTATAATTTGAAGTCAGGTAATGGGATTTTTCCAGGTTGTTTTTTTTTTTTTTTAGTTTAGGGTTTTGTTTTTTTTGTTTTTTTGTTTTTTTTCCCTCAGGGTAGCTTTGGCTATTCTTGGTCTTTTGCGGTTTCATATAAATTTTGGAATTTTTTTTCTATTTCTGTGAAAAATGTCATTGGCATTTTGATAGGGATTGCATTGAATCTGGAGATTGCTTTGGGTAGTGTGGATATTTTAAAAATATTGATCTCCCAATCCACGAATGTGAAATATCTTTCCATTTTTTTGTGTTTCCTCTTCAACTTCTTGCATCAATGTTTTATAGTTTTCACTGTAGAGATCTTTCACTTCTTTTGTTAAGTTTATTACTAGGTATTTTATTTTATTTGTAGCTATTGTAAAAAGGATTACTTTGTTGATTTCTTTTTCAGGTTGCTTGCTTATAGCATACAGAAATGCTACTGATTTTCGTATGTTGATTTCATATCCTGAAATTTTACTGAATTTCTTTATCAGTTCTAATAGGTTTTTGGTGGAGCCTTTAGGTTTTTCCAAATATAAGATCATATCTGCAAACAAGGATAATTTGACTTCCACCTTTCCAACTTGGATGGCCTTTACTTCTTTTTTGTTTTGTTTTGTTTTGTTTTGAGACAGAGTCTCGCTCTGGCGCCCAGGCTGGAGTGCAGTGGTGTGACCTCAGCTCACTGCAACCTCTGCCTCCTACAGTCAAGCGATTCTCCTGCCTCAGCCTCCCAAGTAGCTGGGATTACAGGCCATCATGCTCGGCTAATTTTTTGTATTTTTAGTAGACATGGCGTTTCACTTTGTTGGCCAGAATGGTCTCCACCTCCTGATCTCATGATCCACCCGCCTCAGCCTCCCAAAATGCTGGGATTACAGGCGTGAGCCACTGCGCCCAGCCATCCTTTACTTCTTTTTCATGTCTGATACCTCTAGCTGGGACTTTCAGTACTATGTTGAATAACAGTGGTGAAAATGCAAATCTTTGTCTTGTTCTGTATCTTAGAGGAAAGTCTTTCAGTTTTCCCCTATTCAGTATGATACTAGCTGTGGGCCCTTTGTATATGGCTTTTATTGTGTTGATGTATGTTCCTTTAATACCCAGTTTTTAAGGGTTTTAATCATGAAGGGGTGTTCCATACATCAATGGAATGAAGGGTATGGAATGAAGGGCAAAAACCATATGATCATTTGGATATATGGAGATGGTATATCGCACTTAATGATTTGCATATGTTAAACCATTCTTGCACCTTGGGTAAATCCCACTTAACCATGATGAATGACCTTTTTAATGTTTTGATGAGTTCAGTTTGCAAGTATTTTGTTGAGGATGTTTGCATCAGTGTTCCTCAGGGATATTGACCTGTAGTTTTCTTTTTTTGTTGTGTCTTTGTCTGGTTTTGATATCAGGGTAATACTGACCTCATAGAATGAGTTTGAAAGTCTTCCTTCTGCCCCTGTCTTTTGGAATACTTTGAGAAGGATTGGTGAAACTCTACAGTTTAACTTCATCACCCTGCTTTTTAACTTTTTGTTGTTTCTATTTGTATCTTATACTGTCTATGTCTTGAAAAGTTGTTGTAGTTAGTACTTTCAATAGGTTCATCTTTTAGTCTTTCCCCTCAAAACTAACCAAGACCCAAAATTCAGCAGTGAAGCTTTTGGGTTTTGGGCTTTTCTTTGATGGGAGACTTTTTATTATGGCTTCGATTTCATTACTTGTTATTGGTCTGTTCAGGTTTTAGATTTCTTCATGGCTCAATGCTGGTAGGTTGTATGTGTCTAGGAACTTACTCATTTCTTCAAGGTTTCCCAATTTACTGGCATATGGTTGCTCATAGTAGTCTCTAATGATCCTTTGAATTTCTGTGGTATTTGGTTGCAATGTCTTTTTCATCTCTGATTTTATTTATTTGGGTCTTCTCTCTTTTTTTCTTAGTCTGAGTAAAGTTTTGTCAATTTTGTTTATCTTTTCAAAAACCCTATTTTTCATTTTGTTGATCTTTTGTGTTGTTTTTAATTTCAATTTTATTTATTTCTGCCCTGTTATTTATTATCTCTTTTCTACTAACTTTGGGTTTGGTTTGCTCTTGCTTTTCTAGTTCTTTAAGTTTTATAATTAAGTTGTTTATTGGAAGTTTTTCTACTTTTCTGAAGTAGACACTTATTGCTAAAACTTTCCTATTAGTACTGCATTTGCATAGGTTTTGGTAAGTTGTGTTTCCATTTTCATTTGTTTCAATAAATTTTTAAATTTCCTTCTTAATTTCTTTATTGATCCCCTGGTCATTCAGAATCATATTGTTTAATTTCCATGTGTTGGTATAGTTTCCAAAGTTCCTCTTGTTATTAACTTATAGTTTTATTCCATGTGGCCAGAGAATATTCTTGATACAATTTCATTTTTTTTTAACTTTTAAAGACTTGTTTTGTGGCCTGATATATGGTCTATCCTTGAGAATGATTTATGTGCTGAGAAGAAAAATGTGTTTCTGAAGCTGTTGGATAAAATGTTCTGTAAACATCTATTAGGTCCATTTGGCCTGTAGTATAGATTAAGTCTGATGTTTCTTCATTGATTTTCTGTCTGCATGATCTGTTCTATTCTGAAAGTGGTGTGTTGAAGTCGCTAGCTATTATTGCATTGGGATCTATCTCTTTCTTTAGCTCTAAAAACATTTGCTTTATATATCTGGGTGCTCCAGTGTTGGGTGCATATATATTTACAATTGCTATACCCTCTTGCTGATGGACTCCTTTAGCATTGTATCATGACTTTGTCTCTTTTTATGCTTTTTGTCTTGAAATCTATTTTGTCTGATGTAAGTATAGTTACTTCTGCTCTTTCTTGTTTTCCATTTGTATGAAATATCTTTTTCCATCCTTTTATTTTCAGTCTACCTGTATCTTTACAGGTGAAGTGTGTTTCTTGGAGGCCACAGGCTATTGGGTCTTGTTTTTTAAAATCCATTTGGCCACTCTATGTCTTTTGATTGGGGAGTTGAGACCATTTACATTCAATGTGACTATTGAGTAAGGACTTACTCCTGTATTTTGTTATTTGTTTTCGGATTGTTTTGTGGTCTTCCCTTCCTTCCTTCCTTTCTGTCTTCCTTTTAGTTAAGATGATTTTCTCTGGTGGCGTGTTTTAACTTCTTGCTTTTTATTTTTTGTATATCTGTTGTATGTTTTCTGATTTGAGGTCATCATGAGGCTTGAAACTAATATCTTATAATCCATGATTTTCAACTAATGACAACCTAACACTGATTGCATAAACAAACTAACAAACAAGCAAAGAGAAAACTAATAGAAACTCTACAGTTTAACTTCATCATCCTGCTTTTTAACTTTTTGTTGTTTCTATTTATATCTTATTATACTGTCTATGTCTTGAAAAGTTGTAGTTATTACTTTCGATAGGTTCATCTTTTAGTCTTTCTACTCAAGATATGGGCAGTTTACACAACACAATTACAGTGTTATTATAGGCTGTGTTTTTCTGTGTACTTACTATTACCAGTGAGTTTTCTACCTTCAGATGATGTCTATTGCTCACTTAACATCCTTTTCTTTCAGATCGAAAAACTTGCTTTAGCATTTCATGTAAGACACATCTGGTGTTAATGAAATCCCTCAGCTTTTGTTTGTAGGGGAAAGTATTTCTCCCTCATGTTTGAAGGATATTTTTGCTGGATATACTAGGGTATATCTAGTAGGGTATATACTAGTGTAAAAGTTTCTTTTCTTTAGCACTTTAAATATATCATGCCACTCTCTCCCGGCCTGTAAGGTTTCCACTGAGCAGTTTGTTGTCAGACATGGAGCTCCTTTGTGTGTTATTTGTTTCTTTTCTCTTGCTGCTTTTAGGATCCTTTCTTTATCATCGACCATTAGGAGTCTGAATATTCAATGTCTTCAGGTAGTCTTATTTGGGTTAAATCTCTTTGGTGTTTTAAAACCTTCTTGTACTTGAATATTGATATCTTTCTTTAGGTTCGGGAAGTTCTGTGTTACTAGACCTTTGAATAAACTTTCTACTTCTATCTCTCTCTCTCTCTCCCTCCAGTCACTCTTAGATTTGCCTTTGAGGCAGTTTTCTAGATCTCGTAGGCATGCATCATTCTGGGAATGTGCTGGGTCACACTTGAAGCCAGTGTGTCTCTGAGTCTCGCCCCTGGCCTGTGGTGAGTGTTGCCTGGCTACCACTGCTGATTATTCAGAGGAAAAGAGGCTCTTTAGTCAGCAGATGATGAATCCTGCCACGACGGGATCCTTCCCTTCAAGGCAGTGAGTTCCCTTTTGGCCCACAGTGTGTCTAGAAATGTCATCCAGGAGCGAAGGCCTGGAATAGGAGCTTCAGAACTCTGCCTGTGACCTATTTTAACTGCAACTGAGCTGGTATCCAAGTTACAAGACAAAGTCCTCTTTGGTCTCTCCTCTCCTCAAGCAGAAGGAAGAAGTCACTTTTACTGCGGCAGCTGCACTGCCTGGGGTCGGGGGAGGGAGTGGCATAAGCACTCCTTGGCCACCCTGGCTGGTGTCTCACTAGGTCACAAGTCCACTGGCTCTGAACCCAGCACAGCACCAGGATTTGCCCAGGAATTGCAGTCCTTGTAGCCTAGGCTGTCTCTCAAGTTTATTTAGGACTGCAGAGCACGTTAGCTTGTGGTGGTGGGGCTTACCATAACTCAGGTTATGACCATTGGGATGGATGATTTGCCTCTGACTAGGACTGGTCTAAATGCTCCTTCTGTGGGTGCCAGCCAAGTTCCATCCCATGTTGCTTTCCACTGTGACAAAGCAGCACTGAGTTCCAATTCAAAGTACCACAATCACTGTGCTTTCCTTCCCCCAAGTGCACAGATTCTCTCTCCAAGCCACACAACTGCTGCTAGGGGATGGGAGAGGGGTGGTATAGTAAATGTAAATGGTCTAAACACATCATTAAAAAGAGGGTGACTTAAAGAGTGGATTAAAAACATAACTCAACTATATCGTGTCTGTAAGAAACTCACTTCAAATATAATGATATAGGCAGGTTGAAAGTAGAAGGATGAAAAAAGATATATTACATAGACATTAACCAAAAGATAGCAAGAAGCTCCCCTTGTCTTTAGTTTTCAGAGGTCTAATTGTGATGGGCCTTAGTGTAGATTTCTTCTAATTTATTTGTTTTGGGGTTTCCCAGCTTCTTTCTTTCCTTCCTTCCTTCCTTCCTCCCTCCCTCCCTCCCTCCTTTCTTTCTCTCTCTCTCTTTCTTTCTTTCTTTCTTTTTCTTTCTTTCTTTCTTTTTCTTTCTTTCTTTCTTTTTCTTTCTTTCTTCTTTCTTTCTCTTCCTTCCTTCCTTCCTTCCTTCTTTCTTTCCTTCTTTCTTTCTTTCTTTTCTTTGTTTTCTTTCTTTCCTCTTTCCTTCTTTCAGGGGTGGAGGACAGAGTCTCTCTCTGTTGCCCAGGCTGGAGTGCAATGGCATGATTGAGCAACCTTGGCCTCCTGGGTTCAAGTGGTTCTTTTGCCTCAGCCTCTCAAGTAGCTGGGACTACAGGCAGGCACCACCATGCCCGGCTAATTTTTTCTTTTTCCTTTTTTTTTGGTATTTTTAGTAGAGACAGGGTTTTGCCATATTGGCCAGGCTGGTCTTGAACTCCTGACCTCAAGTGATCCACCTTCCTCGGCCTCTCCAAATGCTGGGATTACAGGAGTAAGCCACCGTGCCCGGCTTGCCCTGCTTCTTGAATCTATAGATTTATATCTTTTGCCAAATTTGGGAAGTTTTCAGCTTTTATTTCTCTGAGTATTTTTTCAGCCCTGGCCTCATTATTTTCCTCTTGGGACTTCAATAACACGATTGCTGAATCTTTTGTCATTCAAGACTGTCTTTCCTTCCCTCTTCAGTGCCTCTTTCCTTAATCTGATGTCAATACCAGGTACTGTGACCACTCACCTGATTTTTGGTCCTTATAAGGGTGCTTTTCTTGTGTGGGTAGTTGTTCAATTTGGTGTTCCTGCCAGGGAGACAATTGGTGGAGGCTTCTATTTGGCCATCTTCCTTCACCTCATGGCTGCATCATTTTATAGTCCCGTCAGCCATATATGAGTTATCCAGTTTCTCCATATCTTCACCAGAATTTGATGTGGTCATTATTTTGTATTTTAGCCATTCTGATAGGAATGTAGTGTTATTTCATAGTGATTTTAATTTGCATTTCTGTAATGACTAACAGTGTTTTAAATATGTTCATGTGATTAATTTCCATCTGTGTCTTCTCCTTGGTGAAATGTCTCCATATCTTCTGCTCATCTTCTAGTTAGATTATTTGTTTTTTTACTGTTGAGATTTGAGAGTCCTATATATACTCTAGATACCTATTCATTGTTAGATATATAATTTGCAAATATTTTCTACTAGTCTATAACTTATCTTTTGATCTTTTTATTGTGGGATCATTTGCAGGACAAATGTTTTTTTCTTATTTTAAGAAGTCTAATTTGTCAATTTTTCCTTATGCAGATTGTGATTTTGTATCAAGTCTGTGAACTCTTTGACTAGCCCCAGGTACTCAAGATTTTCCCCTATTTTGAATTAATTTTTATACAAGATGTGACACTTAGGTTAATGTTCATGTTTTTGTCTATGAATGTCCATTTGATCTGGCATCTTTTCAAATGTATGCATTTAAGACTATAAATTTTCCTCTCAACACAGCTTTAGCTGTATCCTAGAAATTTTGATATGTTGTATTTTCATCTTCATTCAATTGAATGCATTTGTTTTTTATTTCCTTCAAGATCTCCTCTTTGACTCGTGGACTTATTAGAAGTACCTTGTATAGCTGGGCACGGTGGCTCACACCTGTAATCCCAGCACTTTGGAAGGCTGAGGCAGGCAAGTCACCTGAGGTCAGGAGTTTGAGACCAGCCTGGCCAACATGGTGAAACCCCATCTCTACTAAAAATGCAAAAATTAGCTGGGTGCGGTGGTGGGCACCTATAATCCCAGATACTCGGAAGGCTGAGGCAGGAGAATTGTTTGAACTCAGGAGGCGGAGGTTGCAGTGAGCCGAGATCTCGCCACTGCACTCCAGCCTGGGTGACAGAGCAAGACTCCGTTTCGGGGAGGGGGAGGGGGAAGTACCTTGTATAGTTTCCAAGTATTTGAAGATTTTTTTGCCATTAAATATGATTTTGATTTTGTTATGGTCCTAGAACACACTTCGTATGATTTTGATTCTTTTAAATCTGTTAAGGTCTGTTTTATGGCCTAGGTTTTTTGGTCTAGATTGGTATATGTTCAATAGATATTTAGAAACAATATATAAAATGCTCTTGTTGAGTGAAATGTTTTATAAATGTCCTGTAGATCCTAAATGGATCAAATTGTTGGTTGATGGTGTAGTTGAATTCTTCTTTCTCTTAGCTGACTTTCTGTATAATCGTTCCATCAATTGTTGAGAATGGGGTGTTGAAATCTCCTAATATAATTGTGGATTTGTCTAATTATCTTTTAATTTCTATCAGTTTTTGCTTCACACATTTTGCAGCTCTGTCTTTTAACATAAACACATCTAGCATTGTTCTTTCTTCCTTGTAGATTGACCCTTTTATCTTTATATAATGTCTCTGATCTCTGGTAATTTTCTTTGCTCTGAAGCCTACTTTTTCTGATATTAATATAGCCAATTTTGCTTTCTGTTTTTAAATTATTATTTTTTAGTTTTTTTATTTCCATGGGTTTTTGGGGAACAAGTGGTATTTGGTTACCTGAGTAAGTTATTTTGTGGTGATTTCTGAGATTTTGGTGCACCTGTCATCTGAGCAATGTACACTGTAACCAATGTGTAGTCTTTTACCCCTCACCTGACTCCCACCATTTCCCCTGAGTCCTCAGAGTCCATTGTATTATTTTTATGCCTTTGTATCCTCATAGCTTAGCTCCCACCTATGAGTGAGAACATGCAGTATTTGGTTTTCCATTCCTGAGTTACTTCACTTAGAAAAATGTCTCCAATTCCATCCAGATTGCTGCAAATGCCATTATTTCATTCCTTTTTATGGCTGAGTAGTATTCCGTGGTGTGTAGATAGATAGATAGATCTATCTATCTATTATCTATCTATCTATCTATCTATCTATCTATCTATCTATCTATCTATCTATCTATCTATCTATATCTCACAATGTTTTATGCACTCATTGATTGATGGGCCCTTGGGCTGGTTCCATATTTTTGCAATTGTGAATCATGCCACTATAAACATGCATGTGCAAGTATCTTTTTTGTATAATGACTTCTTTTCCTCTGGATAGATACCGAGGAGTGGGATTGCTAGATCAAATGGTAGTTCTACTTTTAGTTCTTTAAGGCATCTCCACACTATTTTCCACAGTGGTTGTACTAGTTTACATTCCCACCAGGAGTGTAAAAGTGTTTCTTTTTCACCACATCCCCACTAGTATCTATTTTATTTTATTTTTTTTATTATGGTCATTCTTGCAGGAGTAAGGTGGTATCACATTGTGGTTTTGATTTGCATTTTCCTGATCATTAGTGATGTTGACCATTTTTTTGTATACTTGTTGGCCACTTGTAGATCTTCTTTTGAGAATTGTCTACTCATGTCTGTACCCCACTTTTTGATGGGATTATTTGTTTTTCTTGCTAATTTGTTTGAGTTTCTTGAAGATTTTGGATATTAGTTATTTGTTGGATGTATAGATTGTGAAGATTTTCTCCCACTATGTGGGTTGTCTGTTTACTCTGCTGATTTTTTTTTCTGTGCAGAAGTTTTTTCCTTTAATTAAATATCATCTATTTATGTTTGTTTTTGTTGCATCTGCTTTTGGGTTCTTGGTCACAAAGTCTTTGTGCAAGTCAATGTCTAGAAGGGTTTTTCCGATGTTATTTTCTAGAATTTTTATGGTTTCAGATATTAGATTTAAGTCTTTGATCCATCTTGAGCTGATTTTTGTATAAGGTGAGAGATGAGGATTCAGTTTCATTCTTCTACATGTGGCTTGCCAATTATCCCAGCACCATTTGTTGAATAGAGTGTCCATTCCCCACTTTTTGTTTTTGTTTGCTTTGTGGAAGATCAGTTAGCTGTAAATACTTGACTTTATTTCTGGGTTCTCTATTCAGTTCCACTGGTCTATGTGACTATTTTTATACCAGTACCATACTGTTTTGGTGACTATGGCCTTATAGTATAGTTTGAAGTCAGGTAATGTGATGCCTCTGGATTTGTTCTTTTTGCTTAGTCTTGCTTTGAGTATGTGGGCTCTTTTTTGGTTCCATGTAGGTCTGTG
>NW_012110097.1:670945-675513 GCF_000951045.1 Mandrillus leucophaeus
GATCAAATGGTAGTTCTACTTTTAGTTCTTTAAGGCATCTCCACACTATTTTCCACAGTGGTTGTACTAGTTTACATTCCCACCAGGAGTGTAAAAGTGTTTCTTTTTCACCACATCCCCACTAGTATCTATTTTATTTTATTTTTTTTTATTATGATCATTCTTGCAGGAGTAAGGTGGTATCACATTGTGGTTTTGATTTGCATTTTCCTGATCATTAGTGATGTTGACCATTTTTTTGTATACTTGTTGGCCACTTGTAGATCTTCTTTTGAGAATTGTCTACTCATGTCTGTACCCCACTTTTTGATGGGATTATTTGTTTTTCTTGCTAATTTGTTTGAGTTTCTTGAAGATTTTGGATATTAGTTATTTGTTGGATGTATAGATTGTGAAGATTTTCTCCCACTATGTGGGTTGTCTGTTTACTCTGCTGATTTTTTTTTCTGTGCAGAAGTTTTTTCCTTTAATTAAATATCATCTATTTATGTTTGTTTTTGTTGCATCTGCTTTTGGGTTCTTGGTCACAAAGTCTTTGTGCAAGTCAATGTCTAGAAGGGTTTTTCCGATGTTATTTTCTAGAATTTTTATGGTTTCAGATATTAGATTTAAGTCTTTGATCCATCTTGAGCTGATTTTTGTATAAGGTGAGAGATGAGGATTCAGTTTCATTCTTCTACATGTGGCTTGCCAATTATCCCAGCACCATTTGTTGAATAGAGTGTCCATTCCCCACTTTTTGTTTTTGTTTGCTTTGTGGAAGATCAGTTAGCTGTAAATACTTGACTTTATTTCTGGGTTCTCTATTCAGTTCCACTGGTCTATGTGACTATTTTTATACCAGTACCATACTGTTTTGGTGACTATGGCCTTATAGTATAGTTTGAAGTCAGGTAATGTGATGCCTCTGGATTTGTTCTTTTTGCTTAGTCTTGCTTTGAGTATGTGGGCTCTTTTTTGGTTCCATGTAGGTCTGTGAAGAATGATGGTGGTATTTTGATGGTAATTGTATTGAATTTGTAGATTGCTTTAGGCAGTATGGTCATTTTCACAATATTGATTCTACCCATCCATGAGCATGGGATGTGTTTCCATTTGTTTGTGTGATCCATGATTTCTCTCAGCAGTGTTTTGTAGTTTTTCTTGTAGAGGTCTTTCACCTCCTTGGTTAGGTATATTCCTAAGTATTTTATTATTTTTGCAGCTATCGTAAAAGGGGTCGAGTTCTTTATTTGATTCTCAGCTTGGTCGCTGTTGGTGTATAGCAGAGCTACTGATTTGTGTGCATTAATTTTGTATCCTAAAACTTTGCTGAAATCATTTATTAGTTGTAGGAGCTTTCTGGAGTAGTCTTCAGGGTTTTCTAGGTATATGATCATATAATCCACAAACAGTGACTTTACCAATTTGAATGCCCTTCATTTCTTTCTCTTGTCTGATTGCTCTGGTTAGGACTTCCAGCACTGTGTTGAATAGAAGTGGGGAGAGTGGGCATCCTTGTCTTTTTCCAGTTCTCAGAGGGAATGCTTTCAACTTTTTCCCATTCAGTATTATGTTGGCTATGGGTTTGTCATAGATGGCTTTTATTACATTAAGTTATGTCACTTGTATGCCAATTTTGCTGAGGGTTTTAATCATAAAGGGATGCAGCATTTTGTCAAATGTTTTTTTTCTGCATCTATTGAGATGGTTGTGTGATTTTTGTTAATTTTGTTTATGTGGTGTATCACATTTATTGACTTGAGTATGTTAAGCCATCCCTGCATCCCTGGTATAAAACCCACTTGATAATGGTGGATTTTTTTTTGATATGCTGTTGGATTTGGTTAGCTAGTATTTTGTTAAGGATTTTTGCATCTATACTTATCAGGGATATTGGTCTGTAGTTTTCTTCCTCTGTTATGTCCTTTCCTGGTTTTGGTGTTAGGATGATACTGACTTCATAGAATGATTTAGGGAGGATTCCTTCTTTCTCTATCTTGTGGAATAGTGTTCATAGGATTGGTAGCAATTATTCTTTGAATGTCTGATAGAATGAAGTTGTGAATCCATTTGGTCCTGGACATTTTTTGTGGGCAATTTTAAAATTACCATTTCAATCTCACTGCTTGTTATTTGTCTGTTCAGAGTTTCTTTTTCTTCTGGTTTAACCTAGGAGGGTTGTATATTTTCAGTAATTTATACATTTCCTCCAAGTTTTCGAGTTTATGTGTGTAAAGGCGTTCATAGTAGCCTTCAGTGATCTTTTGTATTTCTAGTGGTATCGGTTGTAATATTAATATCTCCCGTTTCATTTCTAATTGAGCTTATTTGGATCTTCTCTCTTCTTTTCTTGAGTAATATCACTAATGGCCTATCAATTTTATTTATATTGTCAAAGAACCAGCTTTTTGTTTCACTTATCTTTTGCATTGTCTTATGAGTAGAATGTATATTCTGCAGTTGTTGGGTAGAACATTCTGTAAATATCTGTTAAGTCCATTTGTTCTAGGGTGTAGTTTAAATCCAATCTTTCTTTGTTGACTTTCTGTCTTCATGATCTGTCTAGAGCTATCAGTGGAGTACTGAAGTCCCCCACTATTATTGTGTTGCTGTCTATCTCATTTCTTAGGTCTAGTTGTAATTGTTTTATAAATTTGGGACCTCCAGGATTAGGTGCATATATATTTAGGATTGTAATATTTTCCTGTTGGACAAGTCCTTTTATCATTATATAATGTCTCTCTTTGTCTTTTTTAACTGCTGCTGCTTTAAAGTTTGTTTTGTCTGATATAAGAATAGCTACTCCTGCTCACGTTCAGTGTCCATTTGCATGGAATATCTTTTTCCACCTCTTTACCTTAAGTTTATGTGAGTCCTTATGTGTTAGGTGAGTCTCTTGAAGACAGCAGATACTTGGTTGATGAATTCTTATCCATTCTGCCATTCTGTATCTTTTAAGTGGAGCATTTAGGCCATTTACATTCAATGTTAGTATTGAGATGTGAGGTAGTATTCTATTCATCATGCTATTTGTTGCCTGATACCTTTTTTAAAAAAACTGTGTGGCCAGACGCAGTGGCTCACGTCTGTAATCCTAGCACTTTGAGAGGCCGAGGTGGGCGGATTGCCTGAGCTCAGAGTTCGAGACCAACCTGGCCAACATGGTGAAACCCTGTTTCTACTAAAATACAAAAAAAATTAGCCGGGCATGGTGGTGTGCGCCTGTAGTTCCAGCTACTTGGGAGGCTGAGGCAGAAGAATTGCTTGAACCCGAGAGGTGGAAGTTGTGGTGAGCCAAGATTACACCACTGCTCTCCAGCCTGGGTGACAGAGCAAGACTCCGTCTAAAAAAAAAAAAAATTGTTTTTATTTTATAGATCCTATGAGATTTGTGCTATAAGGAGGTTTTATTTTGCTGTATTTCAAGGATTTGTTTCAAGATTTAGAACTCCTTTTAGCAGTTCTTGTAGGCTGGCTTGGTAGTGTCGAATTCTCTCAGTATTTGTTTTTCTGAAAAATACTTTATCTTTCCCTCATTTATGAAACTTGGTTTCACTGGATACAAAATTCTTGGCTGATAATTGTTTTGATTAAGGAGGTTGAAGATAGAGCCCCAATCCCATCTAACTTATAGAGTTTCTGCTGAGAAGTCCACTTTTAATCTGACAGGTTTTCTTTTATAGGTTACCTGGTGCTTTTGCCTCACAGCTCTTAAGATTCTTTCATTGTCTTGACTTTAGACAACCTGATAACTATGTGCCTAGGTGATGATCTTTTTGTGATAAATTTCCCAGGTGTTATTTGAGCTTCTTGGATTTGGATGTCTAGATTTCTAGCAAGGCCAGGGAAGTTTTCCTCGGTTATTCTCTCAAATATGTTTTCCAAACGTTTAAATTTCTCTTCTTCCTCAAGGACACCAATTATTCTTAGGTTTGGCCATTTGACATAATCCCAAACTTCTTGGAGGCTTTGTTCATTAAAACATTTTTTTTTCTTTGTCTTTGTTACATTGGGTTAATTTGAAAACCTTGTCTTTGAGCTTTGAAGTTTTTTGTTGTTGTTGTTTTCTTGAGACAGAGTCTTGCTTTGTCATCAGACTGGAGTGCAATGACGCGATCTCGGCTCACTGCAACCTCCGCCACCCTGGGTTCAAGCAATTCTCCCACTTCAGCCTCCTGAGTAGCTGGAATTACAGGCATGTGCCATCATGCCCAGCTAAATTTTGTATTTTTAGTAGAGATGGGGTTTCGCCATGTTGGCCAGGCTGGTTTGAACTCCTGACCTCAAGTGATCCACCTGCCTCGGCCTCCCAAAGTGTTGGGATTACAGGCCTGAGCCACTATGCCCAGCCTGAAGTTATTTTTTCTGCTTGTTTGATTCTATTGCTGAGACTTTTTAGTACATTTTGCATTTCTCTAAGTGCGTCCTTTATTTCACACTAGCTGGTAAACTAGTGTGATATTTTGGGGATGTTAAAGAACCTTGTTTTGTCATATTACCAGAATTGTTTTTGTGGTTCCTTCTCATTTGGCTAGACTATGTCAGAGGGAAGATTTGGAGCTCATGGGCTGCTGTTCAGATTCTTC
>NW_012110097.1:675563-680590 GCF_000951045.1 Mandrillus leucophaeus
GCTAAATTTTGTATTTTTAGTAGAGATGGGGTTTCGCCATGTTGGCCAGGCTGGTTTGAACTCCTGACCTCAAGTGATCCACCTGCCTCGGCCTCCCAAAGTGTTGGGATTACAGGCCTGAGCCACTATGCCCAGCCTGAAGTTATTTTTTCTGCTTGTTTGATTCTATTGCTGAGACTTTTTAGTACATTTTGCATTTCTCTAAGTGCGTCCTTTATTTCACACTAGCTGGTAAACTAGTGTGATATTTTGGGGATGTTAAAGAACCTTGTTTTGTCATATTACCAGAATTGTTTTTGTGGTTCCTTCTCATTTGGCTAGACTATGTCAGAGGGAAGATTTGGAGCTCATGGGCTGCTGTTCAGATTCTTCCGTCCCATGGGGTGTTCCCTTGATGTAGTGCTCTCCCCCTTTTCCTAGGGATGTGGCTTCCTGAGAGCTGAATGGTTGTGATTATTTCTTTTCTGGACCTTGCCACCTAGCAGAGCTATTGGGCTCTGGGCTTGTCTGCACAGTTGTGTGATATGAACTGTCTTCAGCTCTCTCAGCCATAGATAGCATCGCCTGCTCCAGTGGAGGTGGCAGGGGAGGGAAATGGACTCTGTGAGGGTACTGAGTTGTAGTTTTTTGTTGTTGTTGTTCGTCTTTTTTTTTCCTCTCTCTCTTTTTTGAGATGGCGTCTTGCCTGGTTGTCCAGACTGGAGTGCAATGGCGCAATCTCAGCTCACTGCAACCTCTGCCTCCGGGGTTCAAAGGATTCTCCTGCCTCAGCCTCCCGAGTAGCTGGGATTATAGGTGCCTGCCACCATGCCCTGATAATTTTTGTATTTTTAGTAGAGAAGGGGTTTCACCATGTTGGCCAGGCTGATCTCGAACTCCTGACCTCATGATCCACCCACCTCAGCTTCCCAAAGTGCTGGGATTACAGGTGTGAGCCACCGCGCCTTGCTGAGTCATAGTTTTTTTTAAATTGCACTAGTTTTGTGCTGGTTGGCCTCCCGCCAGGAGGTGGCACTTTCAAGACAGCATCAGCTGTGGTATTATGGGGTAGGTGGGGCCCTAGAGCTGCCAAGAGAATATGTCATTTGTCTTTAGCTACCAGAATAGGTAGAGAAAAACCATCAGGTGGGGGCAGGATTGGGCATGTCTGAGCTCAGGGTCTCCTTGGGCAGGGCTTGCAGCAACTGCTGTGGAAGATGGGTTATGGTTCTCAGGCCAATGGAGATATATTCCCAGGGGTATTATGGCTGTCTCTACTGTGTCATGCAGCTCACCAGGGAAGTGGAGGAAAGCTGGCAGTTACTGGCCTCACCCAGCTCCCACACAGCCCAAAATGCTGGTCTCATTCCCACAGTGCCCCTTCCCCCAACAGCACTGAGTTTATTCCCATGCAGCAGGTGAGCAGGGCTGAGAACTTGCCCCAGGCTACCTTTTAGGGCTGTGAAAGCAAGCAGGACTTTCAAGTTTCACTCCTCCCTGCCTGCTGCAGCTTCTGTGCTATATCTGCACTCTAGATTCACCCCCTCCCCCAAGTTCTGTCCAGAAAACTTCACAGGGTTAAAATTGTTACAAAGTTCAGCTGGAGGTTTTCTTCTCCCTGTGATCTTTTCCCAGTTCCTCTGGCAGCCCTCCCGAAGGACCTCTGCAAGATAAAGTCAGAAATGGCTTCCCTTGGGACTGAGAGAGCCCACAGGGCTCCTCCCACTGCTTCTTCTACCCCTGTATTTCACTCAGTTCTCTAAAATTGTCTCAGCTCCGGGTAAGGTCAAATCCTTCTCTCGTTATCTGGACCTTCAGGTTCCCCAGTGAGAATATGTGAATGTGTGTTCAGGGGCAAACAATCCCCCTTTCACACTTGGGGCACTCACAGTTTTTGGGCTGTCTCCCAGGGCCTGCAGGACCAATCCGCTTCCTTCAAAGAGTCTGTGGATTGTCTCCGCTTTCCTGGTATGTTCCTATGGTAGTTCTTGAAGCAAACCTTTACTAAGTCTCCACATGCTGCTCTGTCCATGTAAGTGGAAACTGCAATTTAGTCCTCCTATCAGCCATTTTCCTAACCTCTCCTCCAATCTTGCTTTATTTTGATTAAAGTCTATATATCTTTTTTCATCCTTTTACTTTCAATCTACCTATATCATTATATTTAAAGTGAGCATCTTATAGACAGGATATAGTTGAGTCTTAATCCACTCTGCATCTCTCTCTTTTATTAATGTATTTAGACCATTTACATTTAATGCAGTTTTTAATATGTCTGGGCTTCAGTCTGCTATTTTATTTTTTGCTCTCAGTTTATTTTCTCTGTTTTTTATTTATGTCTTTTATTTATTCCACCTTCTTGTGGGTTACTTGAAACCCTTTTTAGAATTTCACTGAGGTAACTGTGTGTTTCTCCATGAATCAATTTATCTATTTGTTCTAAAGCTCTTTCTTTTTTTTTTCCCTTTTTTAGGGAACTTCCTTTAGCTATTCCTTTAAGATGGGTGTTAAAGAATCAAATTATCTTAGTTGTCCATCTGAAAACATCTTTATTTTCTCTATGTTTTTGCAGAACATTTTTTCAAAATACAGGGATATGGGTTAACAGTCTCTTTTTTCTAGCACTTGAACAATTTTGTGTCAGATCCTTCTGACTTCTATGGTTTCTGATGAGAAATACACTGTCATTAAAATTGCCTTTTTCCTGTGGGTAAGGTGTCTTCACACTCTCACTGCTTTCATGCTTCCCTTTGTCTTTAGTTTTCAGAGGTCTAATTGTGATGTGCCTTAGTGTGGATTTCTTTGAATTTATTTGGTTTGGGGTTTGTCTAACTTCTTGAATCTATAGATTTATGTCTTTTGCCAAATTTGGGAATTTTTCAGCCATTATTTCTCTGAGTATTTTTTCAACTCTGGCCTCATTCTTCTCCCCTTGGGACTTCAATAACATGATTACTGAATTTTTTATTATGATTTCACATGTTCCTGGGGCTCCATTCATTTTTAAAAATCTATTTTCTATTTTAGATTGGGTTATTTATTTATTTATTTATTTATTTTGAGACCGAGTCTCACTCTGACACCCAGGCTGGGGTGCAGTGACATGATCTCGGCTCACTGCAACCTCCGCCTCCCAGATTCAAGTGATTCTCCTGCCTCAGCCTCCTGCGTAGCTGGGATTACAGGTGCGTGCCACCATGCCTGGCTAATTTTTGTATTTTTAGTAGAGACGAGTTTCACCTGTTGGTCAGGCTGATCTCAAACTCCTGACCTCGTGATCCGCCTGCCTCAGCCTCCCAAAGTGCTGGGATTATAGGCCTGAGCCACCGCGTCCAGCCTAGATTGGGTAATTTTTATTGTTCTCTTTTCAAATTCACTGATTCTTTCCTCTGGCTTCTCTATTCTGCTGTGGAGCCCATACATTGAGTTTTTAATTTCAGTTATAGTATTTTTTTATCTCTAAAATTTACGTTTGGTTCTTCTTTGGATCTTCTATTTCTTTGCTGAATCTTCTATTTCTTTCCTGATACTTTCTATTTCTTAATTTGTTTCCATTGCTTATTGAGGCATTCCTATGATGAATGCTTTCAAATCTCTGCTAGGCCGTTCAAACGTCTCATCATCTCAGTGCTGGCATCCATTGGCTGTCTTTTCTGTTCCATTTGCGATATTTCTGGGTCTTGGTATGACAAGTGACTTTTTTACTGAAACCTGGACATTTTGTTATTATGTTATAAGACTCTGCATCTTATTCAAACTTCCTGTTTGAGTTGGCATTCCCTGATGCTGTTCTGGCAGAGGAAGGGAAGGTAGTGTCTTGTTACTATCTGGTAGGGGTGGCAGTCCTGGCTCACCACTCACCTCCATTGACACCCAGTAAGGAAAAGTCCTCTTTACTGCTGGGTAGGTGTGGGAGGTCTGGCTGCCCACTGAGCCTCCACTGATAACTGCCTGACTGGGAGTGGTAGGAGAGTTTCCTTACTGCTCCCCACAAGGCCTCAGCTGACACTATGGGGTGGGGCATGGCCGCATTACTGCTGGGTGGGAGTGGAAGTTCTGACTGTCCACTAGGCCTTCCTGGATACCACCCTGTAGGGTTCTGGGGTGCTGCCTTACAGCCTCCCAAGGGTGAAAGTCTAATTTCCCCAGTTGGTCCTTGTTGGCATGGATGGGGTGGGACCACAGTTTTTCAGTGGTGTTTGGCTGGAGTAGAGCTGTTATTATCTAAAAGTTTTCTATCTTACTAAACATCTTCTCTTCCAGTCTTCCGGCCAAAGATAGCAGGGTTTTTTGTTTTTTATGTTTTGTTTTGCTTTGTTTTTGAATTTGTGCCCTTGGCATTTCTGGGTTGCTGACTTCTTCATCTCTGTGTCTGGGATGCATGAAGCAAAAAGAAAAGCCAAGAAATCGCCACTGTGTTGTTCACTGGGTTTCAAGTTCCCTAGCTTGTCTTCCTTCTCTTTCCACCTTTTACTGTCTTCTCATGTTTGTTTCACACATAATGTCCAGGGCTTTTAACTGTACTTAGCAGTTAGAATAGGGAAAAGAACATCCACTCCATCTTTCTGGAAGTGGAAGTCTCTTCTTGTTACTTTTTAAACATTGTGGGTATATACAATACACACCGAATTATAAAAAAAAGTATTTATCTACAAATGTCTTTTTAAAAAGGCTGGATGGGAATACACCAAAAAGTTAACAGTGACTTGGTTTTTATCTCCATTCTTTTTTGTAATTCCCGAAGTGCTTATTATTAGCAGGTACTATTTATAATTAAAATAAAAAAAATTCTCCACTTTTTAAAAGAAGCTGCTGCCTTTTGTGCTGTCATCCCAGCATGACAGTGCATGGCAGGTTCCTCAGGGAGACTTTTCCTTATGCATGATGGACTGGGGCGTCCATAATGTTACACTGAGGGTCCCATCCTTTGCACAGAGAGCTCATTCAAGTTTTCAAAGCAGAATTTTCTGGCCTAAGGGGCACTTCTTTCTCTCCCTTCCTCCCTCTCTCCCTCCCTCCCTCCCTCCCTCCCTTCCTTCCTTCCGTCC
>NW_012110097.1:681410-690352 GCF_000951045.1 Mandrillus leucophaeus
TCAGGTGATCCACCTACCTTGGCCTCCCAAAGTGTTAGGATTACAGGCGTGAGCCACCGTGCCTGGTCTTCTTTAGGCCACTTAAAGCTGGTCACCATGAGCATTTCATGAGTTGTTATAAACAAATAATCTCCAAAATTTCAGTGGCTGAAAACAGAAGTTTACTGCTCACTCACATAACCGTCCTCTGAGAGTTTGCTCAGCGAGCAGCATTCCTCCATGCAGTGACCAAGGGGTCCCAGTTTATTCCATCTGGGACTCTGATGTCCCCTGCGCTTTGGGCTTTTGAGACCTCAGCTTCCAGCTAAGGGAAAGAGAAAGAGTGGGTGGAGAAAGCATGCCTCGTCTCAGAGCCCAACCCAGACGGGACACATGGAACTTCCACTCACTATCCATGGAACTTCCAGTCACACTCCATGGGACTTCCACTCACGCTCCGTGGGACTTCCACTCAAGCTCCGTGGGACTTCCACTCATGCTCCGTGGAACTTGCACTCACACTCCGTGGAGGGACCCAGCCATATTAAGATGCAAGGGAAGCATCTGTCCCACAAATACAACTAAAGAAACCCCTGCAGTGGCTGCCGTAGCCATAATTAAATAACGAAATTTTAGTATTGATAGAAACCGCATGACTCATGGAGGGGTGAAGCCTTCCGTTTTACAAATAAGAAAAGAGACCCAGAGAGAGAACGGCTTTTCTAAGCCCCTCGGTGAGTTGCTGAGGTGGATGCATCTCATTGCCCCACTTCCTTTCCTCTGGGGATCACTCCTCACCAGCCAGTCCAGGACAGATGCTGGTCTGTCAAAGAAGCCCATCCTTCTGAGGCCCCCACACTTGGTTCCTGGCTGGTCATGTGAGCCAATCAGACCTAACTCTCCCTGGAACATTTATGGTAAGCAGGCATGCTGGATTGAAGGTATGTGAATGGGAGACTGTCAGGTGCTGGGAGTGGGAGGGAGTAGATACAAACAGGACACACAGGGCCTGTCCAGAGCTGTTCTCTATCCAGCAGGAGGGATGGATGAGGGATGAATTGCCACGAGTCCCTTCTTCCTGACCACTGCCCCTCACCACCTCTGGAGATCAAACCACATCTGGTGTGACTGGCCCCTCTGAAGGCCAGAGTGGCTCTGAGGTGCTGCAAGGGGTTTGCACGGTTCAGAAGAGTGTGGTTGGGGGACTTCTCAGAAGAGCTCAGGACTCAGGAAAACATGCCTTTCCTTCTCAGGGTTCCAGCACCAAGGGGTTTGGAGGCCCATGCAGCCTTCTCAGGCTCTTCTGCCAGCCACTCACCTTCCCATATCCATGCCCCTTGTCATGGACTTTAGCTTGGCCACCTGCCTTCTTGGGTCAATGGGATGTGAGTGGAATCTTGAGTATACTTGCATGGTTGGTCTTATCCCTGGACTTCTGCCATTGCAATGAGAGGCACCCACCCTGGGTAGCCAGCTTGTCTCAGAAGATGTGAGACATGGAGCAGACCTCCACAGAGCCACGCCTGTCTGGACTCAATCAGCCCACCAAGATCAACAGAGCCACCCGGCCGACCTGCATGGGCATGGATGAGAGAGCATGGCTCTTGTTTAAGCCAGTGCATTTGAGGAAGGTCTTTTCACAGTATTACCATGATGACAACTGACTGACATAAGTTATGTCAAGATGACAACTGACTAATGTAAGTGATGCTCATCCAATGGCAAGCATCAACAGTGGATGTATTCATTGTCTGTTTTTGCTGTAACAAATTGCCACTCACTGTACACCTTGAAGCAACACCCACTTATGCTTCCACAGTTCTGTAGATCTGAAGTGCAACAAGTGTGGCTTGTCCTCTATTCAGGGTCTAGCAAGACTGAAATCAAGCTGTCAGCCTGGACTGTGTCTCATCTGGAGCTTGGGGTCCTTATGCAAGCTCATTCAAATTGCTGGCCAAATTCAGGTACTCGTGGTTGTAGGACTGAGGTCTTTGTCCACTATCAGCTGGGACTGATCTTGGCTCCTAGAGGGTGCCTGAAGTCAGTCTCATGCTCTCCCTGTGGTCCGCTCCAGTCACAGCAGTCTGAGCTGATTGAGTCCAGACAGGCGTGGCTCTGTGGAGGTCTGCTCCATGTCTCACATCTTCTGAGACAAGCTGGCTACCCAGAGTGGGTGCCTCTCATTGCAATGGCAGAAGTCCAGGGATAAGACCAACCATGCAAGTATACTCAAGATTCCACTCGCATCCCATTGACCCAAGAAGGCAGGTGGCCAAGAGATCCACACTTGGATCTCTCTGACTTCCTTTTCTCGTACACCTTGCTGACTCTTCTGTTCCCTTGCTACTTTTGAGGGCTCATGAAAGTACACTGGGCTCACCCAAGGAATCCAGGATAATCTCCCTATTTTAAGGTCGGTTGATTATTAACTTTAATTCCAGCTATAAAGTCCCTTCCCAGCAGAACCTCAATTAGTGTTTGATCGAATAAGAGGGGACAGGAGTCTTGGGGGCATATTTTGAATTCTGTCCAACAGTGGCACTATTCCATCACCACTGGCTGAGCAATGGCCAAAACTATGTGGACTTCTAGAGGTCAGCATCTGTGCCACCTCTCACCCGGAGCACTGGATCAGAGATGTGGCCCACAGGGCTGGGGAGAAGTCACTATGCATCTCTTCTGATCATTTCAAAATTAAATGCAAGGAATATATTATTGACATTTTATAAAAATGACTTCCTCCTGAGTAGTACAATTCACGGTACAAATATATATTATTTCAAGTTGAGGGAATACTCTTAATGGATATACAAAAACAGATTGAATGAATGCATCGAAAATATTTTTAACAGAACCACAGGGTTTATGGTTGCTGTGCTCACATGGATCCTGTCTCCTATGGATAGGACTCCATGGCTGCTGAGTAAGTTCTGCAATTTGGGCCTACTCAGTTCCTGGGAGGGCAGCTGCCCCATTCTTTCTCAACTCTCTGTCACCTGACATGTGACCTCTCACCTCACAACCACATCTACATTGGCCTCCTAGCCGCAGGAGTCTGTGTTGTGGATCCAGGACAGCTGATGGGGGAGGTGACTACTGTTCTAGAAGAGTTCCTGTCTACCCTGACACCTTTCTCTGAAAAATCAACCTTCTCTCCAGAAGAACCGAAGTCACTTTTGTTTGGTCATGGTGGTGACCTGTTCTATGTCTTTATTCTTAGTGCCTCCGGGAGGAGGGCTGGGACACTAGCACCTCCACGCAGTCATTGCATAATTAATACTAGATAACCTGTTTATTTTCTATCTTGAGCATCTCAGTGTCTTTACCAAGTAGATTCTGCAAAGTATTCTCAATCACAGAAGCAATATGAAGCTTCCTTCAGTGTGAGATATCTCTCTCAAATTATTTTTAGTTATAAATGACGCATATCAGATGCACACAATTTTATTCTTAGAAAAAGGCATGTTTGGCCAGGCGCGGTGGCTCAAGCCTGTAATCCCAGCACTTTGGGAGGCCGAGACGGGAGGATCACGAGGTCGGGAGATCGAGACCATCCTGGCTAACACGGTGAAACCCCGTCTCTACTAAAAAAATATAAAAAACTAGCGGGGCGAGGTGGCGGGTGCCTGTAGTCCCAGCTACTCGGGAGGCTGAGGCAGGAGAATGGCGTGAACCCGGGAGGCGGAGCTTGCAGTGAGCTGAGATCCGGCCACTGCACTCCAGCCTGGGTGACAGAGCGAGACTCCGTCTCAAAAAAAAAAAAAAAAAAAAAAAAAAAGGCATGTTTATGTCCTGTCCTGTCCACCCTTACAGTAAACACTGTGGATGGGCAGTCCCACCTTGGGGTAGTTCGGGTTACAGTTGTGCTGTGCAGATTCCTTGGGCTCCTGTTCCACGCTGGGCCGTTCCCCCAGCTTCGGTGTGTGCTTCTGCTTCCCAGGGTCAGTTCTGCACAGCTGGAGCCACATTTCCACAGGCAGCTAGCACAGGAAGTGCCTGGGATGTCCTGTCTCCCCGGGCCAGGGCTTTGGCCAGTGGTTATGGGGTCAGGAAGTCCAGTCAAAATGGAAAGGGGCTTTCCTGGACTAAGGATCAAGGCTAAAGTTTCCAGAAGCCAAGGGAAGAGACTGCAGCACTCATGTGGGCAGCAGGAAGCTGGTCACGGGGCCAGCAGGACCTGCCTGGACTAGTGTGGATTGTGTGAGATAAGGTGGAAAAGAGAGTTTCAGGCTGAATGCTGGACTCGAGGAATATGCCTTTTCATCTACGGCTTTGGATCCTGCAAATATACAAATGTAGTTTCTAAGAAAACAAATGATGAGTAAAGAATGGTGGGAGCAAGACAGCAAAATGTTGAGAATGATTGAAGGTGGAGGAGGAGGGGTACATGGAGATTTGTGATCAGTCAGCTTTTGTGTGTGTTTGCAATTTTCCATAATACAAAGTTTTAAGAACTGAATTGCATATTTATCAGTTGCACACATCTTTACGAAGCCCCCACATTGTGCTTGGCTCTGTAACTGAGTAAACCAGACGAAGAGAGCAGGTGGCTCCTGACCTCCGGGTGTTCCACTCCTGCAGGGAAGATCCACAGTGGACACGTTTAACACCAGAATGAGAGGCACCACGCCGCCTGCAAGTTGAACAGACAATGGCTGTTTCAGCATCTGTCCTCTGAAAGTACCTATGATTATGTTCTGACGTCTGGGGCAGGTGACTGCATTATACCCCTGCCAAGTTTCTGTGCAGGGGTCCTCCAGGCCTCTTCCCTCTTGGATTGGTGTGCACTGTTGCTGGGCTGAGTCGCCACCTAGTCTTGTACTGAATATGCGAGCTGGTTAGTAGTGGCTACAAGACACCTTGCTTGCTAGGAAAAAAGAGAGATAAAAGTAAATATTGAAACAGATTTGATTATTGATGTTTGTGAATGTACATTTCTAGGTACAGTGGCCAGTGACAAAGCATACACAGGTGGACAGTGACAGATGAAATGGACATTGATTTTTATGTGCCTGAGAGAATTGAGCTTAACCTGTCAGATCTGTCTAAGCCTCTCCCAATGCAAATGTCACCAAAGCTGCTTCCTCTTCCTTTCACCTGTCTCACCTGTAAGGAGGATTTGTTCTTATGCTAAACAGTAAGCTCCGTGAGGGCAGGGCCTTACTCAGGACTTGGGCTCCAAGGGCCTGACTCAGCCTAAGTGAATATCCAATGGGAAAAGAAGGTGGGGAGTGGGATGTCTCCACTGCATGGAAGGAGTAAGTGAGGGGCGGAGAAAGCCATGATTTCTCATAACATTCACAGCTACCTCTGTGCTGTTTCTTGTCTGTGAAGACGAGGCTGTGGGTCTCCTATCAACAGGCCGAGGTTCCCTGCGATGCACCCACGTGACCAATGCCATTCCTCTCCAGGCCCCTGAGATCAGGAGTCATTGTCTCCATGGCCAATGGTTCTCCATTCATTCCTCATTCCCGCAAAAATTATGTCGAGGACCCACCTAGGGTAAGGCTTGGGTCCCATTCTCTAGGAGCAGCTCCGGAAGACAATTGGGTGGGCAAGGCGGTGTGCTCAGGGGCCCATTTAGAGGAAAGCAACCCTGAGACTGCAGCCTTATAGGGAGGGGGGCAAGGAGAGGAGCAGGAGGGACAGAGCAGCAGGGTGGTATGTGTTGGGGGATTGGGCCGGAGAAGGAAGGGAGTCACCAAGTCGTTATTAGAGGGATTGAACCGTTTTCTTGCCTTATCCACGGCATTTTACCTCCACTGGTCAAACAGATTGAAACAAATTGAGTAAAGGCCACCTGCAAGTCTTTGTGTGTGGCACTGAATGGTGGCCCTCTCCGAACCCTTCCCTTTGCCTCTGAAGCCACACATGGCAGGACCACATGACCAGAGCTCTGAAGTCCGACAATGGGGTTGGAGTCCCAGCTTCCTAGCAGTGTGACAAGAACATGCCCCTTAACTTTTCTGAGCTTGGGCCTGACACATAACATTCAATACATGTTAGTTGCTATTAAAAACATGGGTGATTTTATATCTGAAAATATTGCATATTGCTTAAATGGTTTCATGCTGGCTCACATTAAAAACGATTCCCAAGTGAAGATGACAAAGGGGAAATATTCGTTATTTAGTTCTTTTCTTACGTTAAGCGATCATAATAAAGTACATTTCTGGGTTGCATTCTCTAGGGTGCCTTTTGCTAAATAAATGGCCAAAAATAACTTTCCCTTCCAGTAAGATTTCATGATTCAGCACATTCAACTTTCACTATAAAAGCTTGAAGTAAAGAGTACAAAACAAGCCTAGAAGTAAGAAACAGGCGAGAAAAAGCGATGGATACAGGAGGGTGAGGCTCACATTCCCACAAGAGTGCTTTCTGTTTCAGACAAAGCTCGGCAATAAGAAAGTTGTCTTTATTCAGGTATCTACATCACACTTAGGTTTGGAAGAAGCAGATGGATAAAATTAGTAGGATCTTTCGCGAGTCCCAGGTTCTCCCGGAAGAGGCAAATTAGAAAAAGTGCAGCAGCCCTGGGTAAGGGCCTGGGCTAATCAGCCCCTCCCAACCCCGGGCGGCCATCAAGTTGGGGATGCAGTTCACACCCCTGCCTGACCCCTTTTCTGTTCCAGAGCAGCAGCTCCAGATACTTATGAGAAAGGTTACACCGCTGGTCATTTGCTGGGTGACATCAAAAGTGGGAGTGGAGTGGTTAGGTTTGCCTGGCCTCTGAAGTGCAGCCGAAGCCCTCGTTCACTGAGATTGCTCTAAACGCAAAGCTCATCTAGGAGCCGTCCAGGCGTTTTGTTGTTGTTGTTGTTGTTGTTTTTCCCCATAGCGTGGCTTTATTGGAGAACCCCAGCCCTTCTCTGTCTTTGTGGGCGATCTCTTGCCTCTTCCCATTTCATTTTCGCCGTCACGGGGCCTAGTATAGTACTTTTCATTAAGTTATCCGTATCCAGGAAGATGTCCTCTCACCCACTTTACCAAAATGGGCAGGGGGAATCCGAGCCATCTCCTGCCCACGGGGGTGTGCGCTCATCCACACAGACAGCTTCAAGCCGCCCAGGGCCTGGGACCCGTTTCCAGATGCCCTGCGAAGAGGTGTCCACAGCAGCGGCGCATCGCTCCAGGCCTGGCGCACTCTTTTGGCCAAGGCGGCTCACGAATGCCCTCGGGCCTCCGAGGAAAGAGAGGAGCTCAGGTCCTTGCAAAGGGACCTCCCCGCGGAGGAACCCCGCGCGTGGCCCAGGAGGCCTCTCCTCCAGGTGGCCAGCGCCGGGCGCAGCTGCGGCGCCGGGGCGCAGTGGCAGGCGGGCCGTGGGGCCGCCTACGGGCACCTCCACGCGCCCCCGCTCGGCCCTAGCCTGCCGCGCCGCCGCCGCCCGCAGTGGAAGGCAGTGTGGCGCGTGCGCACTGGCGCGCTCGCGGCCGGGCCCGTGGGCTCTCCCGGGAGGGCGGGAGGTGGGAACGTGGGAAGGCTCCGGGCCGCACACCTCCCGGCCCACCGCCGGCGCCGCCGACACCTCGCGGCCAAGGGCGTCCGCGATGCCCGTCGAGTGAGCGGCACAGGTAAGCGCGCTCTCGATCCCGTCGGGGGCTCCCCGCCCCAGTCCGCGGCCCCCAGGCGGCCGCGGCGCCAGCAAAGTTGAACTTCGCGCGTCGCGGGCGGGACGCTGAACGCTGGGGACCAGGGTGCTGGGGCCCGGGAGCCGGGTGCGCTCCTCTCGCCTGCGGGCGCGCGGGCGGGGTGGCGGCGGAGGCGCGGGGTGGGAAGGGGAATGCGGGAGCCCATGACCATGAGCTGCGCCCAGGCCTGGCCTCGCAGTGAACTTTTGCGCCGCGCCCTGGCAGCGTCTTGGTTCCTGGCGAGCACTGCCTGGGCGGCCTCCGGTGGCCTCTGCTCGCGGCCTTCCCGGCGGGCCTGCGGGGAGGCGATCGTGTGCCAGGGATTCTTGGCGCGGGGGAGGCGCGTACCGGTGCGGGCGAAGATCTGGGGTTCCGAGGATTTAGCTGAAGGACCCCGGGTTTTTCACTCCTCGTCCTCCCCCAGTACAAACGCCAGACCCTTGGAGGGAGGGATGGGGAAGGTCGAAGCGCCTACGTGCCTGGACGACAACGCAGGAAGCAATTAAAACTCCTCCTTTCGGATTAACAACCAAAAATTGATCGATGTGTCAGGAATACCATTGATTTATGAAAGGTGCTTATTTCTCTGGTATGGAGAATTTTATGTTCTCCAGGTGAAACCGAGTTCACCCAGCTCCAGCGTAGATTGATGTTTTAATAAAAATAAATAAAGGGGAAAAGCTCGCCTGGTCTTTGGGGACATCAAGTCTCAAATCGCAGAGTTAGACTAACAAATCAAATTGCATTATCTTTACATTTCATATCTTTTAATCTTGTGCCTAAAAATCACAGGCAGGAGAGCGCCTTCATTTCGAAAGTTTTAATATAGTGCTTAAAAGTCCGCGTAACTAGCAATCAATGTTTCATAAGCAAAATGGCACGGGAGCGTCGGGTAATTGTGATAAGTGGCAGGCGCGGGGCGAGCGCGGCGGCGGCGGCGGCGACGGCGGGAGGAGGAGCGGGCTCTGGACACGGAGAGGGAGGAGGAACCGTCCTCTGAGAGTTTGCTGGCGCCCGTAGATGGCGCCCTGGCCCCACGCTAGGCCCGGGATCCGCGGCTCCGTCGGGCGGCGCGCGGGCGGGGGAGCCGGCGGGGGCGCGGGGCTCGGGGCTCTACGCTTGCGGTCGACTTGGACCGGGGCGGCACGGCTAAGGAGGAAAAAAAAAATTAAGCTTATTGTTGCCATTTTAAAATTAAGGCCTGGGCAGTCGTTTGGGTCGGATGGGGGTCCGTGAGTCCAAGGCGTCACTGGGAGTGGAGGGATTCCCGCCCCCCCAAGACGCGCAACCGGCTGCAGCCCAGCCCGGGTGGCGCTAACGCAGCCCCAGTCCCG
>NW_012110097.1:690592-693014 GCF_000951045.1 Mandrillus leucophaeus
TAATAGTCTAGAAGAGAAGCCAGTTTCTTTCTTTCTTCTTTTTTTTATCTGTTTTTATTTCTACATGGCCCCTAGCTATGCCCTGGGCAGCCTTGCCGCCCAGCAGTTTTCTCTTCATTTCAATGTCCTAAAGAAAATGCAAATTTCTACAGTGTGGCCTTTTTAAAAAGTTAAATTAGCAACAGCTTTAAGTGACTCCATTAGTATGGAAAACATACGCATGTTTAATGTGGGAATAGCTTCCTTTTAACGGGACTCATTCTGGTGTGTACATTTAGCAAACCCTTAGAGTTGGTAAAGAATCTCTTCGTGGCCGAATTTGTAGCCAGAGGTGCACCCTCCCCCTTCCAGCCCCGGAGTGCGCCAGCGTTCCTGGGGGGAGAGGAGGGGTGCGTCCCGCCGCCGCGCGCTGCCGGACCTAGTCCGCTGACTTGGATCCCTTAGAAGCCGCGCGAATGTGCGCGAAAGGGTTTGTGCAGGCTGGAAGGGAGGAGAGCTTGACACATTTCTGTCCAAGAGCGGTATGCTCTTCCTTCCCTCCCGGTCTCAACGTCACAGTCCCCGGAGCTGAGTTAATTACCCGGGTGGACTACCTGGCCCGGCCGCCGGCACCCACCGCCCCACTTTTGCGCACCAAAACGGGTGTATACACTCTGTTAAGGTGCTGTGAAGGAGTGAGATCGGGTAGCCGAGGAGGAGGACATTAGTACATCGGTGACCGTGGCCACCCTTTCCGACCGTGCCCACTGTGGCTCTCCACCACCCCAACTTCCTTTACTCGTGTTGGCAAACCGCGGTTGCAAACTAGAATTTTATTGGCAAACTTTTGTGCACAGTTAGCTTCCAGAAGAGGGTATTTAATTCTGTCATGAGGTCTGGCCGCCCCCTCCTTTCCCTTCAAGCCAGTGGCATGGCACTCCACACCCGTCCATGAAAGAGTTAAGATTTATGGTATGCTGGAGAGGTCTTGTTAGGATGTAATCTGCATTTTTTAACTACTGCGTAATAAAAAGTGAGAAGTTTTGAGACACCTTTCTTGATTATACCTTTGGCGATACTTTAGGTTTTACATTTAATTTGCATTTTGTTCTTGGTGAATATTGAAGTCTTGAGTGGAGGATTGAATTTTATTAGGACATCTGGACTGACAATATCAAATCAGACACCAGTGTCCCAAAGCATGCTAAAATTTCAGAGTTAATTAGAACGCAGTGTGTTTAATTAAAGCCAATTATAATATTTGAAATTATCTGATCGATCCGTGTTTGTACAGTTTGGGTCTGTTTAGGTGTTGATTGGCGTACTTTGCGCGCCATTCGATCTCGGAACTTCTCTGGGGAAAGTTTGCTTTGTAAACTGGCGGGGGCGGGCCGGCGCGGAATCGGCGTCTCCCCAGCCGGCTCGGGCGCATCCAGCCGGACTGCTTTTCCGGGCGCCGCTGAACGCAGCTCGAGAAATCCCAGCTCGTTGCTAAACCGATGGGCCTTTTCGGGTCCGAGGGACCTCGCCACGCACCAGCTGTCTTTTGCAGCTCGGTTGGTCCTCCGGAGCATCTTTACAGAGAAGCAACCTTTAGGGTTGCCGGGTGCGTTGGGAGAAGCCCAAGCTGGCCAGTGTTTGATTTGGGGTTTTCGCTCAGGTAGAAGAGCCC
Source organism: Mandrillus leucophaeus (assembly GCF_000951045.1). Taxonomy (NCBI): domain Eukaryota; kingdom Metazoa; phylum Chordata; class Mammalia; order Primates; family Cercopithecidae; genus Mandrillus; species Mandrillus leucophaeus. The sequence goes on from NW_012110097.1 coordinate 692,244, forward strand.
CCAGAGCTGACTCGTGGGGTCAACCAAAGTGACCGAAGGAATCCGAGAAAAGTTAGGACAAGGAAACAATAATTAACTGTTTCCCTTCTAATTTCGCACGCTGCAGGAGCCGAGGCACACCCCGGCGTTTTCGCCCCGCTTGCAGCGCCCATAGTTTTCCAGCGAGAGGTCTGAGCGAGTTCCAGGTCATGTCCGTCGCCCCCTGCGGGGCGGGCACTTAGAGCGGAGGTTTCTCTCCAGCAAGGGCGTTCGCGTGGCGCTTGGTATCTAGGCCTTCTGCCCGGTGCCGGGCTTGGTCCGACCCTTGCTCACGCAGGTGGGCGGCAATTAGGACTAGGCGGCGTGTGGCGGTTTCCGCGCGTCTCCGGGGTCAGGGCGTCAGCTCGGACTAGGTGCTCTGGTCGCGCAGGAGCCAGGGCCCAGCTGCTGGGGCCGGCAGGACCCCTGGCGGACACCTGCCCCGGGGTGGGTAGGAGCCCAGGTTGCTCGGCTCCCGGCTCCCGGCTGCGCAGCGGCACTCCACTCTCCCCACCCCAGGAGGCGCTGTTTGTCAAACTTGGCTGGAGGCGCCTGCACGTTCTCACTTGGAAGCTGAGCTTTCTCCGGTACTGGGGGTCGGGCTTCAGGAATCTTAGCCGTACAGAATAAATATTAGGGGGAGGAGGCAGTGCAGAGAACAGGGGTCTGGGGCCCTTCAGTTTTTGCTTTTTACCCGTGAACCCAACAGGGCATCTTTCCTTCCAGCGCAGGGCAGAGGCGCCCGTTGGTTCG
>NW_012110097.1:694274-696210 GCF_000951045.1 Mandrillus leucophaeus
GCGCCAGGGGCGGCGGGCGCTGTCTCTTTAAGGTCACTGCCTGCTCCGGCACGACATGGGGAGGACAGCTGGGCACTGGCCATCTGACTGACTCCGGCTTGACATCTGGGAGCCCACTGGTGTGTGGCACGCGAAGCGCTTGATGCCGCTATTTAAATGCAAATGTGAGGGGGCTCATTGAAGCCTCTCCCCGTAAATCCGCACAAAAGGAATACTTCCCACCCTCCGAGGAGGAGGCGGCGGCGGCAGCTCGAGGGCCACCCGTGCAAATCGCGTTGGGCGCGGGGCCCTGAGCGGTCGCCGCAGCCGTCGCGGCCCGCGGGGTCCCCGGCAAAGGTCGGACTCCGCCCAGTCCGGCCCCTGGACGCGGGTCTGGCCCCTGGGAGTGCTCTGTGCACCGAGGTTAGACCTCCGGCCGCCGTGGGCCTGCAAAACTTCCAAAGTAGCAGCCTGTTTCTCCTCCTCTCCCTTCTCCTGGGTACCCAGCGCCCCGCGTTCCCCAGAAAGGGCGAGGGGTGGGGGCAAGGCTCCCTCCGGAAGCGGCCGGGCGCCGGAACGCGCTCCCAGAGTTACTCAGGACACTCGGGGTTTGACCTGCAGCCCTCTTCCCCGTCCCTGGCCTGGCTGCGGTGTCCCTTGCTCCCCTCTGCTGCTGCTCCTGCCCCATCAAGTCGAAAATCTGAGGGTGGGATGGGGTGGGGGCCCAGGGGGTACCCTCCCGGGCCGCTCCGCAGCAGGCCGGGGTGGAGACCCTGCCCGGTCGGCGAGTCCCTGTGCCCACAGCTCGGAGCCAGCAGCGGAGTGACAAAAAAGATAAAGTTGGTGAATGATAAAGACCGTATTTTCCACGCTTTGGGTGCGGGACCAGATGATCTAGAAAATGAGCTGAAATGGATTCAGCCTCCGAGCCTGTTGTGAGAGCAGCTGATTCCCCCATTTCGGGCCAGATGGCTGCTGAACACAGATTTGCATTCATTTTCGCTTAATATCGTCCAAAATAGTGGGGCAGCTGCATTTGTTGTCAAAAAGGTTTAAAACCCCTTTTCTTTCTGGGGCAGGATCGTTACCTTATGTGATGGGCTTATAGAACTTTTTTTTCCTCTTTAGTCAACAGTATCAGATTTAGAAGGATTTGTTTTTAAACCTTCTAATTTGGTAATCAGATTTAAATCGCCTTGGCGCGTGTAATCTGAATTAAAGATACTGTAAATGATTTTAAGCATGATACTTTCGTTAGCGCAAGGAAGGGGCACAGGCTGGACATTTTAGGAAGTGTGCTATAAAGGAAGCATTGTTTCCTATTTCCAACTTCATCTTTCCCGAAAAGGCACTTTGCATATTCTGACAATAACGCTTGCCTGGCCGCTGGCCCTGCGTGAGCCCCCGAAGCAGCTAAACACGCAGAGACAAAGCGTTTCTCAAACCCACCCTCCCCCGATGGCCAACTTTATTTTGCGTTGTTTCTCCACGAAGAAAGTGTTCCCTACTACACAAGGGTCTGCCGAGAGTGGAAAGCGCTGGGCTTATTAGGAATACAGAAATTTTCTTTTAATTTATCATGAATAGTTTCCATACACTTTGATTTAAGGTTATTAACATTCTATAGACAGTGGCATCTTTAATATGTGGCGATCGCTTCTAAAGACTAATCTCATTACCCTCAAATAGTCATAAAATATGATTTTATTATACTTACGTATTTAATTAGACGGCCGGCACCGTAATGGATTTTGAGATGGGACTGGCGCAACAGCTTTGATAATTCACTTATCTTTGGCAATAGTCATTAACCCCCAACACCAGCAAAATAGATCTCTTTCCAACACATCTTTTTTCTCACTCCTTCCAAGAGGCGTGGGAGTCCCCAGATAACGTGAATCGGACTTCGATTTTCCCGATTAATTAAAATATTAACGTACACACGCTGCCAATTCAC
>NW_012110097.1:698250-702002 GCF_000951045.1 Mandrillus leucophaeus
GCGCTCCTCACCGGGCCGCTGTCTCTTTCCTCCCGCAGCGGCGTGGGGCTGGCGCGGGCGCACTTCGAGAAGCAGCCGCCTTCCAACCTCCGGAAATCCAATTTCTTCCACTTCGTGCTGGCGCTCTACGACAGGCAGGGGCAGCCGGTGGAGATTGAAAGGACCGCTTTTGTGGACTTTGTGGAGAAAGAGAAAGTAAGTGCAAACATACGATCACACCCTCTCTCTTTCTAGAAGTGGGAGTCAGGCGGTGCCGGCGCGCGGGGGTTCAAGTGTCCCCCTCGGCGGCGGGCACGGCTCCGCCAGGCCACCCCGCCGCCGCCGCCGCCACGTGCGGTCGCCCGGGACCGCTGAGGGCTGGGCAACTTCTCTGCGCCCTCGGACTTACTCGGGGCGAGGAGAACGCTGGGCTTCCAGCAGGAAAGTGACATCACCGCGCTGCTCCGAGCTAGGAATCCTGCCATGTGTGAGGCCGAGAGCCTCGGTCGCGGAGGGGGACCGAGCGCGGTGGCCGCGCCTGACACCGATCGCACTAAATGCAATTATTTATCGTTACTTTCAGGAGCCAAACAACGAGAAAACCAACAACGGCATCCACTATAAACTCCAGTTACTGTACAGCAACGGTAAGTGCCTGCTGCCTGCTCGCCGCCCCTGCAACGGCTGGCTCTCCTTTTCCGCGCTGGTGAAAGGACATAAAGATTTTGAGATTAAAATGACATGGATGTAAACACGAAATCTTCTCATGGCATAGAAGGAAAACAAAACATAAACGATCAATAAGTCGATGGCACTTCACATGATTAACCGGTGGGGCTTGAAGTAGAAAGTAAAAAAAAGATCGATACGGGCTCCAGCAGAACATCACTTTTAAGTGACTTTTTTCAATTTTGCAAATTAATGTTAATTATTGGGATGGGGGTAGCTCCATAAACGGAGCATAACTTACTTCCTGTGAACGAGTTTTTTTTTTTTTTTTTTTTTAAATCCTCGAGAGACATTAGCAAGAGTTCAGCCTCTCACTCAGTTTCCATTTGGTGCTTTTTCTTTTCTAAAAATAAACGACCACATGGGCCCACCTCGCACAGCCACCAGGCCTGCTCTCCACCAGGCAAATTCCTTGCACCTTGAAATGCAAACCCTAAGAGTCTTAAGGTTCTTAATTAAGAAAGGGAAAAACACTAAGCGAGAAGTGCTGGGGTTCTCTTTCTCCCTTTCAAAGGGATTGCCTAAGTTTTGCTGCATCACCGTGGCAGCAGCCCTGAGTTACAGACTTCCTGTGCCCCGTGTGCCCTCCCCGAGGTGCAGCACTCAAGTCCTGATGAGAATTTGTCTCTGTTTTTTTGCAGGAGTCAGAACAGAGCAAGATCTGTATGTTCGCCTCATAGATTCAATGACCAAACAGGTGAGAAAGTTTATGCCTCTGCACGAGTTTTCACTGCTGGGCCTGGGTTGTCCTGGGCTTCAGAGGCAAGGGCACTGATAAATGGATCTCATGTATTTGTTTTCCATTGAGCTTCCTTGACATGCTAATGAGAATTCCATATTTATTGGAATGAATGAAGCGATTGGTAAAATAGTTTATGTTGTCATTAGAACAGGACATGTATGCTTTATTAAATGTCTTGTGATTGGAATCATATTCTGTCTTAATTATGGTAATTAATATTTGACAGAAAAATTTCAAGATGTCCCCCCTCTTGTTTATTTTTTAAATGCTTCTCTCTCTGCTAGGAATCAGTTCATTTGGATTTTTTTTTTCTATAACAAAGGCAGCTAACGCCTAAGCCCATCGAGTTAGACTTGATTAGTTCATTTTTTTTTTCTCCTTTCCAGTGTGATGGTCTAGTAACACGAGACGTTTATTTGGATTTAAAAGTTAAATGTGTTGGGGTGAAAAGTCACCTTGTTCTCCTCTAGTCCATCTTCACCTCGCAGCCCCCCAGCTCCATAATTCAAACTCCAAGCTCCAGGGGTCACTCCAACTCGTCCACTGCTCTGCCCCCTCTCCCACCCTCTGTCATACCTTGTAAATAACATAATTACAAGCAGTTCCTTATTAAATTATTTAACCTGTCTTGGTCAACTTTTCCGATGATAACTATTGGCTATCAGTAATGTGATTAAGTGGAGAAAAGTGCGTCATTGCTTTTTGACATTGTGCAGTCTCTGGCTGCTGGTTTTGTGCTGGGTGGTGTGTTGTTGTTGATTTGGTTGTTTTAAAGATTTCCCGCTGCCCCGGTTTTCTTAAAATAGAGTGTTGTGGTGGGGAGGGGGGCAGGTCCAGTTTGTAGATTAAATCCACTCCGCACAGATTGTTTTAAAATATACTTCCAAGCTGGACTTCACACTTAGAAATGAAAGTGGCTTCTTCGGTTTTGATGCTAACTTTAAGAATTGTGAGCCAAGTAAAGGAGAGCTCGTTGGGGCTTCCTGCAGCCCAGCACATATGCCTCCCACTCTCTGCATGCAATTAGTTTGCAGCTTTTATTTCCCCTTTAAAAAGTTTGTCCTTACCTAGGTAGCAAGGGTGTTAGATTTTAATGCCTGCAGCGGTAAAACTGTTTGGTTTTCTCTTAGAGTAAAACAGATCTGACAGGTAAACTAAGGTCTTTCTGACAAAGACAGAGGCGGTGTGCCTTTCTGTAATTATTTCACTCGATTCAGAGAAGCCTCTGGAACTCGGGCTGCTGGTTGACAGGGTGATTTTATTTCCTTTGTATATAATGGCTAAATGTTTTCGGAAGTCGCTATAGTCTAATTAAGAGGCTTATGTAGGCAGCGCTAAGTTTCTCTGTTGTTGCACAGAGAAGGAGGCTTCGTTTTAAGTACACTTTTATTGTTCATTTAGCCTTGTACCTTTGCAGTATAAACAGGGCTGAAAATAAAGGCATTTAATCTCCTCTCACTGACGGGCATGGAGGGGGAAAAAAAAGGAAAGAAATAGCCCAGTAACTGATCAAAGAGTCAATGGCGCTGAACCGACAGTTTATGGATTTCTGTTTGTGCTACAAAATAAAAAATAAATCAAATATAAATACGGGGATCCATCGGAGGACAAGCCATTCTCTCAGAAGCGCTGGTGCCCGCCGCGGCCACGCGCCCTGCAGCCCCCAGGCGGCTCGTTGGCCTGCGGTGACACCCATCACTTCTGTGGTTCTGAGCCGGGTCCAGGCGGGAGGCCGGCGGGTGAGCGGGGTTCCCGGGGAACCTTCCCTCTTCCCAGGAGGGCAGCCCGGGGCTTTCACCAGAAAGGGCTTTGTCCGCCTGGAAGTAGAGGAAAGTGTCAGAAGTGCCCGGGGAGGTAGGAAGGAATTTCCAGATAATTTTCAGGGGTGGGGGCGGGAACCGGTGAGAGGACATCCCTCCCCCTTCCGTGGAATTTTATGCCGGGAACTTGGAGCTCCCAGCCCCGGCCTCCCGCCCCTCCCCCAGTATACTTTTTTTTTTTTTTTTTCTCCCCCTTTTCTGTATTTTCGCGAGGCCGGCGGTGGAGGCCCAGCCCTGGCGGGCGGCTCCCAGTCCCCAGCTCGGGTTCCCAGCGGCGGAGCCGGGCTGAGCGCGGCGGTGAGCGCACCTAGGGCTTCGCACCATCTGGCGGAGCCTCTGCTCAAAACCCACCCGAGCGTGCGCGCAGAGACTGCCTTTTTACCCGAGAAAAATCATTGTTAGCACTTTCAAAATAAACACCAGATTGGCCATTAGCACTTTCTTTCCAAATATCATCCGGCGAGGAGCACGTGGCCGCGCGG
>NW_012110097.1:702997-715497 GCF_000951045.1 Mandrillus leucophaeus
CGGGCCGCGGAGGAGCCCGCGCTCCTTCCCCCCAGCGCTGACGATCGACGCGACCGGCTGCTCAGCAGAGCGGATTAATATGTGGGCCGTGTCGTTGCGATGTAGTCAAAAATGAAAACAGGTCTGGGTGATGCATCTGTCCGCGGTGCCGGAGGAGTCAGAGATCACTCGGAATCATTTTACTACTTCCTTCTCAGGCGCTCGCATCCTGAGATATACAATTGTCTGTTATTGATAAAAAGGAAACTCTTTTGTACTTATTATAGCGCGCGTGTATGTGAGAATTGGATTGTGATTCTGTCAGTTAACCTCTTCCCTAGAGCAGCGATGCAGCGTTCATGTTGTTGTTAGATAGCGTGCCCGTTACTTGAGATCTCTGTCAGAAGAGCAATTTCCCACCTGTTTTTTTCTAACTACCACAAGAGTTTCACCCCTACATGGCAAATAAAAATGCATCATTGACTTTGTATGTGTGGCATGTGAAATATAGTTGCAAGGAATAGCAAGGAAAGCGTTGCAGGCTTCCAGGCTACAGTAGCAGGCCGCATACTCTGAGGGGCATACTCCGCCTGGCTATGATGCCGGTTGCCTAAATGCCATTTCTGAGCAGACATATTGTTACAGCACTAATATACAAAAGCTGACTTTTTCTCATATCAGGTAATAAATATAAATTACAACCAATAAAGTGGAATTTCTTTATTATCCACTTCTGCATGTACTGCAATTAACATAGAAAGCGCACAGATGTGATTTAAGCTCTAAGTGGAAGACTGTAGACTTTCTTTAATCACTTTAGCTGTCAGCTTTAAAAGGCTTTATATACTTTGCCTACCATATGGTGTTAATTTAGCTAATTTAGACATGTAACCATTATACAAGTATGCTTTTTTAAAATGCAAGAAGCATAACATTTTTGTTTCATTTCTGCTTTAATTAAAGTTTCAATAACAGAGTTAAGGTAGGCTTAAAGAAGGAACAATAGAAGTTTGTGATAGATGGATGCATGCTTTTGTGGTTATAATTAATAAATGCCCAAAAGAAATATTGGTTGAAGGTGGCATCTTGCATCTTTTCCAGAAATAACAGCTTGACAATTAGAGGTAAACAAAAGCTGAAGCTGTGAAAAGTTATTCCCAAGCCTCCTGCCTTCCCTTCTCCTCAGTTCATTGCAAAGACAAACACCGACAACATGTTTTCCATATTTTAGCATCACAATTTATATAGTACTCTGGTTACCCTCCTGGTATTAACAGATAGGTTCAACTTTGCTCCTTCCGGTAGAAAGTTACATCATAAGTTTAGCCGCAGAACACGTGAACTCACTGGGTTTAAATTCTCCAAACTGCCTTGGTAGGTTAACTATTTTCTTGACTCCTACCGCTTCATTGTCAGACGTCAGAAAAAAAACAAAACAAAACAAGTCGGGCATAAAAGGGTGAAATGCATATTAAAACCACTGTTTACAATTGCTCCACAGCCGGTGCTGTGACAAGAAAAGTTGTGGCAATAGAAACGAAACGCCCTCAGACCCTGTAATCATTGACAGGTAAGGATGACTTCTTTATTTTTCAAAACAAAACCGCAGCAGCAACAAAACCTTTTGCCTTGCTTGGTTTCCAGTTGCTCCATATTTTTGAGGCTGGTGTTGAGCCCATCTTGTGCATTGCACCATTTGTTGTCCGCGTGTGTTATCATGCACAGGTGGGTTGGCTTGGAAACCTGGTGGCTCACTCTGTGGGGATTCAGTAATTGCTTGTGAGTTGTCAAGGGAAGCAGTTTCATCTGCCACTGCTCTCACTGTGAGGAGCACTTTATGCCTAGAGAGTTTCTGGCTTTAAACCTAGAGATATGTCATAAAATGCTTTTTGCTAATTTGTTAACAAGTATTTCATTTTTACATTATTTTTATCTCTGATGATAGTTGAAGTTGAGACTTGGGTGATGTTACTGTTGTAATTGTTGCCCAGTGTTAGAATGAATTTAATCTGCTCTCAATTAGTTGCAAAATGTGTCCTAATTTTTTTCCAATTGTAGCTGTCGTTTTATGTCAAGTAGCAAATATGTAACTAACAAACCAAAGTTGTTATAATTGAAACTAATTACACATGCTGGTTACATGTTCCAACATTAATTTTCATAACTCGATTAGCTGTATGCATTCTTTACATTTGCTGCTCTTCATCTTGCTGTTTCTCATATTCCTTGGGCAATGCTGCATCCTTTTAAGATACCAATCAGTAGCCCTAATGGTGCTAATGTGCATTTGGCATAGCTTTAGTTGAAGCAACAAAAACACCACCATCCTCCTCGCCCAGCCCTCTCCCAACTCGCTGGGTTTCGGTGCCTTGCAGGAGAGGAGGATTTCTTTCTTCCCAACAGTGGGTAGCAGCAAAAGGCCCAGTGTGTGATTGACTGCAGATTTTGAAATTGGTACCCAAATTGAATAAATGTTAGACGTGTACATATGACACCAGTTTTGTGAAGCAGAGGTTTGGACGGTTTTGAAGAGGGGTTGAATTTCCGCAGCTTTCATTACAAAGTTATCTTTTGATCATGAACTTTGCTGTCCAGTGTCTGAAAAATTAAACCCGGAAAACTCCATGAGTTAAGCCTAAAGAAATATGCGCCACCAGTGGAGAGCAATGCTAATGTTTAACTAGCTGGAATAGCTGTTTGCTTAGTGGAGAATGTTCGGTATCTGACAGAAGGGACAGCTCTCTTATTAGTAATCAAATAGGGTTGACCAGTTGTGGCCGTCACTCAGGCAATTGAGAACAAGTTCAACACTTTATAGAACTCGAACTAGGAAAATCAATATAATTATATCTGTCTTTAGTGTTGTGGCTATGGAAATCATATAGCCTTAGATTATTGTCTTGTAACTGAATTTATTTTATTTTTTTGATTGGCTAGAAGTGTTTGAGCTATTGGAGTCTTGTCTGAGTATAAGTTGCTTGAAAAGGCAGTGCATGTTGGCTTTGAATGAAGGATTGTGAAAGTGTTTCATCTTTTGAGTGATGCTTTAAATTTTAAAAGAGGACTTGTTTATAAAGTGTGAGATTTCTAGCATGCCACAGTGATGAAGTAGCCATGTTGATTTGGCTAACATTTTAGATGCTGTGTTTTCCTTTCAAAATCACTTTGGATTTGTGCAACATTCAATCCTTTATTGACTATTGATACTGAATAACTTTTAATACTCAGTTTTTATCATATGGTGGGAAATATTTTCCCCAGATATGCAGAAATATGTTCCTTAATTCTTGTCTGAGAGAATGTTTTCTTATATTTGGTTAATTAAAATATGTGCTAAGATTACTCATATTTCTATAACCTAAGAGAAGTGTGTGATTATTTGATATTCTAGAAGCATGAGAGGAGGGGAAAAAACGTAAAAACATTTGGTTAATGGGTTTACCATGTTTATTTGAATAAGGAGGATTGAAGCTCCATTTACGCCTGGCATAAATGCTTTGGAGGTCTTAATTATTGATGAAAAATCTGCTCTGCTTCTAAATTCAAAGATCTGGCAATTTTATAGAAATTTTAATCACCGTCTACTTTAGTGATTTTAAGGTAAGGATAGTTTTATGAAATGACAAGTACAATGTACATTTTTAGCATTCTTAAGAAAGCTGTCACTTAGAATGGCAAAGTACTCTTAGCATTGTGTTGTCTGCTGTAAATCCCTGTGAAATGATTGCAGTATTGGCACCGTCTTCAGCTTAAGGCATATTTCTATGTGAAAAAAAAATGAAGAATTTAGTGTTCACTAGGGCAAGTTAGATTAATCAGAGAAAGAAGAATACCTATAGGAGGGCATTCTCTTTAGAGCGATACCGTCTTTTGCAACTGAGATGCGTTTCAGTTTCATAATGATAATCATTTCTGTGAGGTGTATGTTGCCTCTGAAAATTAGTTGCTTATGTTGAGTTTCTAGCCTGTGTTCTCTCTTGAGCATTGCAGAATAAAATGTCCCACCAGACTGGGGAGTCAGTTTCCAGGTCCCCATCAGCAGTGCCTCATTTGGTTAGTTGGCTTAAAAAAGAATTATATACAATGTGCTTTGCCGGCTCCTTGTGGCCTTTGGATACATTTAGCAGGTTCTGACCAGATAAGGCATATTTGTCCTGAGGATATAAACCAATAATTCCAACCTGAATTGAGATCAATGGGTCCACATTTGTTCCAGCCCACACCGAGCCTCTTCCGGCACGTTGAGACTGCTTTTCTGTGTTATGAGAACAGAGAAGTAAGCTCCTCGCTCTGGCAGGGTAATCACATTCTATAGACTCTGATGCCTTAAATCAATTAATTACACAATTTAGTTCAGTTATCTTTCAGAAGCATTAAATACTTATGAATGGCATGAAGACCCTTCAGAGAAAAAAAAAAGGGGGGAAAGTGAGGCTGTTTCCCATTACAAAGCCCTTTTCATGCACTGCAAAGGTTTCACTTATGTTAACTGTTTTCTTTCTCATAAAACATTGCTAGAGAAACAATTTTTTAATAGCACCATGGTTATAACTATATGCAGTGTATTTAAAACAATATAACAACTTGCGGAGCAAAGGAGAAACATAACATTGTAAAGTAAAAAGCATGGTCAATAAAGAGATACTACAGGAAAAAAAAGTATCTATGGTAAATTGTGTGACCTGCAGAGAACCAAATGCAAGTAAAGGAAGAGTGCACACACACGAACACACGTGCACACCTTCTATACATATGTATATACACATGTGCACATGCACACACACACATGATTTTTAATGGTGTTGCTGAAAAGGATGGGAGTATCATTTTCCTCGTGGAATAATGTTTTCTGGGAAAACACAAAAGCAGATGGTCTTCATTAGGAACACCCATTGTCCACATATCCCAACTATGAACAGATAAATCTCTCCTGTTTCACCCGTGCATTCCAAGGGCTGCAAATGATTCCAGGATGTCGGTGTAGCTGCTAAGCCAACACCACACTCTGGCTCCCATCACTTGCTCGTGCCATCCCGGTCTGTTTCCCAAGGAGCTCTGGAAATGCCCAGGAAGGTGCATACTCCTTTTCTCCCCCTCCTTGCTTGGGCTGGGTGGATGGAAGGTGCGAGGTCCAACTGTTGCAAAGTGGGGAGGCCGACTGTAGGGGCTGTGGCTGCCCAGGCAGGCCGGGCACACGCAGGGGCTCCATGCAGCGCTGGGAGCGGGCTCGGCGGGGCGGTTCCAGATGGCACCATCTCCGGCGTCCCACTCGCTGGCATCTCTGCGGCAGGCGGTGCCCCCTCCCCAATCAATCTGGCATTAGTCTATAGAGTTGGGAGACTTATCATTCCAAGTCTGTCCTACTTTCCTGTCTGGAAGCCAGACATCTGTTTATCCCATTTTCTTTCATACAGAGTTTGGAATTGCTTTAGTTTTGGTGGGGGTGGGGGGGGGAGGATGAAGTTTTGTCATATTTAACAGCTGTTATAAAATTTCAACCCTGTGGGCTCTGAAAATACTTTTCAGCTGACCTCAGATTTTTATGCGTAATTGACGTTGCGTCGTAGGGAAATATTATTTGCTTAACCTTCCATTGTCTGTGATTTCACATTGTCTTTAGTCAGATGACCTGACTACCCCCATTTCAGCTCTGCACCCCCCAACCCTGCACAGCCACACTTTGATTCATACGTGCGCTTTAAGTTTACACCTTTAAAGTGACTGTGGAACGGTAGCCCAACGATTGGAGATTTTTTTTTCAGTCTTTCTTTTTTCTTTCTTTCTTTTTCTTTCTTGCTTTTCTTTCTTTCTTTCTTTTTTTTTTTTTTAGTCAACAGTGTTTCCTTTCACTTCCTGTCACAAAGGTCAAAGAGAGCCGACCTTTGCTGGCAGTCCTGCTCACTGAATTATTCATGGGATTGACTTTTTGTCAGCACACACAGTTGTGCTCTGGGACATTTTATTCATTTACCTCATTTAAAGCGCCTTTCTGCACCTGTTCAAGTATTAATATCATGTAATTTGGGCCTAATGCCGATTTTGCTGAACACTCATTATATTTTTTATTAGCTATATTTCCAAACGATTATGTATGATTATTACCAAGCCTTACAAACAGCACCGGGTTATTCCCTAGCCCTTTACATCTTCTTGTCAGGTTGTTTTCAGAAGCGGGGAGGATAAACATTTGACCAGTCCCAATGTTTTTATTCCTACTCCATCTCCAAGCAGAGAACTTAAAGCTTCCTCCCTCATGGCTTTGCACGAGCGTGATTAAATCCAACTCTGCTGAAGCTGTACAAATGCCAGCATTTATAAGGTCAACGCTTTTGTTAAAAATGCTATGTAAATGAGGATCTGCAAAAAGGGACATTAAATAAAATTAAATTCATTGTCTTCTTTAATGTCATTTACATTTTGGCTAAGCCCCGGCCTGTCAAGGAGGATTTTAAAAATAATATTAATTACACATCATTTAGGGATCCAAGGTTTTCTATTCAGTAGCATTTGGATAACCTGCAAAACGGAGACTGTTTATTAACTTCTTAAATGACAACTCGTCATTTCATCTGCATAATGCAATGAAAACAGTATAGTTTAGTGTTAATTTTTCCTTCTCAGTTTTCTTAAAGATGTGAATATAATTATCATTGGATAGGCCTTGGGATCCTGGAGATCCTCTCTTGGCGGAGGCTGTGCATTGGAGACGCTCTTTGGTTCAGGGTCTGTTTTAATACATTGGGCCTTCAGTGAAGGGAAAGTATTGGCTAGAAATTTGGCAATATTAAAACACCCTTTGGATGAATGGATGTGGCTACAAAGAATCTGATTCTGGCTGGCACCGGCCCCATTTGGCTTCGCCGGGCTCAGGTGTGAATGGCTGTTTTATTCCCTGGCAGCGCCAGTAGGGAGAGGCAAAAAGTTCACTGCATTCATTCATCCTTTCAATTTTTCCCCCCAAACTTCTGAAAATAAACAGAAAAGGAAGAGCTGCATTATGGAGGCACAATGGCATGCTTTCATTTAAAGAGGGAGGCACCAGGAACAGTGCCCACTTTGTAGGTTTGCTCTGCCCATAACCTTGAGATGCGGGTGTGCACCATGCTGGCTGCACGGTCAGCCTCCGCTGTGTGTCACAGTGCGCGTGGTCGCCTGCCACGGTGGGTCGGGGCCACCACCAGGCCCGGGCCTGCATCTCTGGCCTAGGCCGAGGAGGCCTGCGAGATTTATGGCTGCCTGACCTGGGTAAGGACTCGACCGCCAGGCCAGTCGAGGGCTGGATTTGAAAACAAGCCACACACCCACAATGACTTCCGCATCACTCTCAACCAGCTCGGATTCCCGTCTGCTTGTGTAAGGGTGAAAACCTCGTGGTGTTGCCTGCCCGGGCCCTGCGGCAGCATGCAGCCGGGTATGAACGTGCAGGGGTGGAGGCAAGGGCTGGAAGCAGGGCTGTCAGAAGCTATACTCTGGGAGGCATGTTGACGCAAACCATCCTGCGCCGCTGCGGCAGCCTTATCAGGTGAGGAGCGAAGATATTGCAGTGCCTGTAATTGTGTTAGGATGGCATGGGTGAATTGGATTACTTTATGGAAAGCCGTCCAAACTCGAGGTTCTGTTACGCATGCTTACAGGAAGCAGATAATTACTCTGTGCACCAGAAGATAATTGGGGCTGGCCAGAGGCCTTCTCGTGATGCGGAAGAAAGCAGGAGAAGCTGGCCTCGTCAAAGCCTTTAGGAGACAGACAAGGAGGATGGTGATCTTTGCTAGGCATAGGTGTCTCACTGTGATGCTGTAATCGTTGGTTACTTTTTAAAGATGGTGAATAATTTATCAGAATTCAAACTAACAGTGGCAAAGGGAGACACGTTCAAGAAGATAAAAATTCCAAGCTCTAATGATGGAGATTTTCGTTGCAGACAGGAAGTGATTGACAAGTGGGGGTACAGGAAGTGAAAACTTAAGGAGCTTACCCTGCAGTTGGCGAAGCTTCTGCAGCCTACACTTGGAGAAAATGAAAACCATCCCTCCGTCAGCTTGCCAGAACACAAGCTCCTCTTGTTTGTTTATCTTAATAGCAAATCTCCCAAAAATGTTTGTGGTCCAAACTCTATATAATGAGACATTATGCTGACATTATTCATGGTTTAAAATAAAAATATGGCTATCATTTAGAAAAATTAGTGCAGGAATTTTATGGGTTAAGGGTTTTTTTGTTGTTGTTCTTGTTGAATTTTATAAGCTTCTTAGTCTTTGGGGTAACCAGCGTTCATTAAATTGTAGAAGCTTGAGAAAACTGTTTTCAAAACGATGTATTCAGAAAAAGGTCAGACGTATCTGTCAAAAGAGTAAATGCTATAAATTTGCCAGCAGTTCGATAGAGAGCACTGCAGGGAGGGGTATTGGGAAACTCTTATTTTAGTTGTTTTTGAATCACTCATTTCCCCTTCCCTTTAAAAACAACGCAAATGAAAACGATCCCTCTCCAATTCCTTCGCTGGAAGTCGCTCAGCTAGAAAATACTCAAAATTCATGCAGGACTGTGGTGCCCGAGTGGACGGGGCGCATCCTCTGCAAACAGTGGTGGGGGCAGCGGCCGCGCCTTCCCAGTAATTCACTAGGAAATGAGTTTAACATGTGCGGAAAGGAAGGGGCTCGCGGTTGTGTTGTTGTAGGACATGGAGCCCAGGCCCCGCGAACGGAAGGAGTCGGCTCCAGCGTGTCTCTGCTGGAAGACGGAGCTGCCTGCACATCTGGAGAGGAGGCCGTGCATTTGCCCAGACAGGCAGCTCCAGCCGCCGCCCCTGCCTCCGCCCCCTCCCCTCCCTCCTCTCCCTCCCTCCTCCCTTCACTCCACCCTCCTTCCTATATTTTCCTCTGTCCCTCTCAGCAGAAAGCAGTTGGGGGCAGGGTGCCATGTTAAAGCACACAAGGAAATAAAACTTTGGCAGTGTTTAAGGCCCTAAAAGCATTTGCCCTGGTAAGGTTGACTTTACAAAGGGCGAAAGACCAACCTCGACCCTTGAGGCCTGCCAGTGGAGCCCAGGTTCCACAGTGGTCTCATAAGGAACTGCACCCCTCACTCTTTCTGTAAGTTTTCATGGAATCAGAAAGCTTGCACAGAGATGGCCAATCTGGATGTTACGGAGCTGCTGAAAAATTGGTCCGGAGGCCTGTGCCTGGGCTGGAGCCATCCGAGGGTGACATACCTGCAGTACAAGCCCGGGATTTGATTATGGGCCTGGGCAGGCAGAGTGCGCCTTCCCCAGGCGTGCATGTGGGGATCCTGAGCAGGGTCACCCAACGCTGGGCAGCGATGGGGCCTGCATCAAAGGTCACGTTCCCCCAGGAGTCCCATCACTTGGAACAGGGTCATTTAGGCCCAATGGGGGAGTGTCCCTTTTATTTGATGTAACAGCCAGGAAAGCCAGCTTAGTATTGGAGCCTAGGACGATGCTCACTGGTTTGGGGAGGGGCTCCTCCCTGAGTGCCCCCTAAGTTTTCTTTTTCTTTCTTTCCTTTTTTTTTTTTGTTATTTTGAGATGGAGTTTTGTTCTTGTTGCCCCAAGCTGGAGTACAATGGCACGATCTTGGCTCACCGCAACCTCCGCCTCCTGGGTTCAAGTGATTCTCCTGCCTCAGCCTACCGAGTAGCTGGAATTACAGGCATGCGCCACCACGCCCAGCTAATTTTGTATTTTTTTTTTTAGTAGAGATGGGGTTTCTCCATGTTGGTCAGGCTGGTCTTGAACTCCCGACCTCAGGTGATCCGCCCACCTTGGCCTCCCAAAGTGCTGGGATTATAGGTGAGAGCCACCGCACAAGTGCCCCTTAAGTTTTCTAAGAACTTCAGCACCAGGAGAGCTGGCTGGCAGGGGCCTAAATGCTCTTCTGACAGATTAATGCAGGTGTCCTTTCCAAGTTGTCATTGTTAAGAACCACACGTCCGGCTCTGCAGAATGATATCCCATGGTCAGGAGGAAGGACCGGGAGATGCAGACAGCCTGGGGGGCAGGGCATAAAGCAGGGACATTGAAGCCACACCAGCAACAGGCACCCCTAACCTGGCCTTGTCTTCTTCTGCATCTGATGCGGATTTAAAGGTGTTCTCATAACGCTTTAAAAACAGTGGATATAGTATTTTTTAGAGCAGTGTTAGGTTTACAGAAAAATGAGCAGAGAGTACCGAGTTCCCGTATCCCTGAACCTCCCTCCACCTCCCTGCTTCCCCCAGTGTTAACGTCTTGCTTTGGTGCAGTATCCTCATTACACCTGGGCCAATGCTGATACATAAATATGAACTCATGTCTGCAGTTTACATTGGGTTCGCTCTTGGTGTGGTACATTTCATGGGTTTTGGCAAACGCGTTGTGACATGTACCTGCCATTGCACGGCCGTGCAGAATAGTTTCACATGTGCTCCACCTAGCCACCCCTCCCCCTTTTTTGAACCCCTGGCAGCCCTGGATCCTTTTACTGTGTCTCTGGTTTTGCTTTTTCAGAATGTGGTAGAGTTGGTAGCATACATTATGTAGTTTTTCCAGGCTAGCTGCTGCTGCTGCTTTTTTTTTTTTTTTTTTTTTTTTTGAGACAGAGTTTTTGCTCTTGTTGCCCAGGCTGGAGTGCAATGGTGCAGTCGTGGCTCACTGCAACCTTCTCCTCCTGGGTTCAAGTGATTCTTCTGCCTCAGCTTCCCAAGCAGCTGGGATTACAGGCATGCACCACTACACCTGGCTAGTTTTTTTATATTTTTAGTAGTGACAGGGTTTCGCCATGTTGGTCAGGCTGGTCTCGAACTCCTGACCTCAGGTGATCCACCCGCCTCAGCCTCCCAAAGTGCTGGGATTACGACGTGAGCCACCGTGTCTGGCCCAGACTGGCTGCTTTCACTGAGCAGCAGGCATTTAAGTTTCCTCCATGTCTTCTTGTGACTTTTTAGCTCACCGATAATACTCTCTTTGAATGTAATTTTTTCCCCTTCTTGAAGGTTTCTGGGCGCTCTGCTGCCTTCCTTTCCGTGTCTTGGTGTTTTAGGAGTGAAATCCTTCACTCCTGAGCTTGTCAAGGTAGCAGGTCACGTTTTGGTGTTTGGATGTTGTCAGTGGGTTCGCCAGGCTTTCGGAAGTTTGCCCGTCTTGCCCTTCTTTTTCTTTTTCTTTTTTTTTCTTCCCCCCAAAGCATTTGGTTCCTTTGCAAAGAAAGAAATGAAAACATTTTAACTTTATATTCAGAATTTAAGTGGCATGGCTCAATTTCAGTTATTATAAGGGGTTTATTTCCTCAACAATACTATTTTGGAATATTTAAATAGCATAGGCCATAAAAGGAAAATGATTAAATTATTGGGAAGGCAAATATACTGCACTGTGGCATAAAAACAGAATGAATTCAGCATTCAGTATAGTTGTTGGCTTTTTTGGTTTAATAAATTAAACTACAAATTTTCCTAATTGCCAAACAAAATGTTAGGCCAGCTTTAGCCATTGCTGACAGTAAAACACAACATAAAACCTGCTGAGAGTTATATGTGGTATTTAATACGAGACAGAGTAATGCAAGGGTTTTTATGGTTAAGTATGAATTCACACCCACAGCATTTGTTTCCCATTAGGAAAGGTTTGTAAATCAGATCAGTGTGCCGGGATGGGGTGGTCCCCCGGCGGCCCCTCTTCCTTGATATTTGGTTATTGGAAATGCTGCCAAAGGGAGCTCCCTGTCCATTTCCATTTTCTCAATGAAGCGGCTCGTCCCCTGACACGAGGAAGATTGGGTCAGGAAACAAGTGGGGGATTGGATTGGACATGCTGCTGGTCCCCACCGTCCGAGGTCATCGGCCCGATCCAGCCACTGGGCAGCCGCCATCAGTTACTGAGACGTGGGCTGCCAGGTCCCCAGCCAGCGAGGCCCTAGGGAAAGGTGGAAGGACCTGGGAAAGTGCTTGCAGAGGGGGAAGGCCGGCGATCGCTATCATTTATTAAATTTGACAAGCAGGTTCTAAATATAACAGCCCTTTCCCCAAAGATCATTACTTTGAACAAATAAATGAGTTATGCAAGTTAATAAACGGTGAGGTTCTCCATCCAGAGGTGCACCTTTGTGTGGCTCAAAAATAGATTCTGCCCTCTCCTGCTCCCCCCAACGGGGGGACACGGATCCTCTCCCTCTTCTGTTGGTCACTGGAGCTCCTGACTGGGACGCTGGCCCTGTCTGCAGTGTGGCATGCCAACAACAATCCAAGAAAAAGCTCAGAAACAAAAATAAACTTGTTTTGGGCCAGAATATTATGACACATAGATGTGCCTTATAGTTTTAAAAATACTTCTTTCATACGTGATCGTGAATAAAGCAAGGCTTATGAGACATTTAACTTTAAGGAAAAATGTCATTTGGCTGCTCTGAGTCCTGCGGTCAGCAGCATATTTACCGGGTTCGGGACATTTGTCATGACAAGTAACTGCTGCTCATGTTTCCTCAGACCCTATTCTAATTATTTTCAGCAATTACAGCATCCAGAACCCC
>NW_012110097.1:716771-725315 GCF_000951045.1 Mandrillus leucophaeus
CCCTCCCCTCCCCTTCCCTTCCCACCCATCTTCCCTTTTCCTTTTACAATCTGGTCACAGAGTCGAATTCAAAGAATTTCCTTGCAAAATCAGTTTACCAAGAAATGCATCATGGTACATAAATGTCAAGTACAGTTTATTCTAAACTTCAGACAGTGTTTTTCTTTTAAAAAATCAAGCTTTAAATGCCCAGTTCTCCTGACATTTTCGTACATATTCTATAGTGTTTTCGAAGAGGATAATAACCTTTGCTTGATCCTAGGCAACAGCTGCAAAGATAATGAAATTCTTATGATATTTCACCAGGTAAAATGTGAATTGCAGAAGAAAAGCTATTGAATTTTTATGGATCTTAATCGCATAAAATGAGATTCATGGGGCATACGTATAACTATACTCGGTGGACCAGCAGGTTCAGTTGCAGCAAGGATTCACCGTGTGGTGTGAGGGGCGCTCCAGCTTCCACTAAGAAAATGCTCCCCAAACGCTGCCTTCAGCCTACCCTAAGAGTGATAATGAAATATGACAGAAATTTCCTTCTGCTGGATCAGTGGCAAGAGAGGTCCTACACCACCTATATTAATTCATCTGACTTATGTTCCAGGTCTTGATTTACCTTATGATTAAAAACTTCTGCAGGTTTGCTCACCAATTGAAATCAGATCTCATCTGCAGCCCAGCGGTATTGATCCCTATTTAACATCAAGGCTCAGAATTGATTGGCATTGATTAACAATAAAAATGTTCCCTGCATGTCCAGCTACCAAGCCAATATTCTGAAAGCAGTGCACTGTGGTGTGCCCCTCATTGACCAATCTGAAAAGAGAAATGACCCCGCCCGCAAATAAACAATATATTTTAATGTTATTGTAACTGGATGCCGGACCGGCCGTGCAAATTGATTTTATTCTTGTTGTATAAGATAAATCTCTTTAATAAAATTCTCGTTTTATTTAGGATTTTACAGGAATAACTTGATGACTAGAACGGTGATATTTTTCTTTTCCCACGGTGTAAAAAATGGATTAAAACATAAAGGCGATAATAACATAACACTAGAGATGAAATGTTAATCAACTCAGAAATCATGCATAGGGTGGGAAGGTCTGGGGAGATATTTTACCCGTGGACACACGCACTGCACCCTCAGAGCGACTGGTTTTACCGAGCATTTTACGGTTTCAGCTGGGTCTGTGCCGAAGGCCAGCGCCCTCCATAACGTTGTTGAACATATGGTTCCAGAGAGCTCAGCACAGAAAAAAAACTGCTGAAACCGATCAAGCCCAAAAGCCTGAAAGAGACGGGATCTTTGTTTCTGTGTTGTTTTCATTGGCTAGCATGGATGCAGCCTGTGAAAAGAATTCCTAGCAATTCTTTTAATTCATAGCAGAGTTTAAAAAAAAAAAAAGAGTCTGAAGGAAAATAAATGAGGAAAAGTCTCGCACGCTCAAACTTTGGATGTGCATCCCGGGGACCTGTCTTGTTCCCAAGCCTGCCTGGCGACTCCTAGCAACCACTTGGGGCTCATCCCTAGCGTCCAAGTGTGCTGGAGGCCAGGTCCAGCTGAAAGAAATTATCCAATCTCTAACCTCCAGAAGTTTACAGTTATATAATGATGGAGAAAACCACAAATCCCAAGGGACATCAAATTTTAGCGATACTTTTAAAATGAAATTATCCAGCCAAGCCTATAAGACAACCTTCTTGTACTTAAGACAATAACTACAATCTGGAATTAATTTTTTTTGCGATAGGGCAAATCCAATTTGCTTCTTTAACTGTTGATTAAGGAATCAGTTCTACAAGGCTGTCTCCTGTAAGTATTTGCTGTTTATTTGTTTGTGGAGAGCCGCTGGAATCCCCTCCAACTGGGAAGGCCGGGTCAGGCCTGGCCCCGATGAAGAGCTGCCTGGCAGCTCTCCGGCTCTGGCGGGCCTCGTTTATGTGGAGGAAGTTGTTGGCTTCTTGAGCAGCCGGTGGAGTGATCCAGTCATTCGCATCGTGCAGGCCAAGTGGTTTAGAATGGAGGACAGGAATCGGTTGTATCTGCGACCTTCCTCTTAGAATCCACAGAAAAACACCCATTAGAAAGCAGTACATAAGTACATGCCATAAATTAGAATGTATCTTGCTCCTAGGTCCGCTGAATTAATGTCAACGCGTGATCTGGCAACTGGCTTCAAAACAAACGCCTGTACCTGAGCGTTCTGCACAGAAAATTTCTGTCCCTCCCGCCCCAATTTAGATTTGTATGGGAGGAGAGTCTGTCCTGGTTTTTAAAAGTCAGTTGTAAGTATTTAATACAATTTTCTATTGATTTCATTTAAAAATAAGATTTTACTGATGGTACATTCAAATGCAGTCACCACGCTGGCAAATAGGCAGGCATTATTTAGAAGAGATAAATGTGATTGTGGCATGCGTAAAGGAGCAGAGAGGCCATCTGTGGAATGCACCCTGTGTGGACGTGGTAGTCCCCGATTTCCCCCAGTGCCCCGGGGCCCGTGTTGTCTGCTTTGCTGATTGGACTTGACCTCACCTTCCCAGAGTTCATGAAGGCTGTGCAGCTGTCCCTGTGAAATGTGGGATGCTCTTGCAGGACCACTGGGGCTGGTGCTCTGGGGAGGTGAACACAGTGGTGACACTGATTTGCTTTGGTTTTATTTGGCATTTACCTAACTGTAGGCCTTTCCCCCAGCATCAGTATTCAGTACCCTTTTTGTTTTTGTGATTTTGGGGGTTTATTTTTGTCAATGCGTCTTATATTACTGTCTTGGGAAGCAGGTCCACAGAGCTAAAGAAGGGTTCTGGACCACCCCAGCATGGTGCTTTCCTATTGGGGAAATGTCCTAAAATCACTCAAAACCTGCAATGATCTATAGCTTTTAAAACTTAAGCACCATTTTTATCTTCCTAAAAGCTCTTGTAAATGAAAATCAGTTAGTGCTAAGAACCCATGTGGAGCCGTCCAGGCTGAGGGAGGCCTGGTGCCCTGAGTGGGTGAGGCGGGGCTCCCTGAGGATAGGAGGTGTTTCTCCTGGCTGCAGGGACACAGGGGTCAACAGCTTGGGCCACAGCTTTTAAATGGGGGAGCTCCCTTCCCAAGGAACTGCCAGGTCCTTGTGTATCTGTCCTGTGAGCTCACTTTGCTCCCTGCATCATCTTTTGTGGGTCTGGATTGGGGTCTCACCCAGCACCCGGCCCTGGGATGACACTGCAAATGACTGCTCTCTGCTCTTGGCAGTTTTGGCCTCTGCAGAGCCCTTCTTTTGTAGCTCCACCCAGGCCCAGCACTCCACTACTCAGGAATCCTTCTGGAAGGCCAGCCTGGTCCTGTCCCCCAGCTCTGCCTCTTTGAGGGATTCCTGCCTCCGCCTTCCCCCTCTCTCTGGCCTCCAGGCCCTGGGATGGAGCGCTGCTCACTGCCCTGGTGTTCCCTCACCACCACCTCTGCCTGCTCATCTCCACCACCGCCAGAGTACCCAGCGCTTTGGGCCTGGAGGGCTCCCCCCTGCCCTTTTGGCCTGCCCAGAGTCTGTGGCTGAGTCTTCTCTCTCCCGGTGCCCAGTGCTCACCCAGCACCTCGCCTCTGGGCCTAGTCTTGGCACTGCCCCCCGGGCGGTGGGTTTCCTAGAAGCAAGGCCTCAGGAAGGGCTGCTGGGCTCCCTTCTGCAGGCGTTCAGTGCCTGGCACACCTTTTGTGGTGACCGGGGCAGAACAGACATTGGTGTTGTCCCTGTCACGTGTCCACCTGCTTTGAGGCCTCACGTTTCTCAGCGAGGGTGCGGAGCTCCAGCCCAGCTCGTCTGACACCCCTTGCTGCCCTGTAAGCTGATATCCTTGCTAAGTCTCGCTAAGCCCATCATGGGTTTCTTTCGTCCCTTGAACTTGATGCCTGCCAACAGGCTGAATTTAGTGGTTATTTATCTCAATCTACTATGGAGGTAGGATGTTTTACTTTCCTAATTTAAAATAAACGCATTTTCCTACATGTTGTGACCGAGTTTCCAAGAGAGATTCAGGGAGCGGGCGGGCTCTCCCTCACGTGTTCCTGGGACCCGGGAAGCTCTAAGAGCAGGTCTTGCTCACTGCTGGGGTGGGTCCCGTTGCAGGCATGGGACTACTCCATGGCCGGGCAGCCCGAGGCTGAGGGACCTGGGGCCCACCTGGTTTTACGCTCCAGTCCTGTTTGCTGTGGCCCAACGTGGGAGGATGGAGTGTGGGGTGTTTATGGCAGACCTGGTGACAGGCTTCCGGGGTGGGCGGTGCCCTCCACATTCCCATGCCCAAGCTCCCCCATGGCTCCCCTGGCATCATGGGCCACCCCTGGGTGGGGAGGAGGCCCGGAGAACTCCCAAGGCCACCTCTGCTCTTCCTCTGCCAGCCCCCTACTTCCTAGGGGGTGTGAGGAGGAGGGCGGGGGCAGATGCCATCATTCCTCACCCACCCACAGTAGAGATAACAGCAGCTCATGGTTTTAAGTGCTACTGAGCATGGGGCGCTTTACAAGGTATGCCTCTAACAGCCCTCTTATTATGATGACTGTCATTTCCTCAGATTCGGGGACATCCAGAAGCTTGTCTGAGGTCACTCAGCTGGGAAGGGGTGTAGCTGGGATTTGAAACCAGGCTGTCGGGTCCTTTATTCTTTCCCCTTCTGTGCCTGGGGCTGGGCAGGTGCTGAAGACCCCAGCCTGGACTAGCCCAGGAGGCCAGGGGGGCTCACACTGAGAGGCCTAGGGGGCTCTGTCTTTGAGCGTTGCGGGCTGACCTGGATGAGCCCCTTGTCTCATGGCTTTCTTGAGATGCACGGGATTTTGTGCGGACAGGTCAGAGGGTAGGGCCTGCAAGGTGAGGAGGAGGAAGGAAAGGCTGCTTCTGACCTACAGCTGCGGGCACGCGCAGAGCCCAGGGCGCCTGTGCTGGGAAGCAACTGGTCTGTGCGTAGGACGTGGCAGTGCAGGTGTGTGCCTGGGTGGGGGCTTGAGTCTGACCCGCAAGTGAGCTCAAGCCATTGTGCCCTGTTTGCCTGTTGGACCCCACTGGACCCTCAGGGCTGTGTGCTCAGAAAAGAGGCTGATACATCCCCATCAGAGAGGAAGCTACCACGAACGGTACCTCTAGAGGGGGACATGGGCCACAGGGACATGAGGGACCCTCTAACTAGCACTAGAGGCCCTCATAGGGCTTAGCATAACTCCTTGTAAGTTCTCAGGACGTGGTATCTGGAAAGATCTTGCTCATAAGTGCAATCATAAGGTTGGTTCCATTTTCCTGGGCTATAAGTAACTTAGACGAAGTCCAGTATTAGCTTGTGTGCAACAGAAGTTTGTCATTGACTCTGGGATCTCTAGTTCCATCTGGGAATTCTAATTCCATTGATTGCTGAGAAGCGCGGGAAGTGTCCAGTCTGACGAAGTCTGGGTAGCAGAGGAGCAGAGTGATGGCCCCAGGGTGGCATTAGGAGGAGACGCAAACGTTATGGCAGAGTGGGCAGCTGTCATTTGGATTTCCCTTGAACTGTTTCCTCACCAAGCTTGGCAAAACAAAGGAAACAGAACCAAAACCAAAACCAAAACAAAAGCAAAAACCCCAAGTCTTTAAATGAGGTCTGCACAGTCAGAACATTGCCCAGAGGAACGGTCACATGTTTCAGCCGATGGCAGTGGGAACTTTTAATGTGATTGTTGGTTGGTTTGATTTTTGATGGTCTGGAGTTTCTTATGTAGACTGGAATCATCATGCTGTTTTCAGATTTCACCCTGTCCTTAGTATTCATCAGTCCCTTGAGAAGTGGCAGGATGCTCTTGACCTGGGGGAGGGGAGGGTGGAGGGCAGGAAGGAGGGACAGGGCTGCCAGCCGGCACTGGCACCACTGCCCTCAGAGTGTGCTCGCATACAGCTTGGCTGCTGCCGCTCTGCTCTCCAGGCAGATCTTAGAAGTTGAAGGCTGTGTGTTCCGCTGGCACACAGGGGCGCCTTCAGTGCGGGTGGGATTGTTTGCTTCTGAAATGTAATAAACTTGAGATTCAGATTATTTTGGGCAGCGGAGTGGCTTTGGTGTTTCCTCTGAAGAAGAAAGACATCAAGAGCCCTCATTGATTTGTTTGGGACAGGAGAGAGGTTCTAGGAGCTGTTTAAAGGATGGAGTTGGGATAATTGAGTGATCAGATGCCAACTGGTCACTTTGGCCTTGGCGGTCTGACTGGATCCAGAAGGCCTGCAGTGAGTTCTTCCTGGTTCTGCCCCAAAGTTCTGTTCTCTTTCCCCAGGTTGATTTTATGGGCCATGAAGACCCCCACGTAACATCGTGCCTCCCTCTTGCCCCTACTGGCTCAATGGCCTTGACTTACTTGGAGTACAGGCCAGGCCCCAGGACTCGAGGCAGTGCCCGTCGGCTGCAGCCGCGCCTTTCTCGTGGACCACAGCCGAGGAGGAGGAGCACTCTGCTTGTGCCTGCGTGTGCCACCCATCCAAAATGCTAAATTGTTTTCTTCTTTTCCCTCATGAACTTCTATTTTTTCACTTTTATTTTCAAGACAGGATCTCACTCTGCCACCTAGGCTGGGTGCAGTGGCACAATCACAGCTCCCTGCAGCCTTGACCTCCTGGGCTCAAGAATGTTCCCACTTCAGCCTCCTGGTAGCAGGGACTACAGGTGTGCACCACCATGCCTGGCTAATTTTTGTCTTTTTTTTTTTTTTGCCATGTTGTCCAGGCTGGTCTTGAACTCCTGAGCTCAAGTGATCTGCCTTCCTTGGCCTCCCGAAATGCTGGGTCTATCGATGAGAGCCATTGCACCTGGCCCCGCCTTGTACTTTAAAAAAAACCCACTAACTTCCATTCGAGAACAGAGCAGTCTCTGTACCAGAGGGACTCACTGATGAGGCCTCATGCCGGGGGCTAACCTCGGACAAAAACTCAGCAGGAGCAGAAGAGAGTCTCCTGCCAGGTGCTCCTGAAGGACGCGGTGGTCTCTTTACAGTTTGCCTGATTGTGGAGTATGATTGCAGGTGCTCCTGAAGGGTGGTGGTCTCTTTACAGTTTGCCTGATTGTGGAGTATGATTGCAGATGCTCCTGAAGGACGCGGTGGTCTCTTTACAGTTTGCATGATTGTGGAGTATGATTGCAGATGCTCCTGAAGGACGCGGTGGTCTCTTTACAGTTTGCATGATTGTGGAGTGTGATTGTGTATGTGATGTCAATGAACATGCCAGAAAATAGCTTGTACCATTTCGAAGTATTTTGACTAATGCATTTTGTGAAAGTGTACCCATGTGTCTACTTAAAAGAAAATACCATTATTTAGGAAAAGTGTGAGTTTTCATCATGCTTCACCTTTTAGCGGGGTGGAATATTACAAGATGCTGGGATGGAATGTTTCCCTGGGAATTGCTCAGCAGCTGTCAAGCACAGTGACGTCTTGGGGAAAGTGTGGCTCGGGGAGGACTTGAACTTCCTTAGAGCCGCTCCCCTTGGCTGCTGGGGACAGCCCAGGACAGGTTGACCTGGGGGTGGGCCGTGGTGAGGAGGTGAGGTATCAGTGTAGGAACCCGCTGTGACCTGCAGTTCCCAGAGGTGCCTCTGGTGCTTTGTGGGCATGGGGTGGGGGTTGGACAGTTGTTCTTCTTCCCAGGGCCTCCGTTGTGGTCAGGCTGAGCTTGGAAGCCTCTGTCATCAGGTGTAGCTGCCTGAATGGGAATGTGAGGACAGACAGGTGGGCTTGCAGACCCCCACGGGTCGTGTGGGCTTGGGGCAGGGCTTGTGTGTCTTGAGGGCAGGAGCGTGTGACGAAGCCTGCTTCCTTTTCTTGTGGTCACCACTGGCCTTTCCCACTTGAGGTCCCCGGGGCCTCTCTGTTCTCAAGGATCCTGTTTCCACTCAGGGTCCCCCAGGGGAGGCCTATGTAGACTTGAGTGTCCTGCCCTCTGTCCTTTAACTGGGCAGCGCTGTCCAAACCATCCTGCCCTCTGCTCAAACTGGTGGTCTCTGTGCGCCCTGGAACCCCAGGCTCTTTCCCTTGTCCGCTGGGCCTCCTGAGGCCTGTGGTCGTCCCACCCGTCTGATCCCAGCTGTAGACTCAGGGATCTTGTTCCCGGCACGGGTGCTGCTCCGCTCTCAGACAGCCAGTCCAGCTTCCGGGGATTCTCTGGGCTCTTCCTCACTGCCGCCCTTGGGGCCCGAACGGAGCTGGCTGGCGCCTGGCACTCGGCATGCATCGTGTAGGATATGCGCTGTCGCTGCAGGGGCGACTGAGGGTTGTTCTCACACATCCGATCCGTGGAGCCCAGCTCATCAAGTAGGCGAAAGCTTCTGCTGAATTAGGAACTCCCTTGGCCAAGCCGTAGCTCCCCTGCCTTGATTTGTTCGCCTCTGAGGTTCCCTGCGGGGGACTTGGTTGTAGCAGTGCTTCCCTGCCTTTGGGGACCCCCACAGCCTTGGGTCCCCACACAGGCCTACGGTCCCCCCCAACCCCTGGGTCCCCACACAGGCCAAGGGTCCCCCCACTGCCCCTGGGTCCCCACACAGGCCAAGGGTCCCCCC
>NW_012110097.1:726436-761436 GCF_000951045.1 Mandrillus leucophaeus
CCCCCACAGCCCCTGGGTCTCCACACAGGCCAAGGGTCCCCCACACAGCCCCTGGTTCCCCACACAGACCAAGGGTCCCCCCACAGCCCTTGAGTCTCCACACGGGTCAAGGGTACCCCCACAGCCCCTGGCTCCCCACACAGCTGAGGGTTCCCTGCATAGCCCTGGGTCCCCACACAGGCCCTGGTTCCCCACATAGCCCCTGGCTCCACATAGGTCGAGGGTCCCCCGCACAGCCCTGGTTCCCCACACAGCTGAGGATGCTCCACACAGCCTCTGGTTCCCCATGCAGGCCAAGGGTCCCCTGACCGACCAGCCCTACTTCCTGTGGGCCTCTCCCATCCCTCAGCAAGCTGGGGCCCGGGCAGCCTGGCTCTTGTGCTCTCTTGTGCTCTCTTGTTGCAGCCTTTGGCATCATCCCCAGAGAGAGATGCACAGGGCCTTCCTGCTCATGAGGGTGACTCTGAGCCAGGGCGGGAGGGGGTGGTGGGCTGGGCAGGGGTTATGTCCTTGTCCCACCTGGTAGAAGCTGGGGGACCTCGAACTAGTCCTCACCTTTGCTAGGCCTGACTTTGAGAGGATTGGGACCTTGCAGGTGAAGGGAGGGGACTTTATAAACTGTCAGGTGGGTGCGAGAGTCAGTCGCAATGTTTTCTGTCATTCCATAAATGGAATTCTATATAATTCTATAATTTAATAATTGCAGCAATTGTAATTGATGTGGCTGCTCTGCACAGTCCCCCAGAACCATCTGCACCTGCCGCCGTTGACGCGCAGCCCTGGGCACCAGCTGCATTGTTGGGGGGGCAGCTTCAGGAAGTCCCCCAATGGATGATGGTGGAGGAGGGGCCCTGGTACTCCAGGGCTGCTTGGGCTCTGCCTTTCCCGGCCATTCCTTTGTCCACGGCTGACCGTGGCTGATCGTGGCCCCTCTTGGTGTCCTGGCCTCTCCTGTCCCCAGCCCACATTCTGTGCCCTTGGCTCTGCCCAAGGTCCTGGTGTGGCAGGGCCAGGCTCTGCTCCGATGGGCTTAGTCTTTGTTCCTGTGTGGCGGTGACTGGGGATGTGGCTGGGGTTGGCCTCTGGACTCCCCAGTGCTGATTTGGGAGAGCTGAATGGTGGCTGAGAGCTGTCTGTGCCCTGGATGCCCAGGCTCTGGGCTCTGGATGAGCTGTCCTGATCAGGAGGCACCGCCTGCTGCCCGCCAGCCTTGTGGGGTGCATGTATCTAACCCCATGCCTTATATATGGGTGCTTGGTGCTCTGCAGCTGGCGCTGAGTTGGGAGGCCAGTTCTCAGGGTTGGGACCACACAGGAATTGGCAGCTGCTCTGTCCTCAAGGAGGTCCCGTTGGTGGGAGTTTGCAGCACAGAAAGAAGGTCAGAATGACAGCACTGGGTCCTTCTGCTGGAGCCAGGCAGGACAGGATCCCACCTTCCCCACCGGAGAGCTGCGAAGGCAGGGCCGCCCTGGTCCCAGGCGGCCAGTCACCGGGCAGATCCAAGCCTGGTTCCCAACTCCACTCTGGCTGCTGGGGCAGCCATGGGCCACAGTGGCTGCTGTGACAGGTGGGAGTGGGACCTTCAAGAATCTGCCCTGTGAGAAGCAGCTCACGACGCGGGTACATTTGGCTGGAGTGGAGACAGGAAAATGCATCCACATCATGATCCACTAGAGGGTCCGGTTCTTAGGGCCCCACCAGCTACAGCTAATGTGATGGGTAAGTACATCCCATGCGATATTTGGGAGGTACTTATCCTAAACATTACTTGTTGATCTAGTTAGATCATCACCAGGTACACAGTAGGCCCTTGTTCAAAATGAGCTCACCATCCTCCTGATCCAGACCTCATCCTGACAACCCAGAATGCTTTGGGTTCTAGAGTGTGCCAGAGGGCTCTAGAAGGTTCTAGAAGTTTCCCGAGGACCCAGCTCTGCACAGAGAATGAATTGGGGCTTCTCTGAGCACTGACCTTTGCCTGTGACTGCAGGCCTGACTGTGGGTAGAGCAGCTTAGATCCGAATGTGGAAATCGTGCCTCAGTCACCTGGCAGCTAATTTGGCGCCTGTGGAGTTGCTGGCCTTTGTTCAGTCTCCTCTTCCCAACTGGAGCAGAAGGAGCTTGTGAGGGAATGGGCTGGAAATTGGAGGGAAATGAAGGGGAGTGAACTTAGAAACTCCCAGCCCCACTGCTAAGCGTGCCACTTAATAGTATGCAAATGAGCTAATAGTCAAACAATTACCCAGACTGACTCATTTACATGGGCCTTGAGATGAGGAAGCAGGAGGAGGATCTGGGGGAGCCACCCAGGAAGGAGCACCTGCAGGTCACTGTGTGCGGCAAGGGGCCTTAGTTAGAGCCACTGGTGTTTATTGGGCACCTACTATGTACAAGGGACAGATGACACCTGACCCCAAGTTGCTAGTGAAGATGGAGCCCAGGATCTTCTCAGTACCCACTGGACCTACAGTGAATGTGGACGGGGTGGGGGGCCTCGCTGTGAGCGTCCAGGGCAGAGTGACGTCTCTGCCTGGAAGTGGGAAGGGTCTCTGGGGTCTTCAAGGGTGGAGGGAGGGGCATGTCCTCAGGCAGTGGATCAGGGAGTAAGAGGAGGCTGGAGAGGGGGGATATTAATACTAGGCCCTGAGGTGCCACGTTCAGTCAGGGTTAAGGTTGCGTGGCAAAATATAAGATGCTCAGTTAAATATGAATTTTGGAGAAACAGGGACATTGCTTCTCCGAAATTCACATTTAACTGAGTGCCCTGTATTTTCATAAGTCTGGCAAGCCCAGCCTGGACAGGGCGCAGGAGCAGAGGGCCTTGGTCTGTGTCCTGGGTGGTTCTCACTGGGACCGTGAAGCTACTGGAGGGGGAGTTGATAGAGAGTGGGGCTGAGCAGGGAGGAGGGGAGAGGCAGGTGCTGGCGCCCAGCGTGGCCAGGCTGAAGCCCAGTGTTTGGCACTGGGGGTGGTACTGGGAGGAGGTAGGTTGGGGGTGCGTGGCCTGCCCTGCGGGGCCTCACTCACTCTGGGTGGGCTCTGATGCTGCTGTAGAGCACAGAGGAGACCCACTGGGGCCTGGTTGATGGAAGGAATAGAGGACATCGAGTGAAGGTTGGTATGGGGCCTTAGAAAACATTGAGCCACGCTTGCGCCCCTCACATGGGCACCCGCCTGCAGAGGCTGCTGGGTTGGGAGCAGGATTCCCTTCCAGCTTAGGGGGCCACTTGAGCCTCAGTGGCTTCTGAGGGCTTCAAGATCCTTTTTCCTTCTTTTGTGTTTGAAGGAATCACTTTAGCTCTAATCGAATGCCACATATACTGCCGTGCAGGCTGGTTTCAGCCCTTGAAATCTTTCTAAACACGCACTGCCAGTCTGAGTTTTCAACAAATGTTCCTACTCGGCACTGGTCCTCCCCATACTTGGGGCGTCCCAGCTCGTCTGGTGCCAAATTAGCTCCCCGTACCCCTTGCCAGGCATAATTCGCAGCAGTTATTATTCAAAGCCTGTTTTTCAAGAGGCCGCATCCCCTGCGGTTTGCTGTTTGTGGATCTACTTGGTGCCCATGTGTGCACGTGTGGGTGCACGTGTGTGCGTGTGTGCTCCGAAGTGGCTGCAGAGAGGCAGATACGATCACCGTGGCGGAATCAGGACTGACCCTCCTCCACATCCATGAATCAGGCTGATTCCAAGCGAATGAGATTTTAATCACCTGTCACTGCTGCCCGCACTTTCTCTATATTTATGATAATTTTTGGGTCTTTTTATTGAAATCAGTGTTGACTGAATCAAGTAATCCTGATTAGCAATCTCACTGTACCCAGTCAAGAGTGAAATGCATCCCAGCCCCGCTGCTACACTGAGCATTCTGAAATTGAAAAAAAAAAAAAAAAGAAAGGGAAAAAAAGAAATGGATGAAGTTTGTTTGCCTTGGTTATAGGTGAAGGCTGGGTTGTTTGAGGATGACGGCTGGTTTTAATTGTTCCGAAGCTCGTCCTCCTGCCTGGTCACATCCTGGCTCTGTCAGCGAGTTGTGCACCTTCTGTAACTTCGTGGTGTCGAACAAATGACGGTTTCCCTTATCGTAGTTTGTTTCTGTGGTTTGAAATGCAAAACATGCAGGAAAAAAATTGTGGGGCAAGAAGTGTTTTTCTGGGGGTGGCGTCACGGGCACGTGGAGCTGTACCATGTCCCCACTGCCCTGCTCACCGTCGTGCTTGCTGTCCGTCCTGCCCTCGGAAATGGGGACATATTGATCTTTTAGGCAATGGGAATCAACCGTGAAGGTGACAAATAAATATAAACTTTGAGAGCACTCCTTTCACCTTTCTGAGAGGGAGCCATCGATCACAGAGTGGCACTCTCAGATCGGCGGCCGCTCTGACATAGGCAGGGGCACCCTTTTTCACATGCCAGCCAAGTGGCCCTTGTCGCCTTGTTGCAGGGGTGAGGCTGGCTGCCAGGGATTGCCTCCCAGACTATGGAGCTTGAGGAATGAATGCCCAGGTGTGAGAAGTGGGTTATCCACGAAGGCTTCTGTCTTAGCATTTTGTCCGTTACCGTTATGAAAGCAACAATAATGCCTTCTTCCCAAGAGGTTGCTTAGAAAGTCAAATGACTGCCCGGTGTGGAGGGGGTGCTCCTACCCTGGCCATGTGTGTAACTGCCTGCCACAGTGGCCAGCTTCGTTCTTCATTGCCCTCACCTCTGCCCCTCTGGGAGAGATAAGGAGAGAGGGGAGCAAACCTCTTTCTTCTTCCTCTGGTTGGCCTAGCTGTCCAGGGTGGCTGGACATAGACTGTGGCCACAGAGAAGCACTGGGTCTTGGCTTGGTCACCTCTGAAAACATCTGTACATCTTGGGACAGGAGTATGTATGGAGACATTTGGGTGCCAGGACCCCAGGGCACTCCAGATACCCAACTAGGCCCTGTAGGGTCCCTCCTGTGTGGTCTACTGGGTTGGGAAGAATAGGACACAGGGCTGCTCGGGAGCTTGAGGTCAGCAGGCCTTGCTTCGTGATAGCAACAGTTTGCATTGAAATAACTAGTGGGCTCAAATTGGTTCTGTTACCAAGACTGATAGAGAAAGAATGAGAAGACCTCATTTGATAAAATTCAGAGCATACTTCTGATTGTTGGCCTGTGTCAGGCATCAGGGCAGACATCAAGAGCAAGATAGAATCAGACCGTGGCCTTGCCCTCAGGGCGCTCACAGTCTCGGCCCCAGACAGGGAAGTCATCTGTTGGGGCTACTTGCTCTATGTCATTTAGGGGCCTAGTTCTCAGAGGTGACCTGAGTGAATTCGTCACTTCCAGGGCATATTGTGTGTCATTCTGGGGTCCACTTTGGCCATCAGAATCCTCAGTGTGCTTGGCAGAGTCTTGTTGCCACACTCGGGCTGTCTTCTTGATCTTGAGGGGATGGTACCAAGATGCACTTGGATCCCAGAAAAATGTTAGGTCCCTTAAAGGGCTGTGTCTACAATGCTCTTACAGCAAAAAGTATCCCCAAGACATTGGGTTCTCAATTGCTTTTCTGCTTCTCTTTAAATGCCATTCTGTCCAGGGCAAAGAAAACACAAACCCATAGGTATTAGTCAGAGTTTTCCAGAAAGACAGAACCAATAGGAGATATAGAGATAGATATCAACAGATACAGATATAGATATATCAACAGATGCAGATATAGATATGTTAATATAGAGATAGATATGGACAGATTTAGATTGATGAGAGGAGTATTTGTTAAGAGGGGGATTTGTTAAGGGAATTGGCTCACGTGATCATGAGACTGAGAAGTCCCATGACAGATTGCCTACAAGCTGGAGACCCTGGGATCCTGGTATCATGGCTCAGGCCAAGTCTGAAGGCCTCAGAACTGGAGAAGTTGATGGCGTCATTCTGAATCTGAAGCTGAAGGCCTGAGCACCTGTGGGGATGCTGGTGTGAATCTCGGAGTCCAAAGGCCTGAAGCCTGAAGTTCTGATGTCCAGGGACAGGGGAGGAAGAGTCCCAGCTCCAGCAGACAGATGGAGGCGCTCACCTTTCCTCTGTTTTCATTCTCTCCAGGCCCCGAACCAATGATGGCGCCCACCCACATTGAGGGTGGACCTTCCCTACCCGGTGTGCTCAGACTCACACCCCAAGCTCCTCTGGAAATACCCTCACAGACACACCCAGAAGTGATGTTTGACCAGTTCTCTAAGTATTCCTTAATCCAGTCATGTTGACACCTTAAACAAACACCACACCATAGTTCTGTGGTCTCTGATTTCTGTGGCGACTTAGTAACTCTTAGAGTTGGGTGCAGAACAATCACTTGTGTGTGCATTTTGAGGATGCCACCTTGATGGCACCATGATGCTCTGTGGCCCTCTCTCGTGGACAAAGCATGGTGCTCCACATCTGACCCGGGGACCTTCTTGGACTGGGTCTAGGGTCTGCCCATCCGACCCATTGCTGATTTGAATGTCCTTGCTCCAAATTCTGTTTCCATCTTAATGTCTATTCGTTGTGTATCACCCAGGCTTTCCAAGGCATTATTAAGAAGGTCATCCTCCTGGCCGGGCGCAGTGGCTCACGTCTGTAATCCTAGCACTTTGGGAGGCTGAGGTGGGCAGATTGCTTGAGCTCAGGAGTTTGAAACCAACCTGGGCAACATGGTGAAACCCTGTCTCTATAAAAATTACAAAAATTACCTGGATGTGGGTGACAGGCACCTATAGTTCCAGCTACTTGGGAGGCTGAGATTGGAGAGTGGCTTGAGCCCAGGAGGTACAGGTTACAGCGAACTGAAATCACACCACTGTACTCCAGCCTGGGTGACAAAGCCAGACCCTCTCTCAAAAATAAAATAAAATAAAAAAATAAATAAAGAAGACCATCCTCCTACAAATGTTGAAATAGCATTGGATATGTCCAGATGACTTCCCACTCTATGCTGGCTGAGTTTATGCTAAGTTGAGTCCTTTCAAGGAATGAAACTCCATCATTCTGAAATGTCTGAGCACAGCCCAAGGGGCTCCTTGTTGGCAGCCTCGTGGGGATCACCTGCAAGGACTCCCCACACTCCAGACCACTCTGGCCCTTTTACTAATATTGTCACAAATGTGACAAAATCTAACTGCTAATGGATTATCAAATGAATGAAAGACATGGAAAAGTTCACAGAACAGACTGGCATGGCTGTGTCAGTTCTTCTGATAGCACACCACAGGATTTGCCAGTGGAAACAGTGATTACTGCAGTGCTCGTCTCAATGGTCAGCCGTAAACTGACTCTCAGAACAGAAAACATGCAATGGCCTGGCCTTCTCTGACCTAGTGGAGTAAGCGAAGATGGGCGTCCCAGGAAGCAATTGCCAGAGTGTCCTGTGGGACGTTTCTGGTAGCAGATGGTGGGGGCCTTAGTGTGCACACGGAATCCACATTCCCTGTCTAGGAATATCTCCTAAGCACCTAGAAATGCAGATAATTTAGGAATGAAGACTCCATTGTGTTGTTTTCACAATAAAAATTAGGAAGCTTTCTGCCCCACAGCAGGGAACCGTGAAATAAATAGTGGAGGGCCCCCGTACTAGAATCCTGGAGAAGGCAGATTAGTGCATACATTGGAAACATTCTTACCACATAAAATTAGGCAAACACGATATAAAGATGTGTGTATGGGGTGATCCCAGTTTTGTTTAAATATGCAGAAATGGGATTGTGAGGAGATAATCAGACTAATAATTGTGGTTAGCTCTGGCTGGTGAGTTTATAAGTAATTTTTATATTCTTCGTATACTTTTAGGTATTTTCGAAAAGTTTCTACAATGGGCATCAGTTATTTTTATGGTCGTAAACGTGCTCTTAAAGCTTACAGTGCTTCACGCGTCTGTCAGTTTCTGCCTAAGTCGTTTGTGCATGAGGTTGACCGAACTGTTCTTTCCTGGGCTGGACGCCACGAGTTTGCCGGGCAAGTGGCATTGCTCGGAATAGTAACGGTCTCTGTTAGATCTCATTTCTGCCACTCTTCTTCCCATTTCTGGTAGCAAACAGTGGGGGCCTGGAGAAGCCAGCAGCAGTCCTGGGCTGGGAATCTCAAGCTGTCTACCGAGCACTTGACAACATGCAGATGGTGGGGTGGAAATAGAGTTTGCCTGTGGAGACTGTGCCTCCCCATCCCTACGTCCTAACTGAGCAGGGTGGAGGAGGGGAGCATTGCGCACAGACGCGGGATGGCCGGGACAGCTGCTGACGTAGCAGACTCTCCTCAAATAACTGAGCAGGGAGGAGCACTAACCCAGTGGATAAGAGACCCGACTGTCCTCAGGGGACATCTCAGGGCAGGTAGACTCAACGGGCAGAGGGAAGGCCGAAAGGTAGAAGACAAAGATGAAGAAATACAAGATCCTCACATTCCAGCGGCATGGGTTCATCCAGAGGTGTGGGTTCAGGGTGGGAGACGTCAGCATAGGAGGCATGGCTGCCTGAGACGTCAGCATAGGAGGCATGGCTGCCCAAGACGTCAGCATAGGAGGCATGGCTGCCCGAGACGTCAGCATAGGAGGCATGGCTGCCCAAGAAGGGGTGAGTTCCCCATCGTTGCCAGGGTGTGTTTGCAGGCGGAGCAGCCACCTGCAGGTGCTGTTGAAGTCTCTCCGGTGGGGCCATGTGTTGGCTTAGTAGATGGAACCACATGTCCTGGGCCCCAAGGCTTTCTGTGCCTTTCATAAAGGGAGATTATGGTTGAATTGATTAAAATTGCATGAAGATGGTATATGGATCTTGTTGCTCTCTGAGAGTATTTATGGGAAATTAAGAACTTTTATTTATTTAATTGAATTTAGAAATATGTTGCATCTGCTTTTCACTTAAAAATATGTGAAGCCAGAATGGCCATCATGGGGACCAAGCCCACGTCACACTGGTGCTGTTTCCTCCTGGCGATGTGCTGGTTTGTGCAGCTGAGAACAGAATGGGAACGGGCATTTTTATTTGTCCCCATTGCCTGGGAGCCTAGTCGGTTGCGTCGCTTCTTAGGCAATAAGCATCTGAATCGACTGGCAGTGGCTCTTCAGCTTTTAGGTTTGCTAAAAACAAAACAAGCCAAAAAAGATGTGTCTGGCTTCCTCTTGTCACCAATGGCACTGCCCAAGTGGGCAGCGGTTCCTGGGGCCGTGGTGGAGGATGCCCACCCCAAGAAGCCCTTAACGGGCACCTCCCCCACCTCGCAGCCTGTCCCCCTGGAGCAGGCTCTGGAGCCCCCTTTCGGGGAACGCTGAGCACACCCTGCGGCCTCCATGGGGGGTGGGCAGTGCTGGCTGTGGCTCCTGCCTGGTTCCACACTCTGACATGCAGGGCCTTGGCTGTGTGTCCTCCAGTGAGGCGTACCCTCTCCAGCCGAGGGGCATCCTCATTTCCTGGAGCACCCCGTTTCCATTCTCCCATGTTTGCTCTGCAGTCTCCTCAGGGAAGGAGTTTGTTTTTCCTTTGTTTATTCCATGCCTGTTTTGGGTAGTGAGTGAGCCTGTTCCAGCTGCCCTTGAAGGTGCCAGTCGGTGCTCCTGTCTGCCCAGGCCCCTCCCTGGCCACTTGGCCACAGGTTGTCTCCACCCCTTGAGCCCTGAAGTGTTTCCCTCTGGAGCTTTGGGGTGACACGAGGTTTCATTGCTTTGGGCTGAGTGGTCTGTGCACTGCAGATTGTCCTAAGAGTTTCAGCCCAGGGTCTGTGATGCCAACTCCATCTGCCCAAATCCCAGCCATGCCTTGAAGCCTCCTCTGTCCTCCCTGCACCCCCCACCCTCACGCCAGCCAGGCTCTGTGCATCACTCTCTAGGCCTTGCACAGTCCCTCTGCAGGGTGTCAGGGCGTGGAACTCCCTTCCCCACTGGAGTCCATGCTCTTGCGGGCTGGTGCCAAGGTGTGCGTTCCTCCATTCTTGTCCTGCCTGGCACAGGACTGGCACCCGTCAGATGCTCTCGGTATTCATTATGAGTGAATGATTGAATGGCTGCGACCCAGCACCTTGGGAAGCAGTGAAGGTGTCTTCATAAGGAACTGAAATCCTTCTCGGTTAAAAACAGTGCCGTTCTGCCAGTTGCATCCCCTGTCCTCGGATGTCTCCCCGCGTTTTAGTGTGACACTTTGCCCACTTTGTGTTTCTTGGTCAAAATGCTCGAAAAGTATCAGGCGATTAACGCACAAATTCCAGTTTAGGAATTCCAGATCTTCACTGGCCGGCAGGGGCAGTGAGGCACAAGCTGCTTTCCTGACTGTCCCGGATTCTTCATGGTGGACTTTTGAGAATCCCCGTGCACTAGAGCAGCAGAAGGAGCTACACGGTGCGTGGGCTTTGTATTGGATGTTTGCCTCCTGGAAACATCAGTTCAGCATGATTGGAACGTGGTTTTTGTTTCTTTTTTTTTCCAATTTTCTTACTGTGGTAAATATATATAACATAAAATTTATATCGTTGTAACCAGTTTCAAGTGTACACTTTAGTGCATTAAGTACGTTCAGAATGTTGTGTAAACATCACACCATTACTTTCTTTCGTTTGTTTTTTTTTGAGACAGAGGCTTGCTCTGCCTCCCAGGCTGGAGTGCAGTGGCACGATCTTGGCTCACTGCAACCTCTGCCTTCTGGATCCAAGAGATTCTCCTGCCTCAGCCTCCCAAGTAGCTGGGATTACAGGCGCACGCCACCACGCCCTGCTAACTTTTTGTATTTTTAGTAGAAACGGGGTCTCACCATGTTGGCCCAGCCTGGTCTTGAATTCCTGAATGGTCTGTGTACCGCAGATTGTCCTAAGAGTTTCAGCCCGGGGTCTGTGGTGCCAGTTCCACCTGCCCAAATCCCAGCCACGCCTTGAAGCCCCCACCCCATCCTCCTTGCACCCCCCACCCTCACACCACCCAGGCTGTGTGTCATTCTCAGGTAATCATCCTGCCTCAGCCTCCCAAAGTGCTGGGATTACAGGCGTGAGTCGCTGCACCTGGCCCATTACTTTTAAAGGCAAAAACTGCAATTACTTTTGCACCAGCTGTACACACACACACACACACACACACACACACACACACCACATTTTGCTTATCCATTCACCCATTGATGGACACTTGAGTAGCTTCCACATGTTAGCAGCTGTGAATAATGCCGCTGTGAACATGAATGTGCAAATACTGTGCAGGCCGGGTGCCGTAGCTCATGCCTGTCATCTCGGCACTTCGGGAGGTAGGAGGATCACTTGAGCCGAGGAGTTTGAGACCAGCCTGGGCAACATAGTGAGACTTCCGTCTTTACAAAAAACTTTTTAAAATTAGCCAGGCATGGTGGCACATGCCTGTGGTCACAGTTACTCAAGAGGCTGAGGCAGGAGAATTGCTTGAGGCCAAGCAGTCGAGGCTACAGTGAGCCATGATCATGCTACTGCACTCCAGCTTAGGCAACAGAGCAGAACCTATGTCTCAAGAAAAAGGAAAGAAACACAGATACCTCTTTAAAAAACCCGGCTTGCAATTCTCTTGTGTATACACGGAGATGTGGGATTGCTGAATCATAGGGTAGTTCTATTTTTAATTATTTCAGGAGCTGCCATACTATTTTCCACAGGGCCTGCACTGTTTCTCATCCCCACCCACAGTGCTCAGGGGTTCCAGTTTTTCCATCCTCACCAGCACCTATTTTCTGTTCAGTTGTTGTTGTTGTTGTTGTTGTTTGAGATAGAGTCTTGCTCTGTAGCCCAGGCTGGAGTGAAGTGGCTCCATCTTGGCTCACTGCAACCTCCACCTCCGGGTTCCAGTGATTCTCCTGCCTCAGCCTCCCGAATAGCTGGGATTACAGGCACGTGCCATCATGCCTGGCTAGTTTTTGTATTTTTAGCAGAGATGGGGTTTCACCATGTTGGCCAGGCTGGTCTCGAACTCCTGACCTCAGGTGATCCACCTTCCTCGGCCTCCCAAAGTGCTGAGATTACAGGCATGAGCCTCTGCGCCTGGCCTATTTTCTGGTTTTTTCTGATAGCAGCCATCCTAACGGGTGAGGAGCTGTAGCTCAGTGTGGTTTGAATTTGCATTTCCCTAATGCTGAGTGGGGCTAAGCATCTTTCCATGTGCTTGTTGGTCATTTGTATGTCTTCTTTGGGCAAATGCCTGTTCCAGGTCCTGTGTCCATTTTGGAATCATTTTGATGGTGTTGAGTTTTAGGAGTTCTCTCTATATTCTGGATAGTAAAATCACTTATGGATACTTGGTTTGCAAGTATTTTATTCCATTCTGTGACTTGCCATTTTATTTGGTTGATAGAATCTTTTGATGTACAAAACTTTTGAATTTTCATGAAGTCCAAATCGTCTATTTTTTTTTTTCTTTTGCTCATTGTGTCTTTGGTGCTGTAGCCAAGAAATCAAATCCAGTGTTGTGACATTTTGCCCTCTGTTTTCTTTTAAGAGTTTTATAGTTTTGTTCTTTTAGGTCTTTGATCCATTTTGAGTTTATTTTTACATATGTTGTTATATATGTGTAAGGGTCCAATTTTACTCTTTTGCATGTGGGAGTCCAGCTTTCCCAGCACCATTTATTGAAAAGACCACCCTCTCCCTGTTCAATGGCCTTAGCACTTTTGTTGAAATCTCTTCACCATATGTATGAGGGTTTACTCCTGGGCTCTCCGTTCTGTCCCACTGGTCTGCACGTCTGTTTTTATGCCGGCACCACACTGTTTTGGTTACTGTAGCTTTGTCATAAGGTTTGAAATCAGGCAGTGTGAGTTCCAGCTTTGTTCTTCTTTTTAAGATTGTGCTGAGGCTGGAGTATGTTTTACTGAGTGTCGGCATCATCCCCACCTACAGTAATTAGGCCTGAGGAGGGCATCACACTGTTTCTACTGGCAAATGATCCTGTCGTTGAGTAGCTTCTGTCACCGAGTGCTTCATGAAGTCACTATGGAAGGCACATGGCTTGTGGACTATGACCTGCTGCTGTGGTCCAAAATAATAACAATAATAATACATGATTGTTGCTGCCGTTAGCAACAGGATGTTCTTACACCATTCCTCCAGTTTGGCCCAAGAGTGGAGATACTCAGGTTCTCCCTCACCCAGCCCATTCTATAGAGAAAGAAGCTGAGACCCAGAGAGGGGCAGGCACACAGGTGACTTCAGGGCCTGAAAGAGGAGTTGGGGAAGGTCTGGGTGCTGACTAGCTCCGACTGGTCACATGGTGGGGGTGGCCTCACCCTGAGCCCGTCTGGAACCCTCCTTCCATGCCTCTGGTCTGCAGAAAGGAGCCCAAACCACCTTCCTTTCTTCAGCCTCCTGGCTGTGTGCTAGGTGGTGTAAGATGTGGGCAGTTCTGGGTGGTCTCATCAGCCCCCAGCCCCACATCAGGGTCAGGAGGGCTGCAGTCGGGGTGCACAGTCCATGACGCCGGGGTTCGTTTGCCTAGGGAAGGGTCATTGTTGCGGGCATCATGCAGGGCATCGCTGTAGGTGCCCAGACCACAGCCTGCCCTGCGAGGACGGTGGGAGCCAGGAAGAGAGAGCAGAGTGTGGTGCACACCTTTCTGCCCCCTTGAAGTTCAATTTTGCCCCATGAAATGTTTCCAAAGCTCCCCTAAACCCAGACCTGCCCTCCAGGGGCTATGGGGTATAGAGAGGACCAAGGCACCCCCCACCCTACAGAGTTTGTGTTTATGCACAAACAGTAGGTACTGAGGGTCGGGGGGTGTGGGTGGGGTGTGGCTTCCCATGCGGTGGGCACTGGAGCCTGTGTGGCCTGGCTTGGTCCCTGGCCCTGCTGTTGACCTGCTATGCTGTCTTGGGGCACTGACTCCATCCTCTGTTCCTTGGCTTGAGGGACGCATCCTGCTCTGGGCAGGGCCTCGTTGTGAGTGGGAATCAGCCCACTGCGGGTAATTGAGGAGGACTCAGGGGCCGCAGCTGGAGGGAGAGAGAGGACCCTGCTCTCGATGGGCAAAGAACAGAGCATCCAGAACTTACGTCTACAGCAGGGGAATTCGAGGCAGGGCTAGCGTGAGCCCGGTCACCCCTCAAGGCCTCCCGACAGACGTGTGCAGAGCCTCCCCATGGATTCAGGGAGCTTTGGCTCAGCCCTCACGAGCCTACCCTGCTCTGGAACGTGGGCCCACCCCCACGACAGGCTGACCGGTTCTGCCCTCATGTCCCTCTGCAGGGGACAGTGAGTCAGTGGCCTGTGCCACACAGGGGTGAGCAAGAGGGAGGGGGCAGGCCAGGCTTGGGCTGACGTGGCTGGCTAGGGAGCTGGGATGGGACGGCAGGTGTGCGGCTCAGGAGGACAGGGTTGCCTTCGTGTTTGAGGCCTCAGCATTTGAGGCTGCTGATGCCCATATCCCCAGATGCCAGCCACATCCCTGTTCTTTAATGGGTCTCAGCCTGTGGCTATCACCTTCTGTGCTGGGACACCCCCGGGGTCCTCTCTTCAGGCCGGGTGCTCAGGAGGGGCAGCAGTTCTCCATGCGGGCGGACGTCCTCCTTTGTTTTGAGGTGGCCAGGCCTCTCACTCAGGCTGCCATGGGCTGCCTGCAAAAGTGGCATGGACACAGAGCCCTTTGAAACAGAAGCCGGTGGCCTGGTGGAGGCCGCTGCCCTTTCTTGTGGTCCTTGGGCCTGGGACCAAACCTCCACAGGGATGGGAGGCCCCATGGTTGGGGGTATGCTCTGCCCAGGGGACGCCTTCAGCTTGGTGATTGTCTGTAGGGCTTCTTGGCCTTGGGTGACTTTTTCGCCAGGTGACATCTGACAACATCCAGAGGCCTTTTTGGTTGTGACCAATGTGGGGAGGGTGGGGTTTGTTCTAGGCAAAGTGAGTTGAGACTGGGGATGCTGCTAACATCCTGCAGTGCCCAGGATGGCCCCACCGCAGTGACCCCACCCCGCCGTCAGTCATGCCCAGCTGGAGAAAGCTGCTCCAGGGCGCCCTGGCCCACTGTGAGTCCAGCACGCTCTTCCTGACCATCGAAAGTGATTTCTTTTTCTGGAACATGATTCCCAGTTGGTTCCCGCTCAAACTCGCTGTTTTCTTGTGTTTACTTTGTGTACTTTTAGCCGATGACGTTGACTCTCTCTATGCCTGGGCTTCTTTGGCCCTGTCCAGAGATCACAAGGCACCTTCTTCTAGGCTGCCCCTCCCTGTCCCCAGACCATCAAGGCCATCTCAGGCCCACAGCAGCCTTCTGGTGGGCACTGGGGTCCCCATTTTGAGGATCAGGAAACCAAGCCTCAGGCAGGAGGGCTAGGACTGCCAGCTGCTGACTCTATCCCAGAGACCTCTGCACCCAATCTGGTGCCCCTTCTGCCCCAGACAGTAGTGATCACTCCACTGGGCACCACCAGCCATCATGGCCCTTCACGGTTACTGGGCCCTTCTCATCTGGCCATGCACCTGCTGCTGCACACAGAGTGTGGGGCTACAACTCCCATGTGAGATGTCCCAGGCCGGGTGCTTTCAAAAGCGTGGCTTTCCATGATTCTTCGGGGTTTTACCACGGGAGTCATATCTTCCTTTCTATTCATTCCTTTTTCTTCTATAAAATGAGTCAGCTTCCAGAGAGGCTGATTGAAATTCTGTCTCATCAGTGGTGTCCATACCAGCGGCCCAGCTGAGTCAGGAGGAGCTCTTAATGCTCCACCCAGTGACCCAGAGTCACTCCACGAGTTCTGTGCCACCCCCGCCCCGGTGCAGGAGACAGCCCCTCCTGCAGATGCTGGCCCTAGACCGCACAGCGGGGCGGGTTTGTGGCCCTCCTGCAGATGCTCGCCCTAGACCGCACAGCGGGGCGGGTTTGTGGTCCTCCTGGCTCACC
This sequence comes from Mandrillus leucophaeus, assembly GCF_000951045.1. Taxonomy (NCBI): domain Eukaryota; kingdom Metazoa; phylum Chordata; class Mammalia; order Primates; family Cercopithecidae; genus Mandrillus; species Mandrillus leucophaeus. Next base: position 742,261 of record NW_012110097.1, read on the forward strand.
CTAGACGGCACAGCGGGGCGGGTTTGTGGTCCTCCTGGCTCACCCTAGACTGCACAGCGGTGCGGGTTTGTGGCCCTCCTGGAGATGCTCGCCCTAGACCGCACAGCGGGGCGGGTTTGTGGTCCTCCTGCAGATGCTGGCCCTAGACCGCACAGCGGGGCGGGTTTGCGGCCCTCCTGCAGATGCCCCTAGACCGCACAGCGGGGCGGGTTTGTGGTCCTCCTGGCTCACCCTAGACTGTACAGCGGGGCGGGTTTGCGGCCCTCCTGCAGATACTTGCCCTAGACCGCACAGCGGGACGGGTTTGTGGTCCTCCTGGCTCACCCTAGACCGCACAGCGGGGGGCGGGTTTGTGGGCGGGAGGTTTTTTCTCGTGTGTTCTTTCTTCTGCCTGATTCATTAGGTGGCATCTCTGGGGCATCCACAGGTTCCTGGCACTGGGCAGACTCCTGGCTCACGGTGGCAAACCCAAACAGAGCTCCCCCTGCCCTCAGGGAGCAGAGAGGTGGGGGCCACCAAGAGGGAGACTCTTGGTTTACTCATAGTGAGACCTGCTCATCTGCTTAGCCCTCAACCCCCAGTCCGGTGTTACTTTTTAATCCCTGAAACCTGGCACGAAGCAGAGTCCTTGCCCCCTGAGCAGTCAATAAACACTTGAGCTGTGCTCTGGAGGAGGCTGGAGAGGGCTTTCCCAGCTGGGCTCACCAAGGGCAACCCCTGGGGCAGGGCTGTGCTTTCTAAGTCTGCTCCTAAGCTGGCCCCTGGGGTGCTCTTGGTCAGAGCACAGTGAAAGCTCTTGGCCCCTTTCAGCTCAGGTGGCTTGTGCTACTAGAATGTACCCCAGGCTCAGTGAGTGGGTCTCATGGATGCAGAGAGAAGCTCACCATCTCTGCCTGGCCTCATCACCTTCCCCAGCCTCATCCCCTGTGCCTGTCACCACAACCCCATGCCTGCTGGGCCAGACCCCTCCCAGCCTCTGCCTCCACCTGGACAGCCTTCTCCTCCGTATCTGCTCGTCAGAGTCCAGAACCCCAACTTCCAGTCTCAGCTCCAATGTTGCTTTTCCCATGATGTGTTCCCAATCACGGAGACCCTCCTGCCCTGGCGGTTTCATCGGCATCTTGGATTTCGAGCAGCTCTTCCCCCAGAACTCACGGCTTGGTCTGCGTTGTGTTTGGTCACCTGCGTGCTCGCTCTCCCTGCTGTCCCCCAGAACTCACGGCTTGGTCTGCATTGTGTTTGGTCACCTGCGTGCTCGCTCTCCCCGCTGTCCCCAAGCACCTCGGGGACAAAGAGGGTCTCAGTCATGGCTGGGTCCCCTTCCCACCATGCCAGGGCTGGACTTCCACGGGCGGGTGCCTGAGGTATCCTTGCCCTTGGTGAGACCGGCTGGGAAAGTCCTCTCCAGCCTCCTCCAGAGCACAGCTCGAGTGTTTACTGACTGCTGCAGGGGGCAAGGACTCTGCTTCGTGCCAGGTTTCAGGGATTAAAAAATGACACTGGACTGGGGTTTGAGGGCTAAGCAGATGAGCAGGTCTCACTATGAGCAAACCAAGAGTCTCCCCTGATTCCACCCCTGCCGCTGCAGCCTCAGGTCCCGGATTCCAGCAAGGACAGACATGAAATCACACCTGCATGTGCACACAGATGTAGGCACATCTGGGCTTCACTCCTGGTGGCTCTGACCTGTAGGCCCCTGGGGCAGGGAGCTGGGGAGAGGGGAAGGGCAGGGCCCTGGTCATCATTAAACAACCATGTGAACACACAGGGTTCTGTCTGGCCTAAACCGCAGATTGGTGGTGCAGAGGAGGGCAGGTCTGGCGACGCTTAGGGAAGCAGAAATGGCAGCTCCAAGCTCCGTTACTTTCTCAGTGCTCCCCGATCCTCTTTAGTCTGGTGGTCCACTTTGATTTCTGATCTTCCTCTAGATTTTTTCTTAGGTTTTCTCCTACGTTACATTAAACATGAGGCCTTGTGAAAACTTGACTTCTTGACTTCTCCCCTCAGTTTCTTCTTCAGTGAAATGCGTGGGGGCATGGCGAATGAGGTAGAAGCGGGGTCTTGGACCCTGGACCCAGCTGGACACCTCTGCCCGCTTTGGTCATTGAGGACCTAAGCTGTGACATGGGCACGCAAAGAACCTATGCCTGAGCTCTTCTCTAAAATGCCAGACTGGGAGCCCTCGGTCTCAGGAATGCCGAGTGGGAGAGTGAACCCATATCCCCCAGTTTTGTGGGTACAGTGAGGGACTGGAAGGCCACCTGGGCCTCTTCCTAACCGTGTGATGAGGCGCAGTCTCTTCCAGCTTCCAGGTCTCAGGTTCCTCATCTACAAAGCAGAGCTGATGGGGGTTGAAGGAAGTAAATGCCAAGTGGTTGGCCCGGCACCTGCCCCATTCTGGGTCCTCTGGTAGGACAGTTCATGATTGTTATTAGCAGTAGGATTATCATTTTACTGATTACACCTTATCTGCTACTGTTAAAAGCTTCCTTACCTAATTTTAAAGAGGAGCTTGAGGCTAGAGCGTAAACCTAGACCACTAAAGGGGTGTCTCACAGAAGTCAAATTGTATTTAAATTCCACCAGGGAGCAAGCCTGATACTTTTGCTTTACTGAAATAAATCTTTTGGTAAAATCCCATTTGTAATTCAAATAATCTCAGCTTGGTTTTAGTTTTGATTCTTTCTTATTTTTTTTCAGAGGCAGGGCCTTGCTGTGATGCCCAGGCTGGAGTGCAGTGTCTATTCAGAGGCACAGTCATAGCTCACTGCAGCCTCAAACTCCTGGCTTCAAGCCTCATGAGTAGCTGGGACTTTAGGTGTACATTATTGTGTCTGGTTTTCTTGTCTTTATTTTTAACTTAGTTGTTTTTTATTTTCCTAGTGGGGTTTTCCTGATGTAAAAACCTATCATTGTAATAATCAAATGCCAAAGTGAAATATGCCCATGATACATGCCCCACATTTTTTTTTTTTTTCTTCTTTGAGATGGAGTCTTGCTCTGTCACCCAGGCTGGAGTGCAATGGCATGATCTTGGCTCACTGCAACTGCCATGTCCCAGGTTCAGGTGATTCTCCTGCCTCAGCCTCCCAAGTAGCTGGGACTACAGGCGTGCGCCACCATGCCCGGCTAATTTTTGTATTTTCAGTACAGATGGGATTTTGCCATGTTGGCCAAGCTGGTCTTGAACTCCAGACCTCAGGTGATCCACCCACCTCGCTCTCCCAAGTGCGGGAATTACAGATGTGAACTGCCGCATCTGGCCTGTGCCCCACTTTTAATACATGAAAAGTAACTGGTTTTGTTTCTGGGTTTAGTCTTTACAAATCTATTGTAGTTATTATTAATGGGTCTCTTTTTCTTCTGGGAATTCTAGATTTCTTTTCCTGCTGATGTTTTAGAAACTCAGGCCTGGAGGTGGCTTTGGGGGTCACCAGCCCTCATTCCCACCCCGGCAGGAATGCCCTGTTCTGCTGCGGCAGGACCTCTTCCCCATTTCCCAGGGAGCGCCTTCGCCCTGCTCACCGTGCCTCCCTTGGGCTCTGCTGGCCTCTGTCCCTGGTGTGGCCCATGAGGCTGAGAGTGAGCCGGAGCCCTGAGAGGTCAGGGAATGGCCTCAGCCAAGGGTCCATTATTGGGGGCCTGGTGGCCAGGCCCTGAGCTTTGCTGGAGATTTGGGGTGACACCCCCTGCATCCAGCCTGTAGCTGGCCCTGCTGGCTCCTGAGCCGTGGAGACCCGGGCCACTGCAGCAAGCCTGGCCTTCATGCCCCTCTGAGCCTCCTGGAGTGCTTCAACTCCGCTGCTCTCAAACGCTTCTCTAGGCTGTGCCTAATTTCGGAAACAACATGAGATGCTCCGCACGGATAATCATTCTTGGTGTCGTTTCTTACACCCGTCCTGCATCCAGTCCACATGCACAGGGCAGATTAGGGGCTTGTCAAGCATTTCCTAGGCATTATCTTATTTAATTCTTCCTGAGCACGAGGTGGTGGACAGAAACTGTCGTTCCCATTTTGAAGATGCAGAGCCTGAGGCTCACGAGGGACTGTGGCTTGTCCAGGGTCACAGAGCTGGTGGGCATGCCGTGCACCTTGGCCTGGTGGTCTCACCCCCGCCAGGGAAGCTTTGAGCGCACCCGCCCGTCTGTGCCCCAGGCTCTCGCTCGCCTGTGTTTTCCAAAGTGGAGATGTGGATTTTCGCTGTTAGAGAGCAGTGAGGGCCGGCCCTGCCCATCCTGTCCCATGAAGGCTGGAGGGGCATGTCCCAGGCTCTCTCCTTCCCCCTTGGAGCCCCTGTGGGACCCCATTGAATTTCCTGAGTCTTGTCAGTTCCATCTGAATCATGGTGACCATGCTTTTTCCTTATTCTGCAGAGAAAATTCTGATTTCTCAACTGGAAGGTGGTGGTTTGGGCATGAGGCAGTGCACCCTCCCCGTCTCCCCAGGGCCGTCTGCCCCTGCCACCTGGGAAGGAGCCAGGTTCTCAGAGAGCTGGAGCCGGCCTCTCTGCCAGCCTCTTCTCATCTTCATTCAGCCGAGAATTTAGTGCAACCCAAATTTCTAGACAAAACAGAAAAAGCACAAGCCGGTGTCAGGCGTGTTCAGGCGGCTGTTGGTGCCACGTGGAAATGTGTTCGTATTTGGATATTTAAATAAAATATTGTGCTCTCCTCCACATGCTTGGCCATCTGTGGGCACAGCTTTCCCACACTCTCGGCGGCTGTGCTCGCCCAGCATGGATGTCTGGGCTCTCGCTTGTTACAACAAACTTCACAGGATGTCACACCCCGCACGAACGGGCTCCCCTGACTCACTTCCTAGCGACGCCGGACTTGTCTTGGCTCTCGTGTGTGCGTGTGTGTGTGTGTGCGCGTGTGCGCGCGCATGCATGGGTGAGTATTTTAAATCATAACTCTTCTGGAGAAAGCGTTTTTGGGTTTACTTTCGAGTAATAGTAGCTTTGGGAGTTGAGGTTTCTCACTGCTCCCCCTTTCCTGTCCCAGATGCCAACAAGAGAAACCCCCAGCCATTCTTTGGGGAGTCCTGCTCCGGGCTGGGCCCTGTGTCTTGGGCCCTTGTGTTGAAATGAGGCCTCACATCACAGAGCCTCTTGCTGAGTTCCTGGCACCCCATCGCAGCATCTGAGAACCATTTGTTGTCTAGTGAAATGAATGTCCATTTTCTTCTACCTCGTCCCTCCCTCTGCCCCGGTGCTGTCCATGAGGCTGGAACTGCCCCAGTGGATGGACATCCTTGACCTCTTCACGCAGTGAGGAGCAGCAAACTCTTGAAGGGCCTGAGGGTTTGCCAAGCACATTTGTGTCTTGGCTCAGGGGCTCTGTCCCGCAGCCATGCAAAGCATGTTCCTGTTTCACAGACGCATGGACAGAGTCCCTGCCCTTCATGTTCTCTCGGCCTCCGGCCACTGGCTTTCCCAGACCTGATGTGATGCCCTAGGGGACACTGAGGGTCTTTTATTGCTCACTGAGCCTCCCTTCCCGTGACACCCGTTTGATGCAGGGAGAAGGTGCAGGGCCTGACACCTGGTGTGTAGCGGCCAGGGGCAGCTGCAGCCTCTGCAGGGGCCTCCCAGGGTCTCCCACACAGGTAGCTCTGCCATGGCAAAGGTGGAGCGTGGGCTTGCCCTGCCCCGCACTTTCAGATGGACTGGCTGTACAGTGGGTCTTCTGTGCCCGTGGCCCCTGCTGCCCAGGGCTCAGGTGGAGGGGTAGCCTTCTCCTTTCCTACCCTCAGAGGAGGAACCAGCCCCATTCCGAGCCCTCCATGCCCGGCAGGGGACTCGCTTTCGGTCATTTTGCTTGCTCTCCTGTCATTCTCACTGCTGGGATGTCGTCCCTGCCCTGCGGCTCCGCTCTGGATGGCCAGCGGTATTTTCGAAAGCACCTTGCGGCCGGGCGCAGTGGCTCACGCCTGTAATCCCAGCACTTTGGGAGGCCGAGATGGGCGGATCACGAGGTCAGGAGATCGAGACCATCCTGGCTCACACAGTGAAACCCCGTCTCTACTAAAAAATACAAAAAATTAGCCGGGCGCAGTGGCGGGCCCCTCTGGTCCCAGCTACTCGGGAGGCTGAGGCAGGAGAATGGTGTGGGCCCGTGAGGCGGAGCTTGCAGTGAGCCGAGATCGCGCCACTGCACTCCAGCCTGGGCAACAGAGCGAGACTCCGTCTCAAAAAAAAAAAGGAAAAAAAAAAGCACCTTGCATGCACCTCTGGGCTCCAGTGTACTGGCTTGTGCCCCACCTTTCCCAGGCTAGTCCTTAGGGTGCAGGCCTGGGAGTCTCCCTCTCCCAAGGCTGCCCAGAGCACTGATGCCCAACACCGTGCCTCTGCCAAGGGAAAATCACAGATGTTCTTTGTCTGAAATGTGCAAGATTGCCCTCCTCAGCCGCCTCGCTTCAAAGCTGGACGTGGGTGCAGGGCTGGAGAGGGGTGGGTAGGGGAGAGGTCAGCCCCTCTGCCCCTTGGAGTCCCCTTTGGCTCCTGGCCCCAGCCTGGCCTCAGGTCCTTCGAGGAACCCCCCACCTTAACAGATTTTTGCATTGAGATCTCATACTTCCAAATTGCATGAGTAGGTTTTACGAATGGGATGGGGGTTCTTGAACCACCAGGCCTTGCTCTTGCATCCACAGGTAGGATGAGAGACCGTGGTCATCTGTGCAGAGTTTTCAGGAGGAGTTCCATTCAGATGAGAAGCGAGATGAGTGAATGAAGGATTTGGCTGGATATACTCAGCTTAGCTTTTGGGGAAGAGAGTCTGGGATTTAGATGAGAAGGTGGCACCTGGCCTGGTCGAGTCCTGCCTGTGTGCAGGTTTGGCACGGGGCCTTCCATTTGCTCTGAAGGGTGGGTGCCACTGTCCCTTCCCACAGAGGGGTAAACTGAGGCTCACAGCCAGACCCCTGGGCCCCTCACCGATGGTGATCTGGCATTCGTAGCACCCCCACAGGTTTCTCCTCTGGCTTGTATCTTGTTGTTTATTTTTTACAAGGAATACATTTCAGGGAACCATAGCTCTGGGGGTACTCGAGGTTGCAGCATCAGGACCGTCAGGCTGGGCTTGAGGCGGCGGCTCTGCCGGCCGTTCCCCGGGAAATACAGGCCATTCATCATACTGCTCAGGCCCACATATGGTTTCAGCAATAAACTATCCATGTTTATTCATCCAAGAAGAGAAGAGGATGCTGCTGGAGTTGCATGCTCCTGCCAGTCCATCAGCGCCGTGAGAAAGTGCAGAAAGTCCCTCATTTAGGGACCTCTGGAGCCAGCCTTGGGTCCTGCCTGGTGCGTGCAACTGTGTGGGAGCCACCAGGAGAAAATGTGTGCAAGTGTTAAAGGCACACAGAGTCACCGGAGATGGTAATGACAATGTTTTGTTATCTTTATGCTGTTTTCTTTGCATGCTTGTTAAAACGTGGAGTCAGAGTGTCTGAGACGGACCCTAACAAGGCCCTTCTAATCAGACCCGGAATGCTTCTGTCAGGCAAGAGAAAAATGCTTAGCTCGAACAAAGCTGCGTTTTCCCCCCAAGAAACACATTTGTTTAAAGATTGGGCTGTCAATTTGTGAATCAACATTTCGGTTTTTTGCTCAGACACCAGAGTTGTGCTGCTCTTCCCCCAAGAAGGGGGAATGATACAAAGCTGCTGTTTGTTGTTGGAAGGAAGTAAACTTCATCAGGTCGACTTAGATGTGTGTTTCAAATGTCACTCAGTACTGCTTTCTTGTAATGAAACGCTGCATACAGTTTTCTTCCTGAGGCTCAGGGGGATTAGACCCAGTAAAAGAAGAATTCAGTCTTCCTGGCTGTGGCGCATCAGAGTGAGAAGTTTAAAATCCACAATTTATTCAAATATTGATATTTCTACTTGTCAGAAGAGAGGGGCCTTGAAATTTCCACTGAGCACTGTTGTCAGAAGAATTGCAAGAAATGTGTCAGATAATTCATAAACGGAGTTCACTACTGTGAAATCAGTTGGGAACAGGGAAAAAATATATTCTTGTCGATGTAGAATAGGGGCAATATAACAGAAAATAGCACTCACTTTTCCATCATGTCAAGCAAATGCTCAATTTGGGCCAGGTATTTTTTTAAACAGCCTGCTGCTCCTAGAGAAGCCTAGAATGCATGAAAAATGTTTTGAGTTCTGCTTTGTAGACAAGAGATCTGTTTGTTGTTTTTTCCCCTCTGAGACCTCTATTTCCCATCCTGCAGGAGCCAATCAGGAGGCAGCTGCTGGCGGCCTTGGTGAGCAGGCAGCTCTGCATATGGTTTGCATTAAGGCCCTAAAAAGCTGTGAAGCGCCTGGTAAGGATGTAAAGGCCTGGTGTAAATTCCACACTGTTGATAGTGGGGAGAGGAGCCGCAGGGCCCTTCCTAGGGTTCCGGGGTCCAGCTTGCCTTTTCCTCTACCTTGGAGGCCAGGAGTGGAGGGCGATATTCCATACGCGGGAAAGAGCCAGTTTAGTTGAAATTCTTGGTGCGCGAGGACCTGCCCCGACTTTTGTACTTCGCGGTGGGCCGGTTGCTCCTGTGGGTCCTAGCGGGAGCCCTCTTCATTCAGTGGCATTCCTTCACGGGGAATCCCACACGGGTGGACATGCACACCCGGGCATTGAGTTTCTGTGCACATGTGGCTGAGGTCACGTGTTCGTGCTGGGCCATGCGTTGCACTGGGGAGGAAGCAGGCATGCATTTCCTCCACGAGGCCTCGCGGAGACCCCTGTGCCCACTCCAGTTGTTTCTTTGTTGGCAAAGCTCCCTTCGGCTGCTGGACAGGCCTCCCTGTGCATGAGAGGGCACTTGGAAGTCCACCTGGGCTCGGGCTTCCCAGCTTGGCGTAGGAGTTGGGGGTCACCATTTCCCCCAAATCAACTATGAGATCTCATTCATGCTGTTTTCCATAGCAGTGCTTTGGCAAACCCGGTTCTGAATGACAGGTCAGCTAACTGTCCCTGCCCCGTGAGCCCAGCAGCAGCCCCCAGCCCCTCCTCACCCCTCTTCCCATCCCATGCCCACCAAAGAGGCTGGAGCAGCTGAGGCAGGCAGATGCCTTTTCTTCACGGCCTTTTGGACACTATTCCAAGCTTCAGGGGTCTGGGTGGGGATGTGGGTTTCTGAAATGGGATGGAAGAGGGAAGTGATTGGAGAATGGATAGGGGAGGGCAAATGGGGCAGAGCAGAGGGAGGTGGAGCAGGAGTGAGAGAGGATCCAGGACAGTCTAGAGAGAAAGGGCCTGTTAGATAAACTGTGGACAGTCCTTTAAGCCAAGACTTGGGATGTGTCTCTGCAGTGCTTCTATCCAGCAGGCTGTGGGATAGGAAGACCTGTGGGTCTCTGTACCTATCAGGCTGGGAGAAGTATCCCTGTGACCTTACCCAGTGCTCTGGGGCCATGGCTCCTGGTCTGGCCCTGGCTCACCCTTGGGGTGGAGGTCCCTCACAGCTGTGGGGCTTGGTCACTGCCGTGTGCCGTGTGGGAGCAGAGGCATGCTTTGCTCTGTTATAAAGGACTGACCCCGTTCTCCATGGGCCCTGCAGTTACCTGGAAGGCAGGTGTGGGGGTTTGGAGCAGGCAGTGGGTGGTGGTGGGTCCTGAGCCTCTGCGCTGAGCTCCATGTGGGCAAATTGTTTCGTCAGCAGCTTCGGCCATGGCCCTCCTGGCACCTGTGCCCCAGGAGTGGATATGCCAGGCTGCGGCAGCAGTAGAGCTGCTTGGAACCCTCCCCTTGGACCACGTGACCATGCAGAGGACAGGTTTGCGGACAGAACTGCTGCTGAGCAGGGAGGCTGGGGGTCTAGGAAGGATTTTAGGGTGCTGTCTCAGTGTGGGCTAGAGCGTGCTGAAGGCCTGTGCCCTGGACAACTTTGTAACATTAATTTTTAATCGTGTACCTGGGGCTCTGGGGGAGGTGATGGGGAAAAGAAGGAGGGACCCGCAACAGGGAGCATAGGAGCTGGGTGGACGATCCGTAGATCTGGCATCTTGGATAAGAAAAATAGGGCCTTGCATTGATATATTGAGATATTTTTCATGGAGATTTGGTGTATATCTGCCAGATTGTGGTTGGGGATGGCTCTCCGGACCCTTCCAATTTGGATTTTAGGATCATCAGTGTGGTTACTTCTGACTTGGTTTGTGAATATATGTATATGTATATTTGTATGGTTTTTTTGTGTGCATGTGCATACACATAGCTATTTTTTGGTTTTTAATTCTGTAAGTGTTAGGGGTGGGCAGGGAAGGAGAGCAGTCCCTTTTGTTAAAGACAACAGATGTGGTTAACTCTTCTTTCAGGCCCCGTACCGGCCAAGGGACTTGAGTATGTGTACAGTCTGTGCTTACGGGACACATGTCAAGTAATTGAAGGCTCCGATTCCCTTCACAGAGGGGACTCAGGCCTTATTTGGGCAGAGCTCTGGGGTGTCTGCCCCGCGCGGCTCCTGGCCCGGCGGCCCGAGTGGACCCCAGCCCCGGGCGGGCTCGTTAGCGCAGCTCTGCTGACGGCCTCCACGCCTGCCTGCAGCGCCAGCCTCCTCTCCACGCGTTGCTTACTGTCTGCTGGTGTCGGTGAATCTGTCATCAGCGCTGAGCAGAGCCCGAGCCCCTGACAGTGAGGAGGTAAACGCTCCCTGCCTGAATCCCCCATTAACTTTGTGAGGCGTATTGATTTCTTGTAAAAATAATGATATTGACAGGCCTTCCAGGAGTAATTGTTTCCAGAGCGCAGAGGTCAGAGTGGCGAGGGAAGGGTTGGGAGAAGGGCTTTCAGAGTCTGTGAGCCCAGGGGTGGGCGCTGCTGTTCCGGGGGGACCCCAGGGCCCTGGCAGCTGACGGTGTGCCACAGAGGGTCCCTGGCCAGCATGGGGGTTCGCAGGCTTGGATGGGGTGCAAGCAGGCACCCAGCATGCACAGTGCTGCCCGGACAGCAGCCTCACTGGGCCACCTTCCCAGGTATGTTTTCTAGGCTTGACTTCCAGAGTTTGTCACAGTTGCTCTCGGGCTGATTTTTAAGGCTTAGCTGCTGCTCCAAAGATGGCAGCCCAGGCCAGGTGAGTGAGAACCCGTGGCCTTCCTCTGAGAGCCAGGGTGACCAGACGTGTGCCCTGTCCAGTGGCTGCTATTCCTAGGGAGTGTCACCTCCCAGGGCCACCTACTTTTCCAACAGCACAAGGTTGATAACAGAGGGTCAGGGACTCTTGGGAGGGCAGGGCTAACTGGAGGCCAGAGAGGTCGTGAACAAAGTTACTTTCAAGAGTCTGTAGTGTCTGCACAGGAAGGATGTCCAGGAAGGGGTGCTGGTGTGAATTGCCCATGGTTTGGTGGGGGGCTGGGGATCCCCGCATGCATGTCCATGGGATTTGCTTTCTTGCAAGAGAGACCCATGCAGAGAACCTCTCCCCCCACGTCTGGCCTCTTCCGTGCAGGGCAGCCGTATGGAGATCATGGGTTCTGGGCCGTGGCATTTCCCAGTCATGGGAAAGTTAAAGGATGGAAGAGCCACCCTCTAGGAAGAGTAATCCCAGCCCATTCATTTTCAAGTTCCAAATGCCAGCAAAGGGGCAGAATAACTTTTAATTCAGAAGGAAAGCCTTCAGCACCTGTGCTTAAAATCAGAGTGGGCAGGTAAATCCACATTGTTAACTCTGACTACAGTTTGCGTATTAAAAGTATACTTTTAGTGTATCTTTAAGAAGCAGAGTTACTTAAAGAGGCAGTCGCATCGTGTTTAGAATTTGCAAAGAGTTGACGTATGGGCCGTACTTATTGGTGTAAACTGGATCACTCGCATCCTAAAAAAATGGTGGCCTTGCGCCTCTCGATGTTTGTTCCAGGCCAGGCAGTGGAAAGGAGGCGGAAACTGAACTCAGACAGGCAGCCACATGTGTGTATAGCTGGCCTGTGTCCATGATATCTCCTCTATGCTTCCCCCAAACGAGGGAAATCCGATCAACGCCACTAACGAACTGCAACGCGGCTTATCAATTAGCCGGGCCAGCGGCGGTGGCTGCGCCGATACTGGCTTTGTCTGAGTTTTCTTGGAGGAGTTGGTTTGTGTCACTCAAGGAAAACACCCTATTCAGGTATATCCCATCTCCTCTAACCCGTGTCCCCTTGCAGCACTATTTGGAATGAGATTTGTATTCTCCCTAATCCAATAACCATTGCCCAGGACGGCCCATGTAGTTCTGCTGGGAAATGGTGTCCAGGCTTGTAGCAACATCTAATGGGTATTTAGGTGCGAACTAGCTGTGAAGTGTTAAATATTTACATGTGGAATGCCAATAGTAATTGTCCACTTTATCTGAGCTAGCCTAGGGAAATGTCTTATTTGTTTCCACGTTACTTCAATAAACAGAAAGCTGGAAAATCCTCCCGCTATTTCTTGGGGGCTTAGAATTAATAAAGCCAGGCGGTATAAAATATGTGCTTTGGGTTTTTGAATGATCACTTCTGCACCAGGTCATATAATATGGCTTTAACTCCATGTGGCCTGTCTATTAAGCAAGACGGGATGAGCCTCACAAATAATAAAAAATATTTATGCTTTTCTTAGTGATACTAACAAGGTAACATATCAGAGGAGAAATGGCAGGAGAAGAATGAGGTAGCTGTGTCTTATGGATCCACGGCTCAGTGGGGTCCCGGCCAGCTCCCATAAACACCCTAGGATTCTCTGTTCAGTGCTGCTATTATTCCACAAATTGTATTTTTTGCTTTTTGTTTGTGAAATCCGAAGTGTCATAAATGCCTCCGTCTCATCTATATTTGATAGTTAATATTAGTCTCAACCAGGAGAGTGCACTTTACATGCGACAACGTACGATTACCTGAGAGTGTTATTGCAAAGGAAAAAATCAATACCAATTTATAATTCACGATCGCAGTCTATCAGTTTTTATGGCTCTCTATCCAGTCTCATTAATTTTTTATTATGATTGACTGAAACTGAAAGATTTTTAACATGTTTCGCTGTTATTTATTCAACCTTAATAATTAAATAAACCTTAATTGGCTGTATTTCGAGGCATCTTGGTGCTGCGGCCAGGAAGGGTTGGGGTGACTATCCATTATTAATGCCACAGCACCTCACGTTTTCTTCTGAGGTAGCTCCGGGAAAGGATCCACCACGTACCATCACCAGTGCAAGAGAAATAGATTTTGTCGTCACCTAATCAAATTCTGTTTAAGAGGAGACCATTTGTTTTAATTCAAAATATAAATTATCAATAGCATCTCAAGAAACCTAATAAAATATTCCCGGAGCATTCCAAGTCGGTGCAGGGTACCTGTGCAAAACTTAGATCAGCAGCGAATATCTTGATTAATGAGGCCAAGGGGCCCGTGGCACGGAGAGCTGCAAACAGGGGCGCCCTCGCCCAGGGTCTCCCAATTGGTGGTTAACGGGTCCCTTTGAAAGGTGATTGACAGATGGAAAATTGCACTTTCAAATTTCATCCGTATTCATTTCAGTTGTTCTTCTACATGTCAACCGCTTCCCCCTTCTCCGACAGGCCAAGGCTGTATACATTAGCTGTTTCCACAGTGGAAAAAGAAGCAAGACAATCCTGTGTTTGAGCACTCTGAAGGAAAATCAATCATGTCATAAGTGAGAAGTATGGATAAGTTTGAACTGTGGCAACTTTCATCATTTCATTTCTGGCCACGCTGGTGGGTTTTCGAGTGTTCAGGGCTGCGGAGAGGCAACCCCAGCTGGAGGGAGAGAATAAGAAGTATAATAGAGTTGGGCTGAAAGGGAAATTTTTTTTTCCCTGGTATTTGTCAAGTAAGTTTCTTGTGGTATTGCACAGAAGGAATATGAAACCCTAAGATTATATACACTGGACATTTTGACAGAATCGAAAAAAAAGCTTCTATTGCCTGTGACAGGGATACACCAACCCTTCTCAATCAAACAATTGAGGTTTAGCCTGACGTTTTTTTCAAATTTTTGTTTTCACAGAACTCTGTAATCTTAGAAACAGCCAACTGTAGGCATTTCTAGAAACAAGCCTATTGTTAAGGCCACCTCAGAACTAAGTAGAAGCATCCTCTGGTCACATAGGGACTGTCCCCTCCCTAGACTCACAGGAGGGTGTGACAGCACCCAGGAGAGGGCCTGTTCCACCCAAGGGTCCAAACAGAGCCCCCTGCCAGTGCAGAGAGGGCTTAAGAGGAATCCCGTACAGGGTGCGGAAACTCAAAGTTAGAGGAATCTGCAGCAGTTTAATCAGATCTATACATAGTACTGAACAGGGGCATCATTTTATATTGGCAATGCTGTGAAAACTGTGGGAGACGAACATGTTGCAATTTCACAATCTTGTTCTTAATATTATTGAAAGAGAGCTCTTCTTGGCAGTAATAAATTTAACACAAAAATCAAATACAAAACAAATTTATTCTTCCAGAGCTGATGCCCCAGTCATTTCTTTCTTGTCTTGCATTAAGCTTTAAAATCAACTGTCACTCCCTATCGATTGCATCTGAATTGTTATCTATATTTCTCAAAAGCGCTCTTGACAGTTAATACAGTGTAAATTATAATCTGGGGAAATGCTGCTTGTATTTGCCAGCAAATTGCTTAGATTCTGAGTAAGGCTGCTTTTATTCACCATTCTTTTCTTGTGGCCATCTATTCTAGTAAGGATCATTCAGGCCAAATTATTCTAAATTTACACTCAGCTAGTATGTAAATCATATTGTGGAAATCACTTTTGGAATCGCTGTAGAATGTGAAGCAGTGTTTGAGTGTCTGAGCATTGCATTAATGAAACAAATATCACCTCGGGGGCCCAATCCACGAGGGCAGCCTTCGGGGGGAGGTTGCCACGCAGGGTGGAGGCGAGTTCAATTCCAGGGTTCCTGGGACCTGCAATGGTTGGGAAGCCCTTCTCTTCCCCGCCACCATCCTGGAGAGGCCGATTCTGTGGTTCTTGCCGAGCTGTGTGACCTCCCAGAGGCCGCCATCCTTTAGAGATGGTGTGTGAGGGCCTGGGAGGATCCTCCATCCCTACTTCTCCATGGGGTGGGGAGGTCAGATAGGGTCAGTCCCTGGAGAGACCCAGCCTGCTCCCTAGACCAGTGGTGGCCAGTGGGCAGTGTGCACACCACACGTGAAAGCCATCTAAAATTTTGACTGCTATTAAAATTTTCAAGTAGCCACACTAACAAAGTAAAAAGAGATAATATTTTTATAATATAAAATATAAGAAATAATTTTTTCATTTCCAAAAGATTATTTCAATATGCAGTCAATATAAAATTGCTGACATATTTTAAATTTTATCTTGTTCACTAAGTTTGGGAATCTGGTGTATTGGACACATACAGCACATCTCCATGAGGACCAGCCCCTACCACATGCCTAGTTGCCACCTGTGGCTTGTGGCCACCATGTTGCACAGTGCACCCTGGAACCCTTCTGATGCCATCAAGGCCAGGACAGAGCTACACTTTCCCTGGGGTCTCCAGCCCCAAGCTGATGGAAAGACAAGGGCAGGGAAGAGCTGAGGGTGGAGCCCTGGGGTCTAAAGTCACCTCACCCCAGAGGGCACATCGCTAGTGGGATGAACTCACCCCTGAAGGGCAAAGCCTTGCTCTTTCTGGTTATCTCATGGACATGGTGGCAGAACCCTCATCTTATGGACAAATTTGACTTTGCTTCAGAAATGGCTCATGATTATAATCTTGTGTCTGTTTCCTACTCCACAAAAATTTGCAGTTGTAATGTTGGGAGCTATTTAAGGAGTTGCTTCTGTTCCTTTAGGAGTAACTAATTATTCATTTATTCATTCAAGAAATATTTATTCAAAATCTAATTTGAATTGAGGTGATTAAAATGTTCCTGCTCTAAAGGGTGGATGGATGGACGGATAGATCTATATAAATCATATGTCTGTGTCTATATATTTATATTATACAGTTCTATCCATACATGTCTGTCTCCATCCATCCATCCATCCATCCATCTGTCCATCCATCCATCCATCCATTTGTCCATCCATCCATCCATCCATTTGTCTATCCATCCATCCATCCGTTCATCCCTCCGTTTATGCATCCATCCTCTGTTCATCTATCCATCTGTGCATTTGTCTATCCATTCATCCATCCATCTGTCCATCCATCCATCTGCCCATCCATCCATCCATCCATCTAATCATCTGTCCATCCATCCATCCATCTCCATATTCATAGCCCTGTATCCCTTAGTATGTTTGGCAGGAGGTGGGAGAAACAAATGATTATAATACAGGAGAATGATGTGTTGGGGAATGATGACTCTGGGGTGATGCTGTAGCAAGCTAACAGTCATTGCTCAATATACCAAGTATCATTGTCACCAGTTAAGACCTAACCATTGGGTAGTGCAGGAACCCTGGAGGCTTTGGGGTCCTGGCCTGGGAAGATGAAGGGTCTGTGCACCCTCAGAGATGAGTTGGGGATGGGCATTCTAGGTGGAAGGGCATGGATTCCAAAGTAGGAGAAAAGGAAACTGCCTGCGTATCTTCCACCAACTATGTTATCCTGAACCAACTGAAGGAAACTTGGGTCATGGTTGTGAGTCATGTGACCTCCTCTTCTGAGAGTGGCAGTGACTTTTCCAGCGAGCCCTTTGGAATTGTGTATAGGGTTTTGAGGACAGAAAGAACAGATGGGAAGGAGAGTGGACTTCACTGGCTGATCGTTCTGCCTCCATTTCTCAACTTTAGGATTGAATTCTATCTGAGACTCCTCTCCCAGCGGTAAAATGCTGTGATTCCTATGATGGCTTTGCAGCAATTAAAATTCCACCAAATGACTGCCTGGGGTCATGGACTCCCCATGACAGCAAGAAAGTGCCTCTCAGAGCACCTTTGAGAACAAGGATTTTACTCTCATCAAAAATCACATCCTCCTGCAGGCCCAATATGACCCCACCCCTGATTCTGTGGATCTTTATCCACTAGAAGAACCATTAGGAAATGTCTCAACAAGTACTTGTAAAACAATGCACCAGGATGTCTCTAATACATTTCCTCATCGAATAGGTTTAGTACTTGCAATTTGACATTGTTTAATGGGATTTAATATGAACTTTGTGAGGGTGTGATGCTATCTTTGCAATCTCTTTCTTCATAAATTTAGCACTGAGCACAGATGCTTATGGAATGCTACATGGGTAAAACGAGCAGGTAGAATAAAATAACCACAGCTACTAAATGGCAGACACTTTGGGTCATTCCTTACAGGGAAGCCCAGTCCAAGGATTTCTATGCCCAAGGGCCTTCCAAACATCTCTTATAAAGAAAATAATAATTACTTTGGAAATTGGCCTTATGGTTTTGATATTGGCTTTGCATGAAATATTAGACTGTACCATATATACTGAACCAGTACATGCTCAAAACCAGCAGCTTCACCTGGGTCCATCTAATACTGATGGAATGGAACTTCAGTTGGAGGCTAAAAACTAAGATGTCAAGAAAAAGGTGAAATGCATGTATGACTTTCATCAAAGCCGCAGAATTGCGTTGTGTTCTATTTGCTGTGTTGCTTCTGTGACTTGTAGGCGTTTTCATTCCAAATCCTGGAAGGCAGTGGTGGTGAGTTCATGGAAAAACACCTGTGAATCTTAAATACTTCTGGAATCCTGAGAGAGGCCGCTGTCTCTTGGATGTGAATTGGCATTTACCGGGCTGGGTAGGCCCAGGGGCAGGGTGGGTAGAAGCTGGCTCAGAGCACCTGGGCTCCTTCTGTCTTGCCCTGCCAGGCACCCCTTTCCACATGAGTCCTTGCTGTACTGAAGTCCTGTGTGTCTTGTTCTATTTTAATGCATTACTGACCCCAGGTCCCGGGTTATGGGAGTTCTTGTCGTACAGTTAGTTACATGCTCATAAAGAGTCTCACAAAGATGCTGTAACAAGCTAACAGTTGTTACTCAATACACCAAGTGTCATTGTCACCAGGTAAGACCTGACAGTGGCAGAGAGAGGAAAGGTGGTTACTGAAAAACGCAAAACACTGGGCCTGCCCCCTTGGGTTGTTTGTTCTGGGACTTTCTGCTGCTCTGGGTTTTATGGTGAACATCTTGATGGCTGTTACAGCTCCACTGTGACCGGTCCCATAGGGATGTACCTCCCATATAGTGTGCCAAGCTTCTGAACCCCAGTGGCCATGGATTGGAAATGGAAGGACGTCTGTGTACCCAGCACCCCAGGTCACACACCAGCCTTGAAGAAGATGGGCTCACAACTCTCGTTAAAGTGTTCATGGAGTCCATTGGTTTCCTTGCCATGGAGTTAGGTGGACCACTTCACCGTGAAGCTGGAGAGAGTAGATGAGGCACTGAAACATAGTAAAAAAGATGTCTGGAAGTTCCTTGTGTTTCCCCAGCTAACTAGTTGTGGAGGACAACTAACTAGCTGCATTTTGTAGGGAACTAAGTGTGACGCCAGATGAAGTAAACTCACTTTCAATTCCCCGAAAGCTTCCCCAGTTGCAAAAGTTAACATGTTGCTTCCCTAGTAGGCACAGACTATAGATTTTGTATTAAAAGCATCACCTCAGCTATTAGGAAGCAGAGTTTGCATTTATCTATCATGGGGAAAGGTTTTACAGGTAGACGCTGAAAAGACAATTTGGGGATGCTGGTTAGCTGGAAAGCTGCGGATTCCGCCGGATTGTGATTTTCCATCTGGCCACACAGGTTGGGAAGCTGCAGTTGGGTGTGAGCTCTGCTGTCAGGCAAGAGTCCCCAACTGTGCACTGCAGCCCTCGCCACGAGGCCACCCCAACTCATTAAACCAGAGCAAACTGTACCGAGGGCGCCGCTGTGCGATTTTAATATTTGGTGCATGTGACAGGATCATTTTAGTGATTTGCAGGATTTATCTCCTCTTAAAAGTACTGCCTAAGGCTACTCTAATTGGTAGGAAAGCAAATTCCCTCTTCTCCTCCTGTCAGTCTTTGTTTTATTTACTGAGAACTGCCGAAACCTATTTACACAATAATGAGGATAAATCACCGGGATGCTTTCAACACAAAGAGAAATGTGGTGTGAGTTGAAAGCTGTACAATTAAAACAAAATTCCAGATATTCCTGAAGTGGTGTGTGCAGTTAGGGAGAGCAAAATAAAATTAAGACAAATGGTCGGATCGCACCCTGGACC
>NW_012110097.1:771436-773936 GCF_000951045.1 Mandrillus leucophaeus
AGATAGTTCATTTAAGTCTGACTTCTGCAAAAATGGATGTAAATATGGAGGGAAAAACACAACAGTCGTTTTCGTGAAGAACGGCCTTAGGACAAAGACAAAGAATAAAAAATGTCTTTTGTATTTACTTGAAACAAATGAATGGTATCAGGTGAAAAATATCTGTCTGTGCTTGTTCAGATTTAAGGCCTACAAATTTGCACCTTATTCCAATTTCCTGCATGCACGGGAGGAAGTGCGAATAGCTTATTCAGAGGCAGATTAATGCAAAAGAGCTGAGAGGGCACATAAATCTACAAGTAGTGACTTGTACCATCATGTAGGTGTAATGATTATCAAACTGGAATCAGGGCTCAGAGTATCAGCTTAACACAGAGAAAATTTGCTTGATGGGAGAGTATTAAAGTCATGCTATAATATATCCATATACTGTGACTAAATTTTATAGTTCATGAAGCATATTAGTATTACACTATATCCCGGTACATTCAAAAGGTGATTTCCATTTAGATGCTCATTTTTCATGAAGATAAATATGACATGAATCATAATTTCCCTGAAGTAAATATTACAAATAATAAAATACTCAGGCAAGCAAGTTGAGGAATGACAGTAATGTTTTCCATTTGTATGGTAAGTGGCGAACCTTGTGGCCTATCAAGTAACAAATTGAATGTTTAATCTTTCTCCATGCAGATTGAGGATGGCAAAGTAGCGCGGTCTCACAACAAATTGAGAGTTCTCTGGTGACTCGTGGAGTATCAGCTCTTTTGCCTTCGGAGGCCAATAGAGGGTGTCAGCAGAGCTTTGTCAAAATAGATCATGAGCATGAAGTTGTAAAATTGCAATTTACAACAAAAAGACTTTGGGATAACGGGCAAATCTTAGGCATGCTAAATACATAGCAAATATTTAGAGAGGCTTTGTAAGCAATTTAAATATTGTTAGGGGAAGTTGCTTAGCATCTGTGGAGCATCCCAGAGGTAAAGAAAGAAATGTATCCTATCAAATGGTAAATAGTCTATTCCAAATGATAAAAATATTCTTTAGATACTAGCTGATCGAGTTAAACTAATTGGTTGAAGGTGCCTTAAAGCCGTGCCCAGTATTAGGCTGGCGGAGGCCCGCTGTGCACGTCACACCTCATGGTGTTAATGGTGCTATTCGTGCTGCATCATCTTTGCCGATTTGTCCTCAAGTTTTGGAATCCCTCCGGGCCTTGGGGATCCTGGTGCAGCAACAGCTTGTTTCCCTGGGATCTCGGTGCTGGCCTGGAGCCGGCCCGCTGCCTGGGGTCTCGGCAGTCCAGGCCACAGTTCAGGGGCACTTGTACCACGAAGCCGGGGGATGTTCCTTCTGCTGAAAGTTCTGTTGTATATTAATTTTAAGTTGCAGTGTCTGCACTACAAGATGACACCACTCGCATTTTGATTAAGGATTTTATACATGAAAAAATTTTCATTATCTGAGTTCCCAGAGACCTCCCTGATTGGTTGGCTGTCTGACCCACAGCTGTGTCTCCAAGCGTCGGGGTAAGGACTCGGGCACGCAAGTGTGCCCTGCACTACTTCCTCTGGTACATGAACAATTAATGGGGCTTTTGACTCTCAGGGAAGTCGCGACTCTTCATAACCAAAAAAAAAAAAAAAAAAAGGCATTCAGTGGGCTTTGCTCATTTTCCCTTTGATTTCAGGGAATGTGCAAAGAGTCACTGAGTTACAGCATAGTAAAAGTGGTTGGGGGGTGGCCTCTGCATGTCCTGAGCCTCTCTAGTTTGCATTTTTTTTTTTTTTTTTTTTTTGCAGATGTGACATAGCCATGGGAAAAGAAGTGGAGGAATATGTCCCATTTCCCCTCCCCCCACCCAACAGGACATTCATTATTTATCCTGGTTGTTTTACTCTTTTAACTTCTGCCCGAATTATGAGTGAGGATATCTGGTCATTAGAAAGTGAACGGAAGATTCCCCTGCATCTGTCTTCTCTTATCAAATGAGTCAAGGGAATGTGTGTGGAACTCACTGGGAATGTGTTGCTGGCTGTTTAGAAGGTGGAGGGTGCAGGGAGGCTGCAGAGTTGGGGGAGCAGGTGGATGATGGAACCCTCCGACAAGGAAGCCGTGCTTAGGCAGCAGAGCCCGAGTATCAGTGGGACAGCCCAGCTGCAGGAGGGGTCTGTCCTAAATGTGTTGCAGGCGGGAGCTGCTCCAAGCCCAAGGCCGCCCGCCCACCGTGGCGTTGCTGGTTCCCGCTGAGGCCCGCCTGAGAAGCCCTCTAGTGGGGACAAGCGGGACCACGCTCCTGTGCCACCAGCTCTGGCCTTGTCCCTTTGGCCCCCATGCTCCCTGTAGACCCTGCCCCAGTGGGAGGGCAGCGACATGGAGGGGCGTTGGTGTCTTCTCTGCAGGGACATGCTGCTCTGTTTACATGCCAGGGCTTTGGTGGCCAGCAGAGGGGACCACCATGTCCTTTGCAAAGAACCAGACCAGGGCTTTCTGTAGA
>NW_012110097.1:783936-791436 GCF_000951045.1 Mandrillus leucophaeus
AGGGCAAGGCATGGCAGGAAATGGAAATACGCTCGCTTCAGCCTCACCTCTCCAGCCCTGCAGACTGCTGCTCCTTGCTTTCTGCCTCAGCAATAGTTTCATTACCGCGTCAAGAATTCTTGGTTAAAACAATACGCCTCCCAATCAGTTCTTAGATTTTTTTTTTTTTTTTTTGGAGACAGAGTCTCGCTGTGTTGCCCAGGCTAGAGTGCAGTGGCGCGATCTCTGCTCACTGCAACCTCTGCCTCCTGGGTTCAAGTGATTCTCCTGCCCCAGCCCCCCAATTGCTTCTTAAGAGCTGTACCTACTGTAACTCTTTTTTTTTTTTCTTTTTTTTTTTCTTTTTTTGAGACAGAGCCTTGGCTGTTGCCCAGGCTGGAGTGCAGTGGTGCGATCTCCGCTCACTGAACCTCCTGGGTTCAAGTGATTCTCCTGCTTCAGCCTCCCAAGTAGCTGGGATTATGGGTGTGTGCCACCACACCTGGCTAGTTTTTGTATTTTTAGTAGAGATGGGGTTTCACTATGTTGGCCAGGCTGGTCTCAAACTCCTGACCTCAAGTCAGCCACCCACCTCAGCCTCCCAAAGTGCTGGGATTACAGGCGCTACTGTAACTCTTAAAACCCGTATTTAGAAGTATGTTTGCTTAGGCAGTGGTAGCCTCTGGAATTAGGGTTGCCCAGATAAGATATAGCACATCCAGTGAAATTTCCATTTCAGGTGAACAGCAATTTTTTATTGAGGCGTATGCTCTGGGACATTATTTTTTGCTTATCCAAAATTCAAATTTAACCAGGCATCCTTCATTTTTTAGTGGTTGGAGACGGTAGGCCTGTCTGGGGTGGATGTTTCCCCCATGGTTAATGGGCAGTTGTGCAAAGATTGAGCCAAGAAATGCCAATGCGAAAGTCACAGCTATCATCATAAAGCTTGGACATCCTTAGCCTCAAGGCAAATGCAACTTGCTGCTCTCCTGTGCGGCTATTTCTGGGTGCCTCCTCCCCGCCTCTTTCAGAGCCTCTTCTCAATGTCGCCCCCTAGAGGGAGGTGAGGTTGAGTCTCCACTCCTCCCCGCCAAGAGTGTCTTAAAAAGTTTGAGTCTTCTGTCTGATAACCCTAATAAATATCATCTTTTTGTATTTTTTATAGATTCTTTCTAAAGTTTTTCCTCAAGTGCAATCAGAACTGTTTGAAGAATGCAGGCAACCCTCGAGATATGCGGAGATTCCAGGTATACATTTCTCAAAGACACGTGGACCGTGGTCCTGACTTTTTATATGAAATTTGAATTCTCTGATTTTGCAACTGTTCAGGAAGTACTCTTGAGTTCTTTAAGGGCTTGGAAGCAAACTAGAATTGGTGCATTTGATAAAAATATGCAAATAAAATGCTTTAAGAATGATCTGGTATATTCAGTATGCCAGATTCATCAAGTCCGATGTGGGCACAACAGAGTGAAATCAGCTTTGAAAACATGGCCATGTGGAAGGTTTTTTTTTTTTTTGAGACAGAGTCTTGCTCTGTAGCCCAGGCTGGAGTGCAGTGGTGCGATCTTGGCTCACTACAACCTCCGCCTCCCAGATTCAAGGGATTCTCCTGCCTCAGCCTCCTGAGTAGCTGGGATTACAGGCACACACCACCACACCCAGCATTTTTAGTAGAGATGGGGTTTCAATATGTTGGCCAGGCTGGTCTTGAGCTCCTGACCTCAAGTAATCCGCCTGCCTTGGCCTCCAAAAGTGCTGGGATTACAGGCGTGAGCCACCGTGCCCGGCCCAGAAGTGCTTCTTTTGGGATTGATTGATGGACTGATTTTCAGTGGGAGGAGAACTATAATGCAATCTTTTGGGAATACTCCAGATCTGAGCCCCTCCTCATAGAGGGATCTGCACCTGCTTAGTATAGACCTCTGCAACTGCTAGAGTGTCTTCCTGGCCTCGGCTTCCTTCCCCTGAGGTTTACTGTGTTCTTACTGCCCACCTTCCGTGCCTAGTTGCTAGTCGGCTCCTAAACCCAGGCTAAGTCCTGTCTCTGGTTTGCCTCAGAAGATTTTATCTAAAAGACGGATACAGAGGGGGTGGCTGGGGGGGTTCAGAGATGAATTGTGATAGATGTATGTACCATTATGATAGATTCATGTTTTTCTTGCCTTTTTGTGAATGATTAGGAAGCTACTTAAGGGTAAACACATTGGATGATTTTGCTAATTTTAACTGTAAAAACATTCTGGGCTGGGATACAAAACCAGCCAGAGGAGAATTTGGCAGCTAAGAGAAATGACCACTAGCTTTGGATGAATGACCCAGGAGCAGAATGATCCCTGTTTGGGATTTACACGATTTTCCCATCAAATAGCTCAAAGCGTTTTTCAGAAATTTAACTTACGCCTCAGTCCTGTAGTGGATCACGTGACATCTGTCTCCGTGCCTGCCCGGTCAGCTGGTCAGAGGAGGCGGGCTCTTTGGGCCCGCCCACTTTCATGTCTGCAGCTGGGGACAGTGTTCCCTGCAAACAGTTGGGCCTGCTTTCATTTGTCACGCACTAGGCTTCACAGGGCACTGGTGATACTGATCCTTCTAAGCAGAATGGAGGTCACGCAGGGCTGAGGGACTGTGTCCTCTTTGTCTCACCGATGACCGAACATGACCACAGGTGATCTCGTGGTCGACTGCAGACCCCGTAGTTACTAGAACTTCCTCTGGTCTCTTTAGCTGAGCCCCATGCCTCTCAGAAGGTGTAACTGGACCTAGGAGGATGGCAGGGCTTACACGATAGTTTCAGCTGCTTTCAGAGTCTCAGCAGCTTTCTGCAGGTGCTCTGCAGGGCCGGCCCAGGTGAGGCACAGAGCACAGCTTGCCTGCTGTCTACACTCTGCTGAACTACACTCTTTTCCCTTTGTGACTGACCTAGATGTAGGTGACAGTAAAGCCTGTGTCTTTAAAAACTTTTTAAATTTGTTTTTACTTTTTCATGTTTCTTTAACCTATCATGTTTAGGAATGTAAAAAGGGTTAAGTCTGCACCTCAGTGTTAGTTATGCATCTTTGCATCATATGCAGATAATGGATTTGTAGAGTGTCTTCAACGCCCAGGGCTGGGCCTGGGAGGTAGACCATGAGGTGGGCACCTGGGTGACCAGGAACAAACCTTGGCTCCTCCAGGCAGAGGCTGCCAGGCCCACTAGTGATACTAAAGGGGCAGCAAAGCCATCTCCCACCAGGGCTGCAAAGGGCAAAGTCAGGGGGCAGTGGTCAAAAAAGGAAGGTGCTGAGATACCCAAGGCTGGATCTGGGTTGCTGGGGCAGCACTTACAACCTTTTGAGGTTCTGGGTGGCTTGACACTGTTGTGACTTCAACAATCCTGGCAGTGGCCAAGGGGAAGAAATGCCAGGGAAGCTGCCCCTGATGAGGGCGCTTGGGTGGGATGCCGTGTGTACTGCTCCTGCTGCGTCATCGTCTTGTAGAGTCTGAGATTTAAAATGAAAAAGCCGGCCAGGCGCGTTGGCTCACGCCTGTAATCCCAGCACTTTGGGAGGCTGAGGCGGGTGGATCATAAGGTCAGGAGTTCGAGACCAGCCTGGCCAACAGGATGAAACCCTGTCTCTACTAAAAATACAAAAAAATTAGCCGGGTGCAGTGGCAGAGCTTATAATTCCAGCTACTTGGGAGGCTGAGGAAGGAGAATCGCTTAAACCCAGGAGGCGGAGGTTAGGGTGAGCCGAGATTGTGCCATTGCACTCCAGCCTGGGCAACAGAGCGAGACTCCGTCTCAAAAAAAAAATCACTCACACATGTATTCGTATATAAACGTATAGCTTTGGCTTATTGGTTAAGCCCCTTAAAATACTACTTACTTGTATGTTTGCTTTTAATTGTTTTATATTCAATGACTCATTGAATACAATGAATTGTATTCATTTTGTATTAGGTAACTAGTTTAATTATTTTACTAATGGGCTTTATTTTTCTTAGAGAAGTTTAGGTTTACAAAACAATTTCGCAGAAAGTACAGAGATCGCCCGTATACCCCCTGTGGGCCCCTCCCCATGGTTTTCCCAATTATGTTGGTGCAGGGGATTCCTTACATGTGCTGACCCAAACTGAGATGGCGTGATTCACTAAGGCCTATGGTGGCCTTGGCTTTTAAGCTCATTTTGCATGGTGTGTTTTGTCTGGGCCTTGCAGGGAAGGTGAACCCTGACTAGGAGCCCCTTCAGGTTCCCCACTCACCTGCACCTGCCGCACAATTCTCTGTAGGGCTGTGGTTCCCTCGGGTGGTGCTGACCCAAAGACATGGCCGAGTATGCCCAAACTGTAGCAGAGAGCCACACCTCCTTCAGGTCAGAGCTGGGCTCAAGCCCCAGGAGTGCTTCTGCAAGACCCAGATGAAACCTGGCCTCAGATCTTTGCAGCTCCAGCTAGTCCGGGATGAATGCACCCCCTCTGTTAGAGAAAACTCAGGGCCAGGTTGTCATTTCCTGGTTCCTGGGTCCATTCAAGGGTGCCATTTCTGGATGTTTGTGGCAAGCTCACCTGGGCAGGTCTATGGAGTCTGCAAGGCCATCGCTGCCTGGCCCTTTTTGTTTCTCCCTCTA
This sequence comes from Mandrillus leucophaeus, assembly GCF_000951045.1. Taxonomy (NCBI): domain Eukaryota; kingdom Metazoa; phylum Chordata; class Mammalia; order Primates; family Cercopithecidae; genus Mandrillus; species Mandrillus leucophaeus. The sequence goes on from NW_012110097.1 coordinate 788,529, forward strand.
CCACGAGGCAGCCGAGGGCTTCAGAGGGCCTGATGCGCCATCTCTTCCCTAGACATCCTTTGTGCCTGGACCTAAGAATGGAAGCCTCTCACCGAAACAGAGGACATTCCCTTGGTATCCCAGGGTCCTTGCCAGCCTTTGCAATGAACTTGAGAAAGGAGACCTTTCCAGGATTGAAAACACCACCACTATTCATATTCAACTCGGTCTTTTCAGATGCAAAAAAGTTCATTACCGACATTAAATGTAATTGTAAAATTGACCCAGGGATCATTTCCTGATAAAATGTGGGCAGTAGGAATGTTCCTGATTTATGAAGCCTTTTTGGGGCAACTCTGAATCTTCCCAGCTCTTCAAGGGAGGCCGGTCTCAAGTGAACTCATTTTAATTAGATAAACTATCTAATCAATATGTGAACAGATCAATCAAAACAGCAGCTTTAAAATGAGTGGCTAGAGGGGTGTTTCTGAAGCTAATGGCTAGAAGAATATTTCTCTGAATTGAATTCACTTGTTAGCATAATAGGAGATTAAACTGTAATTAGTGGAGCAGGTTTTGAAGAGAAGCAATCTTGAGTCAAAACAAAACAAAACAACCCGCCCACCCCCATTAGCCAAAAAAGCTGTGAACGCACATCAATCAACAGTGTCCAGGAACACGTGAAGGTTCCTTGTGCTCTGCAGTATTTAAGATGGCTTTTATTTTGCCTAACAGGGGGCTGTGCTTTCCTTTGCCAATTCCATTTTCAAATCCACTTCATCTTTGCAGGTTGTTGTATCGACAACAGTCAACGTGGACGGCCACGTGCTGGCCGTGTCAGACAACATGTTTGTGCACAACAATTCCAAACACGGGAGGCGGGCCCGCCGCCTCGACCCGTCAGAAGGTACGGCCCCTTCTTATCTGGAAAATGGTAGGCACATGTTACATGTCTTTTTTTATTTGCAATGCTTCTTTTTCTTTGCACCATCCTTTATGTTCATTCATGTGGAGTTCCTCTCACCAGGCCCCCGCCCTTGGTCAGACCTCCTGCACCAAGGCAGGGCGAGGGGGTGTCCCCGAGATGGAAGGGGAGGTAGCCCTCCAAAGCTTTCTCTTCTCCTTTATTGAACAGCGGGGCTTTCCCATTCACCTGCCACGGCCTTCATGTCTCCAGGCGTTCTTTTGCTTACTGCTTTTCTTGCGATTTTAATTTATTTGGTTTTATTTTGGTTTGTCGGAAGCGCCCATCCAGAAGCTCATACCCAGATACCTCGTGCAGGCCCAGTGAGTGGTTACATCCTGGTCCAATCAGCTCCAAAGGGACAGCCAGGACCATTTCCTGTCCCTGACTGGAGTGCGTGTGCCTGTGATCCATGTGTGTGTGCGTGTTCACACAAGAGTCGGGGCAAGGAGGAGGGGGTGAAAATACAAACCAGAATACATTTTTCTTTTTTTAAACCAAATGCTTTCAATTGGTTGACTTCTTGTGTTGCTTGTTAAAAGAGAAGGGTTTCCATAAGGGTGGTGGGTAGGGAGAAAGGTCCTTGGATATCAGGTCGGAATGCAGAAAGACTCAGACCCAGTGGGCCTTGCGCCGAGCCCCTCAGGCACCTCCCACTTCCTGCTCTGCACAGTCCCCACAACTGAACACATCCCCTTTAGAATAAGAGCCATTTCCCCCATTAAACATTTCATAATAATTATGAGATTCTGACCAATATGAATTGTTGAGAAAATAATGTGAGTGTTTTTTTAAGTGAATTGCAAACAAAACAGCATGATCGAATCCTTCAGAGCAGAGAGCCCATAAAACTACATGGTTTTAAGACAAATCCTCTATCCCGAGGTCCCGCATTCAAGAGCCACACACGAGGCAGACAGATGCACGCACGGGAAAATGAATGAAGCGTGTGCAGATTATCAGCGTGAAATATGATTCAGACAAAAACTGGAAGACAATTTATGAATCTGCTGTGGTCCACAAAAATAAACTAATTTGTTTTTCTACATTAATGACTAAGGTATAAGAGAACAAAAATATAATAATTAAAGGTCGCCCTAAGTACCAGTGTCATTAGAGCCTGTGACGTATTGTTTATCTCCTTCCCATGCACCGAAGGTAGGTGTGTGTTTTGCTTAGCAACCGTCACTAATGAGGTTCACAATTAAGGAGGTTGAATCCCGGGTCCTCAGTTCCTCGCTTCCCCAGAGAGTGGAGCTCACAACGCAATAGGTTCAAGGGGCCTCCCCAGCCCTCTGGTGTTAGGTTGTAGTCTAGGTCCGAAATCAGCCTCCTCTAATGAGCTATTATGATCTGAGCAAAGTACAAGTATTTATTTTTGTAAGTAGCATGAAAAAGCATTTGACTGTAAGCAGAAAATGTAGCATTTAGAAAAATAAAGGCCACTCGTGGGTACCTTGGAGATAAAACCCAACTAATCAAAAGCTATTTGCAGAAGCAGTCCTGCTCAGGATTTTTTCCTGTTTGTTTCTCAACATTTAAACCAAGTCAGTTTCTTGCAAGAGATTGAAATATCTTGTCCCACCCTAGAAAGTGACTACGAATTTAAAAATGCCAATGGGGTGACTCTGAGGACTAGCATAGACAGATCGTTAAGAAAAAGGCACTTGTCATGAATAGTAGAGTTATTGTTATTATTATTATTTTTGTAATTACTACCCAGCTATCAAGTGCCCTAGAAAGAAATGGCAGGGCTTGTGCTTCCGTCACTTCCTGAGAGAGCTGACACTTAGGAAGTTCCTTTTAAGTCTGCACATATTGTCCCCCAAACCCCTTCCCTCCTTCTGCCTGCTTAGGGGACAGATTGCAGGGGTGGGAGGCTGGCTCTACATCAGTCCCACATCCTTTAAGGAAAAAGTACCCCCCAAAACCGCAGATCTGTGCTTGCGTGCAGCCTCTCCTAGC